>NW_027263534.1:3216711-3336895 GCF_042370955.1 Sodiomyces alcalophilus JCM 7366 | reverse complement strand
GGGGGGGGGCGGTGATATATACCGATAAGCGAGGCTTACCGGCTCCTAAGTTAATAGGCATTAAGATAGGCTTATCCTTTTATAAAGTGCCAGAAGCCTTTTATAAGACCCTAGACGCCTTTTAGAAGGCCGAATAAGCCGCTATAAGCGCCTTTACCGCCTTAGGGCTATAAAAAGGGTTATCGTTAACCACCTTTACCGCCTTTAGGAGTGTTACTAATAGACTAGTTATCCTAGGCGGAGGAGGAAGATATTTATAACCGCCCTTCGAGTAGTTATAGCACTTAGGATCGGGTATCCTCGCTCCGGGTCTTAACTAGTCGCGGTAGCGCCGCCTATCCTGGCTATTAGTAATTACCTTTATGTAAGCGTAGTAAGAGACTAAACGGGTCCCTTTAGGAGGATATTTTATTCCGCGAGCATGCTTTACGGGGCTCTTAACTACTATAGAAGCTTTACCAGCGGAATACTTACCCTTAGCGTTAATAGCTCGGGCTATCTAGGCGCGGTAGTCTATAGCCGAGGTAGGAGTAGTAATCTCCTTACTAGCCGGGGCGGGAGCAGGTACCTCCTCGCCGGTATTATTATTATTATTATTTCTCGCCCCTTATATTATATATATAAGTTAGTAAACGTTGGGCGAGGTTTATAAGAAGAATAAGAAAGCATACCTAAGGGGCCGGGGATAATCCTAAAAACTTAAATATCTTCTAAAAGAAGCAGATAAGAGGTTAGCGTGATAGTGCGATATATAAAGGAGTTATAGTTAACGGAAAATATACTACGGATAGTAATAGATATTATTATAAAAAAGAGGAAAAACAGATTTATAAAGGTAACAGCGAAGATAATATTATTAATATAAGTAAGTTATACGGTTAAGGAAGGTACGCTACCAGGGCTCCTTATATGGCAGGAACGACCCTACGACCCGATTACGAATAATAACTATATCCCTACACGGAATATTAATTAATCGTATAACTATAAAGGCTCGCCTCGAGCGCTCTTTAATAAACAGAGAGGTTATTCACGGTAGAAAAGCTGCTGGAGGTTGTTATTTAATTAATAAAGAGATATTATTTAGTTACTAAAGAGGCGTTATTTAATTAAATAATAACGCTTTATAAACCTATACCGAAAGTTAACGGCTTACCGAGGGGGGAGGGGGGTAATGTTAAGGGTTAACCCCGTGGAGATAATCCGGTAAAGCACCGGATCCTCTAACTAATCACAGCGTGTTCCTAGCGGGTCGCCGCGATATTATATTTAGGTCGTAAGCACCGATAGAGTTTTCCCCTTTTCCTTCTTTTCTCCTTAGCTTTAGATACTTTAATTATTCGGCCTCACTCTATAAATAACTTATAACTAGCCGCTTATAGATGTTTTAAATTTAGAAGGAAGAGTTAAAGTTTATAGGTTTATAGAAGGAGTTAAAGAGAGCGACGAATAGGGCGAAGGTAACCGTTAGGCTTATTAGGGCCCAGGTAGTACGGGTTAGCCGTGTCTAAGCTTATATCTTAAAGGATACGACTATACCTGCTCCCTTACCTAAACCACTACCCGAACCCCCGGAGGACCCTTTACCTACGGGTTAAGAAGAGTTATTAGTGTTGATATTATACTCATAATAAGTAATAATTATAATAATCATATGTATAATATCTAAGTCAAAATACACAGTATATGGTTATAGCTCGTTTACTTTATAACCAGCTTAACCTATACTATAATACTATACGTATTATACGTGTATATATACTTGGCTTATGATATATATTATATATATATACTAGGTATCGTAAATACGGTATCTTGGTTATTACTTAAGCTAGTAACGTGGTGTGATAACCGTCGCGTACGCTGTTGACATAACAGTCGCCACCCAATGTTCCAGGGTCTTTTGCTAGCCCCGGATCCAGGAAGAAATCCCAGAAGTTAGTTCTTAATATATTCGTGAAATAAGCAGTAATCCTATGGATCTACGAGTTTAACAGCTGGTACTTGATATTCCTCTCTTCCGCGCGTATAGCCTACTACTCGTAGCCCAATTCATCAAAAATTAGTAGCCGTGCCGGAGTAGTATTATAAGTTGTTAGATCTATTTAACGTAGAGGAGGCCGGTAAGCTACCTAGTTATTATTAGTAGGACTATGGTATTAAGTTAGAGAAAGGGAAGACGCCCCTATTTAGGCCGATTTAGCCGTTAGCGGAGGAGGAGTTAGTAGCTTTACGGGAGTACCTCTAGGGCGCCCTCGCTATAGGTTAGATTCGTTATTCTATTAGCCCTACGGGTACTCCTATTCTTTTTATACTAAAAAAAAGGTAAGAAGTTAAGACTATATATAGATTATCGGGGGTTAAATAAGGTTACTTATAAAGACCGTACGCCGCTCCTATTAATATATAAGATTAGAGACCGGCTTTTATTATTATAGGTCTTTACTAAGCTGGACCTTAAGGACGCTTAGTATCGACTTTATATACGACCCGGTAATAAGTGGAAAATAGCTTCTAGGACTCGTTATAGTTATTTTAAATATATAGTTATACTTTTTAGGCTTATTAATACTCTAGCTAGTTTTTAACGCTATATTAACTAGGCCTTAAATAGGTTAGTTAATACGATTTATATAGTTCATATAGATAATATCTTAATTTCTAATAAGGACCTTAAGGTTTATTAAGTATATATTAAGGAGGTTTTACGGAGGTTAAGGGAGTGGTTATTATACGCGAATCCTAAGAAGTGTATATTGGATACTTAAAAGGTGGAATTCCTAGAGTTTATTATTAGAGTGGATAGGGTTTATATAGATTAGTCTAGAGTTAAGGCTATCCGCGATTAATAAAAGCCGAACTTAGTAAGAACTATCTAAATCTTCCTGAGTTTCACTAAATTTTATCGGCGTTTTATTAAGAAGTATTCGAAGATTATAGCACCGCTCTTAGACCTACTAAAGAAGTGTAGAGTAAAGGGGGTGTTTCTGTTATCCGCGAGAGAGAAGGAGGCTTTTAATAAGTTATACTAGAAGTTTTAGGAGGCCCCGGTTCTATAGTATTTTAATCTTAAGTTATCTATTTAACTAAAGCCAGATATATCGGGCATTGCTTTAGTGCGGTGATAAGTTAGTATTAAGATCGGGTATAATATCTTATCGCGTTTTTTCGAGGAAATTTAGGGGTATAGAGTTAAACTACTCGATCCTAGATATAGAGTTAATAGCTATCGTTAAGGTATTCCGGTATTAAAGGTATTACCTAGTCTATAGCTAGACTCTAGTAGAAGTCCTAATAGACTACCTTAATTATTAGTACCTAATAGATAAGCTAAAGATTAAGCTATAGTGTACGCGATAGCTAAAAAAGCTATTAGTATTCGATTTCGAGATTAAGTATTAGCTAGGAGCTTAGAACCTAGCTAATAGTGTTTCGCGGAAGCTATAGTATGTTTTTAATTAGGCGGACCTAGACGCGGAGCGTTAAAAGCCTATTAAGAGGTTTACCCGTAAGTTTATTTTAAGGGTCGTGAAGAAAGCGGGCGGAGCACCTAGGGTTTCCGAGGACTTATTACTAAGTTTAAAGGAAAAGGTAGCCAATACCTAAAAGGATAATCCCTTTTATATTTCTTTATCTAGGAAGAACTGGTTATCCGACCCGTAGTTAAGGTATAAGGAGGGCCTAATCCTTTTTAGAGATCGCCCCTTTTTTATAGATATATAGGGGTTAAGGAAGAAGATCCTATAGGCCTTCTACGATAAGCCTACCGCTAGATATTATAGGTCCGGTAAAACGATTAAGAGGATTTTAGACTTATTCTATTAGGAGTATATATCCCGGGACGTAAAGAAGTTCGTGCCTATTTATAGAGTTTACTAAAGGACCAAGGGGAGATAGTATAAGCCTTATAGCCTATTAGCTAGTCTTTTAGTTCCGTTTTATCTATTCTAGGAGATCTTAATTAACTTTATTACAGGTATCCTCCCTATTAATTAGGGCGGAAAGAAAAAGGATACGATCTTTATAGTGGTTTACTATTATATAAAATAGTCCCTTTATATCCCTTATAGTAATACACTAACCGCTAAAGATTTAGCCGATATCCTATAATTAAGGCTCTTTAGCGTCTATAGATTACCGGATAGTACTATTTCGTATTAAGGGTTTTTATTTACGAGTAAGTGTTAAAGGACCCTATACGGTCTTTTAGGTGTTTACCGTAGGATATCTATTACGTTTTATCCTTAGACCGATAAATAGACTAAGCGCTAGAATTAGAGTATTAAGCACTATCTTTATGGCTATTACTTATAGGAGTAAACCGACTAAGTGGATAAGCTATCCTTTACGTAGTTTACTTATAATACCACGTAGTGCTCGGTAATTAAGTAAACGCCCTCCGTGGTATTAATAGGCTTTTACCCGCGTAGCCCTAATAACGTCCGGTTACCTAAGTTATTAGATATTAGGGTAGTATTCGTTAAATAACATATAAAGGACCTAATCGCTAATCGTTAAATAATAAAGACTTTTATTCGGAAGGCTTAAGAGTTTTAGAAGAGGTTCTATAATACCGGGAGGACTTAATAACAGTTTACGGTAGGGGACTATGTCTTAGTCTTATTAAAAACATTAAGTAAAAACGGTCTAGTAAGAAACTCTCGGATAAGTACCTTAGGCTATAGTATATCACCTTAGTCGTTAGTTATTCTAGCCTCGCCTATAAGCGAGATTTTGTATAGTCGATAAAGATTTATAATATTTTCCTAATCTCTTTATTAGAGCCGTAGCGGTCTCGGGATAGTTAGGCTCCTAAGCCTATAGAGATGGATATAGAGCTATAGGAGTCGTAGGAGTATAAGGCGGAGCAGATTTTAGCTAATCAGCTTAATAGGAAGAGGAGGCAGTATTTAGTTAAGTGGGCAGATTATAGGTATAAGAATAATATCTAGGAACTAAGGCGTTATATGCCGGAGGAACTTCTTTAGGACTATTATAATCGGTAAAAGGAGAGGACTCGGAAAGTGCAGAGACTATTATAACCCTATAGGGTCTTTTATTATCTTTCTTAATTTATTATACTATAATCCCGGAGGGTATTACTATTATTAAAATTCGTTATATATCCTAAACGCTAAAAATAAAATAATAATAGTCGCGCTATATATATATAATACTACTCCAGGTTAGATTATTAGATCCAGTTTTTACTATATGCCCATAGACTATTAAAAACCTCCTTATCGTCTCTATTATTTTTATTATCCTCTATATTATCACCGACCTTTAATAGGTCATGGATCTAATAAAGGACTTTTATCCATTTACGGGACTCCTGTGCCTGGATGTTATAGGAGGTAATTCGAGCGTCCGTAACCGCGTTATCGCGGCGATACTTAAATCGCGCTTCATTAAAGTCGCGGGAATTATAATACTGGTTATTAGTATATACACGACGTAGCTCCCCCTAGAGCTTATAGGCGGTATGCTAGCAGAAAAGAAGTAGCACCAGTATATAGATAAAACAGGGGAGAGATAACTTATAAGCTTTTTATCGGTGAATCTACCGTATCTTATAGTATCTATAAGCGCCTTCTATATAGCGATAGCGGCACGAGTAGCATAAAGGTTTATCTAGGAATAGGTTAGTATACCGGGGCAGTCTATATTAGGCGGAGAGTATAACTATACCTCTTCGCACTTCCTACTATTCTAGTCTTCTTAGTAATAATGATATTTAAACGACTACTAGCCCGAATTACGATATAAGCGAAAGATAATAGAACTCTGGGTATCTAAGATAATATCTAGAAATCTTAAGTAACACCGCTAATAGGGAGGGTTATAGAGGTCGGCCCCTATAATCACTTCCTAAACCGGGTAAAGGCCTAAGGGAGTGCAGTTATTAGAAGGCGCAGCATTGTTATCACCCCCGTTAGCCCCCGGACCTTTATCGGTAACGTTATTATTACTAAAGATATTATTACCTAGGGAGCTCTTACCTTAACTAAGGATAAAGTGATTATCCTTATTCTTATCGCTACTAATAAGGAGGATACCATCGGCGCTACCCGATATAGTTATATCCCCCTTATAGTCGACGATACTATTATTAATATCGTTATTATCGTCGTTATCATAGTTTACTAGAGCTAGAGTCGGAGTCCTCTAGTTACCGGCGGACTAGCCATCGGGTAAACTATTATCCGACCTAATTACTAGGAAGAAACGGGTAAGGACCTTACTAACCTAGGGGTTAGGAACTATAAAGGTCTCCTTATTAGGGAGGGCTAGGCCCCTCGTTTTAGTAGGAGTCGTAAACGACCCCGTACTAGGTACGGCTAACACCTTCGTTTTAATAGGTATCTTAGACACCACGCCGGGCACGGCGGACTCTTTATTATTTAGACGCGTTTTAGTAGGAGTTATAAGTGACTCCGTACTAGGCGTGGCCGGCCCTTTTACTTTAGTAGGTGCCTTAGACGCCGTACCGGGTATAGTTAACCCGTTATTAGTGCTACCTTTCTAAGTGGTTTTTTTAATAATGCTATCCTTAACGATAAAGGACTTATTAGTAACGGTGTTAAGGCCACCGCCGGCCTTTTTACTATTCTTTATAGGAATCACGGGCTTCTTAGCGGGAGACGTACTGGCAGACTTAGGTTAGCGAGTAAACTTATTAGCCGTACGTAATTAACGTTTCTAGGGAGCTATACCAGAACGCAGGAGATTAGCTAAGTTCGGGAAGCCACGCACAATAATCACTTATTATCACAGGTTAACCCCTCGAAAGTGTAGTTCCGGCATAAGGCCGGAACCGCTAATCAGCATACAGATCTAACGCTCGGACCTCGCGCTGCCCTTGCCGCGGATTCGTATAAACCTAGTAAATCCTATACCTCTTTATAGACCTTTTCCGTCCCTTTCCTTAATTCTAGCTAATATAATTATTCGGCCTTACTTAGTGCGATTAACCTATAACTAGCCGCTTATATAGCTAGAATTTAGCGAACCCTATACGCTATATTAGTATAGACTTAGATATAAACGCGCCGTTAGGCGGCGGCGGTCCTATAAACTCCGCCGACCTAGCTAAGTGGACGGATAAAAGGATTATTAAAGCTATTAATATAACGCTTAGTCCCTTATAGGAATAGATAGCTTAATAATAAGAGCTACTCTAATAACTTACGAACGGTCCTATAAACGCCTAGGCCCTATAATAACCTACTCTTAACCTCGCGCCTCCCCCGGAGAGAGCCCCTACGAATATACTTATAGAGTCGGTAGCAGGTCCTCCGACCCCGGCGACCTCTACTTCCCCCTAGATTATAGTCCTATAAGAACCTTATAAACTATATCCGCTATATACTAAGCCTTTATTATACCCCGCGAAGTTTAGTAGAAAATAAATAGAGTATACTACCTAGTCGTAGTAGATACACGATAAGCTCCTACTAAATAAACACTTATTTAATAACTAAGCCGAAATATAGTATTATATTAACTTATACTTAGAGGGTAGTGCCTAGTAAGTGGTGTTAGCCTTCTACGCCGGTAGGGGGCCGGGAGGTACCCGCGACCCGGAGTCGTTTCTTACCTACCTAGACCGTATATATAAGGACTAAAACGAATAGCCTCGCGCGGCCTTCGCGCTATATTCCCTTAGACAGCGCGAGGAATAAACCTTCGTGTAGTTCCCACCGAAATTCAAGAAACAGATCGCCTAAGTAAGTAAATGCGAGTAGGTAGACTTAGCGAAGATCACTTTCCTTAAGGGTGCCCTAAGCTAGAAGCTACGTAGAGCCCTAATTACCGTGAAATTACCCTATAATTATTAAAGCTAGGTTACTAAGGTCTAGAGTATCGCCTAGAAGCTAGAAGGCCTACGCCTAATTAGCCGTAATACTTATATACCTAATTAAACCCGGTACTAAGAGACTAATACTAATAGGGATCTCGTGATAGGGGGAATTAATTAGGTTCGGCCCGATATAATTATAAACTAACCTTATAATAACCGGGAATACTAGGGGTATAGGAAAAGGGGATATATCTATATAAACTATAAGTCTCGGGATAAGGGCTCTAAGGCTAAGGGCGCCCGTGTAGTAAAGGTTTAGGCTGGGGATAATAATATCGCTATAAGCTTAGATAGTTTAGACGATAAGGAGTCGGAAAAAGAATAGCTCTAATACGAAAACGGGCGTTAAAGCTAATAACCGCCCTACGGCAGGAGTAGGAGGCGTTTAAACACCTGACTAGCGGCGACTTAGCCCTAATATTAAGGTGAGTAAATAAAAGATATATATATACTCTTATAGATACGGGTTATAACTACTATGCTACTATAAATAAACGCTTTATATAAAGACTTTAGTTACCGTTAATTAATATGAGAAAACGACTACTAAAAGGATTCTTAGATATATCCGAGCCGGTTATTAGCGCCGGGATCGCCGCGTTTAAGCTAGAGATTAGCGGCTATATATAATAGGTCTTCGCCTATATAGTAAAAGGACTAGATCAGGATATATTCCTAGGGAAGCCGTGGCTAGAATATTATAGTATTATATATTACGTAAAGAATAGTAGGTTATACTATAGAGTCGCTAATATTAACCTATAACTAGTAGGTAAGGAAGAATTAGCCGATATATAAGCTATCCGCGAGGTAAGGCTAGTCTCGGGATCGGTGTTTATAGCCACGATATAATAAATACTAAGGGAGTTAAAGGGAAAAGAAAGAGACGAGTTAAACGCCTTAATCTATACCTTTAATATATAAGATATCGATAAGGCCCTCCGTAAAAAGGAACTAGTAGACCCTCGGGACTATTACGGGTTAACCCCTCGGAAGTATAGTTCCGGTATAAGGCCGGAACCGCTAACTAGCACGTAGATCCGACGCTCGGACCTCGCGCTGCCCTTACCGCGGATTCGTATAAACCTAGCAAATCCTGCACTTCCCTATAAACCTTTTTCCTTTTCTTTCCTCAATTCTAGCTAATATAATTATTCGGCCTTACTTAGTGCGATTAACCTATAACCAGCCGCTTATATAGCTAGAATTCAGCGAGCCCTACACGCTATATTCGTATAGAGCTAGATACGAACGCGCCGTTAGGCGGCGGCGGTCCTATAAACCCCGCTAAGCTAGCTAAGTAGACGGATAAAAGGATCACCGAAGCTATTAATACGACGCTCGGCCCCTTATAGGAACAGATAGCTTAATAATAAGAGCTACTCTAACGACTTATAAACGGCCTCGCGAATATTTAGGCCCCGTAATAACCTACCCCTAACCTTACGCCCCCCTTAGAAGGAGCCCCTATAAACACGCCTACCGAGTCGGTAGCAGGTCCCCTAACCCCGGCGACCTTTACCTCCCCCTAGATTATAGTCCTATAGGAACTAAGCGAATAACGCCCGCCGCGTACTAAGCCCCTGCTATACCCCGCGAAGTTTAGCGGGAGATAAATAGAGTACGCCACCTAATCGTAGTAGATACGCGATAAGCTCCTACTAGATAAGCACTTATTTAATACCCGAGCCGAAATATAGTATTATATTAACTTATACTTAGAAGGGAGTGCCTAATAAATAGTATTAGCCTTTTACGCCGCTAGGGGGCTAGGAGGTACCCGCGACCTAGAGTCGTTCCTTACCTACCTAAACCGTATATATAAGGACTAAAACGAATAGCCTCGCGCGGCCCTCGCGCTACGTTCCCTTAAATAACACGAGGAGTAAACCTTTTTATAGTTCCTACCGAAATTCAAAAAACAGATCGCCTAAGTAGGTGGTAGCGAATAGGCAGATTCGGCGAAGATTACCTTCCTAAAAGGAGCCCTAAGCTAAAAGCTATATAGCGCCCTAGTTACCGCGAAGTTACCTTACGACTATATAAGCTAGGTTATCAAGGTATAGAGTATCGCCTAGAAGCTAGAAGGACTATGCCTAACTAGCCGGAACACTTATATATCGAACCGAACCCGGAATTAAGAGACCGACGCCGATAAAGACGTCGTGATAGGCGGGATTAATTAGGTCCGGCCTGATACGATTATAGACTAACCTCGTGATAACCGGGAGTGCTAGGGTTATAGGAAAAAGGGATATATTCGTATAAACTATAAGTCCCGGGATAAGGGTAAGGCTAAGGGCGCCCGCGTAGCGAAGGTGCAGGCTAAGGATAGCGACGTCGCCGCGAGTTTAGACGGTTCGGATAATAAAGAGTTAGGAAAAGAATAGCTCTAATATAAAAACGGGCGTTAAAGCGGATAGCCGCTTTATAGCGGGAGTAGGAGGCGTTTAAATACCTAGCTAGCGGCGACTTAGCTTTAATATTAACGCGAGTAAATAGAAGATATATATATATACTCTTATAAATACGGGTTATAATTACTACGCTACTATAAATAAACGCTTTACATAAAAACTTTAGTTACCGTTAATCGATAAAAGGAGACGATTACTAAAAGGATTCTCGGATACGTCTAAGCCGGCTATTAGCGCCGGGATCGCCGCGTTTAAGCTTAAGATTAGCGGCTATATATAACGAGTCTTCGCCTATATAGTAAAAGGACTAGATTAGAATATATTCCTAGGAAAACCGTGGCTAGAATATAACGATATTATATATTACGCGAAGAACCGTAGGTTATACCACGGAGTCGCTGATATTAACCTATAACTAGTAGGCGAGGAGGAACCGGCTAATATATAAGCTATCCGCGAAATAAGGCTAGTCTCGGGATCGGTATTTACGGCTATAATATAACGGATAAGAAAAGGATTAAAGGGAAAAAAAAGAGACGAGTTTAACGCCTTAATCCGGGCCGTTAATATACGGGATATTAATAAGGCCCTCCGTAAAAAGGAACTAGTAGACCCTCGGGACTATATCCCTACGAATATACTATAAGAGTTTAGCGACCTCTTTACGCCTAATAAGGCTAACGATTTACCCCCTTACCGACTAGGCGTTAACTATAAAATCACCCTAAAATAAGGTCCCGATAGGCTTAAGCCGACCCTACTATAGGGGCCCCTCTACGGTATATCTAGGGAAGAGTTACTAGTGCTCCGGAAGACGCTTAACGACCTAATAGATAAGGGATTTATACGAGCTAGTAGCTTAGCGGCTACCACGCCGGTCTTATTCGTAAAGAAGCTAGGGGGCGGGCTACGCTTTTACTATAATTATAAAGCCCTAAACGCGATTACCTAGCGGGATCGCTACCCCCTCCCCCTAATCACTAAGACCCTACGTAACCTAGCTAGCGCTAAGTGGTTCACGAAGCTTAACGTAGTCGCCGCTTTCTATAAGATCCGTATAGCCCCCGGGTATAAGAGCAAAACGGCCTTTAGAACAGGCTTTAGTCTCTTCGAGTAGCTACTATATCCTTTCGGACTAAGCGGCGTACCCGCTACTTTCTAACGCTATATTAACTAGACCTTATAGGAGTTCCTTAATAACTTCGTTATAGCCTATATCGATAATATCCTAATTTACTCGAGTAGATCTTATAAGGACTATAAGGCGAAGGTCCGGCTAGTACTATATAGGCTTATAAACGCCGGCCTAAATCTAGACCCGGCTAAGTACGAGTTTAGTGTGATAATAGTAAAATACCTAGGCTTTATTATTATAGTGGGTAAAGGAGTATCCTATAACCCTAAGAAATTAAAGGCTATCCGCGACTAGGAGGCCCTTACCTCCGTGAAGGGAGTACGAAGCTTCTTAGGATTCGCGAACTATTACCGGATATTTATCTACGACTTCGCGGGTATTATAGCCCCCTTTATAGTATTAACAAAAAAGGAACGGCTTTTTAGGTAGGGGACCGAAGAAGACGCTGCCTTTAAGGAACTAAAACGACTCTTTTAGATAGAACCCGTCCTATAGTTATAGAACCCGGACCGTAAGACTATATTAGAAACCGATTACTCGGGCTATACGCTAGGTGGTATCCTATCCTAGGTAGATAAGCTAGGATATTACTATATAGTTATATATTACTCGCGTAAGCTTACCCTAGCGGAGTATAACTACCTTATCTACGATAAGGAGATACTAGTAATTATAAGCTATATACTCGCCTAGAAAGCAGAACTAACTAGCTACGAGTAATTTATAATACTATTAGACTATAAGGCCCTTACGTACTTTATAACTGAATAGTCCCTTACTAAAAGGTGAAGCCGCTAGGCCGGCGAACTAGCCTAGTTTAACTTTATACTAGAGTACTGGTAAGGTACTAAGAACTTCGCGGCGGATACCCCCTCTCCCGTCACGAATAGGATATATTAAAGGATAGCTTAGATAACCGGGAATTAGGATAGGTAATCTAATTAATACCTGACTCCGCGTTCCCGAAAACGATCCCTGAGCCGATAATACGGAGGATATCCGCTAAGCGCGTGTTCGAAGTAAATAAAGACCTTTAGCGATTTTAGGACGAAACTATAAAGACCGACCCCTAGTATTAAGGGGTCCTCGCCGCGATCACCGCGAGAGCTTATAGCTTTAACCCTTCCCTTAGACTATGACTATAGATCGCGGAATACTCTTTTAACCCCGCGGGATATATAACCTTCCGGGATCGTCTCTAGGTCCCGAGCTCCGGAGAAGACTCGCCGCTAAGGGGACGCTTAGTATAGGCGATCCACGACTCTACTATTAGCGGCTACCCGGGTAAGGAGAACACGATCGCTATAATAGCCTAATAGTTCTTTTAGCCCGGTATAAATAAGGATATAGGGAAGTTTATCGTAACTATAACCCGTGTAATAGGGGTAATTAGTACCGGAACGCGAACCGTGGACTACTAAAACCATTACCCGTACCTAAGCGAATCCGTAGCCACCTCGCGATAAACTTTATAATAGACTTACTACCTACTAGTAAGGCTAAGGCGCGGTTCCTATAAGTGATTATAGACCGGCTAATAAAGTCTGTAACGTTAAAAGCGATAAAAATAATAAAAGCGGAGGCCTACGCCGAACGCTTTTTAAACTACCACTTTAGGTTTTATAGTATACCCCTCTTAATTATTAACGACTAAGGCTCGAACTAGACCGGGAGGTTCTAGTAACACTTCTATAAGCTCGTAAAGATTAAGCAGCGACTTAGTATAGCTTATTACCCTTAAACCGATAAAGGACCTAAGAGGCTAAACTAGGATATCTAGGCCTATCTCCGCGCCTTTATATACTATTCCTAGGACGATTAGGGTCGCCTATTACCCGACGCGCAGTTATCGCTTAATAGTAGGAAGAGCTTTATAACCTAGCTAAGCCCCTTTTTCCTAGATAACGGGTTCTATATCGACCCTATCTAAATCCACGATCCTATACCCGTGTACCCGAAGAAAGCCGCCGCTTACGACCTACTAAGTCGCTTATAAGGGGCGGTAGAGTTTATATAGGCAGCTATAGCCTCGAAGTAACTATAGGATAAGGAGTCCGTGAATAAATAACGACTCCCGGCTAAACGCTTTAAGGTAAAGGACCTTGCCTAGCTTACTATAGCTAATTACTCTTTACCTAGGCCTTGAAGGAAGCTAAGCTAGCTATACTAAAAGTATAGAGTAACGAAAGTAATTAACTCCTATATTATTAAGTTAGACGTGCCTTCGGGAATATATCCCCGCTTTCACGTCGATATCCTAAAATAAGCTAGCCGTGACCCCCTCCCTAGACAGGTTATAACCGACCTATAGCCCGAACCGATCCGGGACGCCCTCCACGGTAATAAAGAGTAGGAGGTAGAATGTATCTTATACGTATAGAATAAACGATAAGGTTATAGCGTATACCGTAAAGTATTAGTGCGCTAGGCAGGATACGCAGAACCCACTTAGGAACCGTTAAACGCTATAAAAAACACTATAGCGTTAGATGCTTTTAAAGCAAAATACGGCCTAGCCGATACGAATAACGGGCCTTTATAAGACTATACTATAAAGTATACGCGAAGATAAAAGGACCTAGATATAAGGGGAGAATAACCTTTAGTCGTAAGTTAATTAAAGGGGGGGAATTTACTAGCCCCCCCGCCGGTTCCTAAAAAAGCAGATAGTGCCTCCGTAAAGGACTTTAGTCGGCGGTATTATTACTTAAACCGCCCTTATTATTATTACTACTAGTAACTAGATTATTACCTCCCTAAAGGGCGGCGAGAATACCCTCTAGGAGGCGCGTTATCGTGGCGCCCTGGCCCTAAACCTCCTAGCGGAGGGCCTCTACCTTATGGCGGAGACCCTTACTATTATTAACGTGGGCGGAGGCGGTATTAGTAATAGTAGCGGCGGCGTTAGCGGTGGTGGTGGCGGCGGTAGCGGGGGGTTCCTTAAATAATAAGGTATAGTAGTCCCTATAAGCTAACTTAAAGGCCTCGCGGAGCTAGATAAGAGTTAGTAGCGACCTTAAAGAAGGTTCGGGAATACTTATATTATTATTATCCGGGTTATCGTGTATAGCGCGACCCGTGGTAGCTATAGGTCGAATAAACTTAGCGGCGCCGGGGGGGAGCTAAGGAAGTTAGTCGCGACTACCTAGCTTATAGATCGTAGGGAACTTACTAGGCGATACGTATAGGATCCTATAGCGTACTTATAACACTTAGGCTTTTTATAGGCAGCACCGGGCCCGGATTAGTTATAACACGTCTAGTTAAACTTTATCTTAATACCCGCGATATAATTAGCGTATAGGCGGTAAAAATCATCACGGTAATAACCGGGAGGGTGGCTTAGCCCGCGCTATTACTTATTAGGCGTAATAGGCTACTAGAGCGTTAGCAGGGCCCTTATAGCGAAGTATAGACTCTAATCGTATACCTCCTCTTTACTAGGACGCTTACCGGTATTCGCTATCTTAGCGATAGCCTTATTAGCCACTTCCTTAACCGAGGGGGAGGGGGGGTAAAGGCGGCGACGTCGTTAGCGGCGGGAGGCTTATCGGCGGTGCCCTCGTGGGCGTGGCGGGCGCTATGGCGGGGGGCGGATATCTAAATATACTCCGTTAGCTACGACCTAACCGGCTTAACGCAAAGACTTATCGGGAGACTTATAATAATTAATTAAATAGTTAGGAGGATATTAATTATTAAATTAATAAGAAGCTATAAGTAAGAGGTAACTTTACCGCGAGTTAGCGTAGAATAATATGGCTCTTAGCACGGAATAAGCGATAGGACTTATTACTAAAAATAACGTTATAGGCTTATATAAAAGGAATTAACTATAAATAAAAAACCGGGCAAAACTACGCTTATACTACGATATCGAACTATAGAATATAATAAAAGCCTATAAAGCTATTTATTATAATAGTTTACGAATAAAGAAGAAGGAGTAACCGGATATTTTAATATAAAGGGTAAGCGCTCGGCGTAACGCGGAACGCTAGCGACCCCGGAGCAAAATCGCCGTAAACGCCGCGCGACTCGAATATACCTAATATAAGGGAGGATACACGCCTCCCTTACGACGCGTACAGAAAATAACAGGTTCGGCGCTTAGTTATTATAGCCCCGGAGGGGGGGGGAGGGGGGTAATATTACGGGTTAACCCCTCGGAAGTATAGTTCCGGCATAAGGCCGGAGCCGCTAACCAGCACGCAGATCCGACGCTCGGACCTCGCGCTGCCCTTACCGCGGATTCGTATAAACCTAGCAAAGCCTGCACTTCCCTATAGACCTTTTTCCTTTCCTTTCCTTAATTCTAGCTAATATAATTATTCGGCCTTACTTACTGCGATTAACCTATAACCAGCCGCTTACAGGGACTATATCCTTACGAATATACTAAAGAGTTTAGCGACTTTTTTACGCTTAATAAGGCTAACGACTTACCCCCTTACCGACTAGGTATTAACCACGAAATCACCCTAAAATAAGGTCTTAATAGACTTAAGCCGACCGTGCCGTGGGGGCCCCTTTACGGTATATTCAAGGAAGAGATATCAGTGCCCCGGAAACCGCTTAACGACCTAATAAATAAGGGATTTATATAAGCCAGTAGCTTAGCGGCTACCACGCCGGTCTTATTTATAAAGAAGCTAGGGGGCGGGCTATGCTTTTACTATAATTATAGAGCTCTAAATGCGATTATATAATAGGATAGCTACCCCCTCCCCCCTTAATCACTAAGACCCTATATAACCTGGCTAGCGCTAAGTGGTTTATAAAGCTTATTATAGTCGCCGCTTTCTATAAGATCCGTATAGCCACCGGGCATAAAAGTAAAACGCACTTTAGAATACGCTTTGGTCTTTTAAATAGCTAGTATACCCCTTTAGACTAAGCGGCGTACCCGCTACCTTCTAATACTATATTAACTAAACCTTATAGGAGTTCCTTAACGATTTTATTATAGCCTATATCGACGATATCCTAATCTACTTAAGCGTATTATATAAGGACTATAAGGCGAAGGTCCGATTAGTACTACGCAGGCTTATAGATACCGGCCTAAACCTAGACCCGGCTAAGTACGAGTTTAGTATAATAATAATAAAATACCTAGGCTTTATTATTGTAGTAGATAAGGGAGTATCTTATAACCCTAAGAAGTTATAAGGTATCCGCGACTAAGAGGCTCCTACCTCTATAAAGGGAGTATAGAGCTTTTTAGGATTCGTGAACTATTACCGGATATTTATCTACGACTTTATAGGTATTATAGCCCCCCTCTCGGTACTAATAAAAAAAGACCGACCCATTAGGTAGGGGGCCGAAGAAAACGCCGCCTTTAAGGAGCTAAAACGACTTTTCTAGATAGAACCCGTCTTATAGTTATAGAACCTAGACTATAAGACTATATTAGAAACCGATTACTCGGGCTATGTGTTAGGTGGTATATTATCCTAGGTAGATAACCTAGGATATTACTATATAGTCGTATATTACTCGCGTAAGCTTACCCTAGCAGAGTATAACTACCCTAGTTATAATAAGGAGATACTAGTAATTATAAGCTATATACTCGCTTAGAAGGTAAAACTAACTAGCTACGAGTAATTTATAATACTATTAGACTATAAGGCTCTCGAGTACTTTATAACTAAACGGTCACTTACCAAAAGGTAAAGCCGCTAGGCCGGCGAACTAGCCTAGCTTAACTTTGTACTAGAGTACCGGCGAGGTACTAAGAACTTCGTAGCGGATATACTCTTTTATCGCGAATAAGACGCCTTAAATAATTATTCGGATAATAAGGAGTAAGAGCGGGTAATGTGACTAATACCTAATTCTATAATCCTAAAAACGATCCCTAAGCTAATAATACGGAGAATATCCGTTAAGTGTATATTTAAAGTAAATAAAGACCTTTAACAATATTAGGATAAAACTATAATAACCGACCCCTAGTATTAAGGGGTCCGCGCCGCGAATACCGCAAGAGCTCGTAGCTTTAACTTATCCCTTAGACTATAACTATAGATCACGGAATATTCTCTTAACCCCGCAGGATATATAACTTTCTAGGATTATCTCTAGGTTCTAACATCCGGAGAAAACTCGCCGCTAAGAGAATACTTAGTATAGGCAATCAACGACTCTACTATTAGCGGCTACCCGGGCAGGGAAAATATAATCGCTATAATAGCCTAATAGCTTTCCTGGCCCGGTATAAATAAGGATATACGGAAGTTTATCTATAACTATAATCCCTATAATAGGAATAATTAGTAGGGGAACGCGAAGCGCGGACTATTAAAACTATTACCTATACTAAACCAAATCGGTAGCTACCTCGCGATAGACTTTATAACGGACCTGCCGCCTACTAGTAAGGATAAGGCGAGGTTCTTATAAGCGATTACGGACTAGCTAAGAAAGTTAGTGATATTAGAAATAATAAAAATAATAAAAGCGGAGGCCTACGCGGAACGCTTCTAAGCTATTATTTTAGGTTCTATAGCATACCCCTCTTAATTATTAGTAACTAAGGCTTAAACTAGACCAGGAGGTTCTAGTAAGACTTTTATAAACTTATAAAGATTATATACGACTTAGTATAGCTTATTACTCTAAAGCTAACGGAGGGCCTAAAAGACTAAACTAAGATATCTAGGCCTGGCTCCGTGTCTTTATATACTATTCCTAGAATAACTAGGGTCGCCTATTACCCGCCGCGTAGTTATTACTTAATAGCAGGAAGAGCTTAACGACCTAGCTAAGCCCTTTATTCTTAGAATACGGGTTCTATATCGACTCTATCTAAATCCATAACCCGTTACCCGTATATCTAAGGGAAGCCGCCGCCTATAATCTACTAAGTCGCCTATAAGGGGCTATAGAGTTTATATATATAGCTATAGTCTTAAAGTAATTATAGGATGAGGAAACTATAAATAAGCGGCGACTCTTAGCGGAGCGCTTTAAAGTAAGAGACCTCGCCTAGCTCTGTATAGCTAACTACTCCACGCCTAGGCCCTTAAAAAAGCTAAGCTAGCTATACTAAAACTATAGAGTAATAAAAGTAATTAACTCCTATATTATTAAGTTAAATATACCCTTAGGGATATATCCTTATTTTTATATCGATATCCTAAAATAAGCTAGCCGCGGCCCCCTCCTTAGATAAGTCGTGACCGACCCTTAGCCCGAACCGATCTATAATGAGATGATCGTAGACCCGTCGGCATGTAGTCGGACCGATGGCCGCGCACGGACCACCGATCCGAACCTATCTCTGTGCGTACGTTAAGGGATTAGTTTAATCCCTTAAGTTAAAGTCTTGGTTTAAAGTTAGCGCTTAGTTAACGAATATACTACGATCCCTCTACGATACTAAGCTATTGAGCCTTTTCTATGCTATCTTTTCTTTAACTAAAGTCTACGGACTTTCCTTTTGTTATAATTCTTTAACTTCTATACCTTTAAGGTAGTTAGGCCGAAGATACTACTAAAAAGGACTCGAGGAATAAGCGTCCCCCCGGGGGGAGCTAACGAGGATGCCGAGTAGGCCCCTATCGTACCGAAATTAATAACGACGGTATCCGAGCCGGGACCGGACGAAAATAAGGGGTCCACGGATACGCCGGTTACGCTTAGTCCTAAAGATAGTGGTTCGTAGGTTGATCGGCGATCCGTGGCCGGTCCCTTAACGTTAACGTAAAAGGTATTAATTACGATATTTTCGTAATATCTTTAATAATAAAGCGAGATTAACTAAGTAATTATAAAGAAGCTTACTAAACGACCGGCGCCCCGGCGCGATTATAAAAAACCGCCGGTATATAATTATAAGCTGATTAGAGAATTATCTATAGTTATAGAAATCGATAACTGGTTAGTAGCAATTAAGGCTAGGAATTAGTTTAGACCTAGTGCCCTAGTGCTATAGCAGATCGAATAGGCTTTAATAAAGCTCGAATATACCTTCTAGATATCCTAAAGGCATTATACCCGGAAGATCGCTAACCCGAATTAGAACGACTTTATAGCATTTATTCGGTAAGAGTATCTATCCCGGGATATATAACGGTATTATTATCGTAAAGAACTTCGTAAGCTATAAATAACCGGCGATATAACGCCGATAAAGCTATTCGAATAGTAGGATAACCTATATAGGCTATTAGGCTAGGAGATAAGCGGAAGCGAAGAGTATACCTATAACTATTTTAGTCGACTACCCCTGCGTATTAAGGATAAGATATAAGAGCGGAAGACTAAGCTAGATAAGGCCGTGATACTAGCTTAAGAGGCGTAGCTATTCTAGGATACGAGCCTTATTAAGAAGGCGAGTAGTAAGCGGTCGGATACCGGCCGTAAAAGGACGTTATCGAACTTTTAGTATTCGGATAGTTACTTAAGCCGGGTAAGCACTCTAGCGACGGGCCGGCGTACGCCCGCCGAGCCAGGTAAGCTAGACTCAAAGGGGGCGCCCCTAACAGGTTAAAAGGCCCCGGGCCCGGAGCCCTCGTAAGCGTAGCCTAGCACTTATGCCTTTATAGGCAAGTGCTATAACTACGGTAAAAAGGGTTACCGTTCTAAGGACTATTATAGTAATAAGGAATATCGGATAACCGATAACGGGGCGGCGAAGGCTTATGCCCGTATTAGTAATATACACGCTATATATAACGACCTTAATAATAATATTCGGGTTAAAGAACTCTATTCGTCGGGAAATAAGTCGGCGTAGGTAATAAGGGGGCCGAACCTATACCCGATAACCGGCCGGCGATTATAGTTAACGAGGTGGCGAGATCTATAGCGATAATAATCCGTTACGGAAAGGAGATTAAGTTTAGCGTGGGCTTAGATACCTATACGTAGGTAGATATTATTAGCCTAGCGTTAGTGGAACGCCTAGGGTTAAAACCGCTTCTAGAGGTTAAGACTCTAAAGATTAAAGGCTTTAATAGTAGCCCGGCGAGGGTTCGCGGAGCGTACGGCTTAGCTTTTTATCTACTAGACGTAGAAGGATAGCCACGCCTACTAAAAAGGGTCTTCCTATATACGGATCGACCTAAGGGTACCGGATAATTACTGCTCTTAAACGATAGTATAGGTTAGGAAGGTATTATAATTAATATAACTCGCTAAACGTTTATCTACGGGCCGATTTTAATCGTAGACCCCGAGCTCTAGGCTCGCGAGGTTATTAAAAAGCGGGTAAAGGTATATATTATATATATCGCTACCGCTATTACGGTTATACCGGGGACGCCGGATATAACTATCCCGTTTATAGATAATAAGGTGATATACGGACTAGTCGTCGAACTGCCGCTGGAAATCGCTAATTACTAGGACGTGTTTTCGGAGTAGGCCGCGAAGGAGCCGCCCTTACTAAAGGACGCCGAATACACGATTAACTTATAAGACGGGAAGGAACCGCTATTCGGGCCGTTATATCCCTTATCTTAAGCCTAGCTAGAGGAGCTAAAGAAGTATATCGCCGAAAAGATAGCGAGTAGTCGTATTTAATAGTCGATAAGCCCTATAGGCTTACCGGTGCTATTTATGCCTAAGAAGGACGGTAGTTTACGGATCTGCGTTAATTATCGAGGGCGAAATACTATAACGATTAAGAATAGGTACCCTTTACCCCTAGTCGGCGAACTATTAGACAGGCTCGCCGGGGTAAAGTACTTTTCTAAGGTGGATATCCGGGATACCTATTATAGGATCCGGATTAAAAAAGAAGACTGCTAGAAGACGGCGTTTAAAACGTGATACGGCTATTACGAGTATACGGTTATGCTATTCGGGCTAATAAATACTCCGGCTACTTTCTAGGTATATATTTACCGAGTACTCGCCGGTTTACTAAATATATATTATATCGCTTACCTTAATAATATCCTTATATATTCTATATTAAAGGAATAGCACACGAAGGACCTAAAGAAGGTTTTAGATCGGCTTTATAGGGCCTAGCTATACGCGAAACTATTAAAGTATAAATTTTATTATAACTAAGTGGATTTCCTAGGGTTTATAGTAACCCGCGAGGGTATTATGATAGACCCGGGACGTATACGTGCGGTCGCTAAGTGGCTAGCGCCCGAGTTATTTAATAATATCTAAGTTTTCCTTGGTTTTACTAATTTCTATAAGAGGTTTATTAAAGGGTACTTTAGAGTTATAACGTCGTTAACTACGCTATTAAAGGGTAGTTAGGCGGGTAAAAAGAAAGGACCTTTTAAATTCCTGGATAATGCTAAGCAGGCGTTTAAATTACTAAAAATCGCCTTCGGGTCGGCGACTATTTTACGGTATTAGAATCTAGTGCTAGATATAAGGGTCGAAACGGACGCCTCGAATAAGGCTATTTCCGGGATCCTGAGTTAGAGGTATAAGACTAGATAGCGACCGGTCGCTTACTTCTCGCGGAAGCTTTCTAAGACGGAGTAATAATAGGGTATAGGATAATAGGAGCTATTAGCTATAATAGAAAGCCTTAAGTATTAGCGTTACTATCTCGAAGGTATAGGGTAGGCGTTTACTATATTAATAGATTATTAGGCGCTTAAAGGCGTGCTAAACGCGCCGGCGACTTTCGCGGAAGGCTTACTAGATAGGTATACCGATTATCGTTATTCGACTTCGAGGTTTAACACCGCCCGGGTAAGACGAACCCGGTAGATAGCATATTAAGATGGCCGGATTATATAGTAGACGAAACGCTATACGATAATATACTTCCTACCTTATCGTAAAGGTTACGACTAGTTACCGACCTTCTGATAAGCGTTTACTAACGGATCGCGAGTATTTATCTTACCCTAATAAGTAACGCGGTAAAGATTATATATATTTAAGCCGCTTAGGTAATACTACCCGAATATAGGCCTAGTAAATATAAGCGGGTATAGACTCTATAAAAGGGGGCCCTGCCTAGCTTAAGAGAATACGAGGACGGAAAAGGGCTACGACCCCTACGTCTTATCGATAATACCCGGCGTGTTATCGTCGCTGCTATTACCCGCTCCTAAACACGAGATATAGGGTATAGGGTGACTGCCTAGCGAAGGGTTATTAATAAGATATCGCCGATGCCCGAGGCTAATAAGGCTAGGGTTACTATAATACCGGATTAGTATATCCTATATTCTATAGCTAGAGAGCTAGCTAGGAACGAAACGGCAGGTCAGCGTATTATTAGCGAGGAACTAGAAGATCTAGTTAGAGGGCTATAAATTATTAACCCGGATTATATATCCTTAATTAAGAATATTCGCTAAGGGACCGGAAAAAGAGCGGGGTACTCTCTCGGAGATAAGGACGTATTACTATTTAAGGCACGGTTAGTACTGCCTATATAGGGCGCCCTAAGGGCGGAGGTCCTACGATAATACTATAATAACCCCTAAGCCGGGTATATAGGAGCGAATAAGACGCTTAAGCTAATTTTAAGAAAGTTCTACTAGGTGGACTTAGTGGCGGATATTCGCGATTATATCGCCGTATATTCGGCGTGTTAAGGGGTATAGGTGCCACGATATAAGCCGTACGGTTAGCTATAAACGCTGCCGTGACCTATATATCCGTTCTAAGAGATTAGTATAGATTTCGTCACGGGTCTACCGCCTATAAAAGGGGCCGATAAGTAAACGTATAACGCTATTTTAGTGGTTATCAACTAGTATATAAAGTATACCCTGTTTATTCCTCCACGGAAGGACCTAATAGCACCCTAGCTAGCGGCGTTACTATATAAGGAGGTTAAGTGCCGATTCGGTAGCCTGGAGAGTATAGTAATAGACCGGGATAAGCTATTTACTAGTTAGTTTTAGATAGAGTTCTACCGCGAATAGGCGAATACTTAGCGACTATCCACCGTATACTACCCGTAAACGGATAGTTAGACGGAACGAATATATTAGTTCCTAATTAAGTACCTACGAATAATCGCCGGCGATAGGATAATATAGTGGCCTATTTAGTTATTAAAAGCGGGGTTCGCCTATAATAATAGCGAGTATTCCTCGCTTAGTATTTCGCTATACAAAGCGTTATACGGGTACTATCCACGTATAGTAGAATATATCCGCCCTAGGGATAATAGCCGGGTATAAGGCGTTTAAGAACGTATTAAGAAGCTAGCGGAAGTTTAGCGAAAGGTCCGCGAATACTAGGCGTGTGCCACGGAGTACTAGGCTTAGTATTATAATAAACGCTATTAGCCGTAATAATATAAGGTAGGCGACGTTATTAGGCTATCTATAAGGAACTTCCGATTCTAGTAAGGGTCGAAGCTAGCACCGCGATATATTCGGGTATAGGTAACTAAGAGGATCGGCCAGTAGGCGTATAGGGTTCGCCTTCCGTTATAGTACGCGAGGATACACGATATATTCCCGGTATCCTTATTAGAACCGTGGAAAGACCGAGTAGCCGTAGAGCTTTTGGCGAAGGATTTCCTGTTTTTAGAGGAGGAGTAAGATAAATAGGAGGTAAAAGATATCGTTAGTTATAAAGAAGAATAAGGGAAAACGTTCTATCTTATAAAGTGGGTAGGCTAGCTAGTAAAGTATAATACCTAGGAACTAAAGGACCACCTAGAAAACGCTTTAGGAATCCGGAAAAGGTACTAGAAGTATAAGAAGTATTTATATAAAAAGTGGGACGATTACGAGATAGTATAAGGCGCCGAAGGGTTATTGGATATAAAAATAAGAACTTAATTATAGGTTATAATAACCTTTTTCCCCTTAACGAAAACTAGATAAAATAGGGTTAAGCCCTAACTAATCCCGAAATTATAAAACTATCCGTATAAAGTTTAACGCTATTTCGGGCGATTATTACCGGCGAACGCTTAGCGAATAAAAAAAAAAAGAGAATTTAATCGTTAAAGCCATAGAAATCAGTTTCTACGCTAAAGGTGGCACCGGATAAACGATAACGGTTAGGACGAAAAGGCCCGGGGACCGGAACCTCCTTATCGTTATTAGTAGTAGATAAGGCGGCGGACGCACGCTAATAAGGAGTAGAGGCGGGCTCGGACTTAGCGGCGGGTAATTAGCTAACTAAAGGGCTAGCACGAGGAGTATAACTACGATAAGGAGTCGCTATACGACCAGCGAACCGACGACTAAGTAAGGGCCGGCGGGGCTTATCGATAGCCGATAATAGAGCGGCGAGGCCGGGTAAAGTTAGGAAGGCCTTAATACCTTTCTAATTATCCTTATCGGGATAAGGGCGGCGATATACCGCCCGAAGGTCGGCGAGATAATGCCGGAAAGAATTAATATCCCGTAGGTTATCCTCGCGGGGGGGCGGATCTAGTCTAAGAGGACCGTAGCGTTATTATCGGTAACGCGACCGAGTTAGTGTATAAACCAAAGCGTTATAACCGAATAAAGGGAGGTAACTTTATCTAAAAGAAGCTACTAATTCTACTAATAATTAGTATATAATCGCTAACTAATTAACGAAAAAACTTACGGCCTTAATAGAAAGCTTATAATCGCCCTATAGGATAACCGCCTAAAACTATTTATAGGTATTAAAAATATATACATAGGCACACTAGCGCTATATCGGCGTTAGATCGTTGTTTTTATCGAGTATACGCTTACTATAGTTCTAGAGTAGCTAAGCGGCGCCTATTAAAAACTCCGGGATCTAATAAAAAAAATTTAGCACGATATAATAGGAAACGCTAAAAAATCGTCGAATATACGGCGGTGTATTACTATTAGTTATAAGCGTAAGTAACGTAACGGCTAGCGCCTACTCGGCCAGTGGATTTATCAAAGCATTTAACTTCGATATAGCTGCCTAAGTATATAACGTAGCGCTAGCACGGCGCCTTATCGATAGCGCTAAACTATCCTTAAGCCTTATTAAACGGCCTCTCGCTTATAGCGATAACTACCTATAAAGAAACGTCGGATATAATAGCGGCGAGCGGTCGACGAAATTACGAAGGTAATCGATAAAAGAGTAATAGAAAAATATCGCTAAATAATCGGCGTTTATAATAAAGGAAAGATAGTTATAGGAGGGAAATTAAATGCTACGAGGGGAATTACGTGATAGGACTATATACTCGTCGCCGAACGGCTACCTAAGGCTAGGTATAATATCCGCGAAGGGTTAGATAACTATAGGTAATAATAATAAGTATCGTGGAGTTTTTATAGTAATATTCGGATAAATCACGAGGTATATAGTCGGCGATAGAATGCCGACGAGTAGGTAAATAAAGGAGCGGCCACTCTTTTTCCTATGGGTTTTAACAAGGGCTTATATAGAACTAGATAGATATAATTAATCGCGATGAACCCGTAATTAAAGGTATCACGATACTATAAGTCTATGGGACTAGACTTATTAGGGGGGGGGGCAGTATAACAAGATAATCGCAGACCCATCGGCATACAGTCGGACCGATAGCCGAGCACGGACCACCGATCCGAACCTATCTCTATGCGTACGTTAAGGGATCAGTTTAATCCCTTAAGTTAAAGTCTTGGTTTAAAGTCAGCGCTTAGTTAACGAATATACTGCGATCCCTCTGCGATACTAAGCTATCGAGCCTTTTCTATGCTATCTTTTCCTTAACTAAAGTCTACGGACTTTCCTTTCGTTACACGATCCGGGACGCCCTTTATAGTAATAAAAAGTAGGAGGTAGAAAGTATTTTATATATATAGAGTAAGCGGCGAGGTAGCGGTATATAATATAAGGTATTAGTATACTAGGTAGGATACGCAGAACCTATTTAGGAACCGTTATATGCCGTAAAGGATACTATAGCGTTAAACGTTTTCGAAGCAGAATACGGCCCCGCCGATAAGAATAACAGGCCCCTATAAGACTATACTACGAGGAATACGCGAAGATAAGAAGACCCAGATATAAGGGGAGGACGACCTTTAGTTATAAGTTAATTAAAGGGGGAGAATTTCCCGGCCTCCCCACCGGTTCCTAAAAAGGCAGATAGTGCCTCTATAAAGGACTTTAGTTAACGGTATTATTACCCGAACTACCCTTATTACTATTACTACTATTACCGGTAATAGGATTACTACCTCCCTAGAGGGCGGTAAGAATACCCTTTAGGAGGCGCGTTATCGCGGCGCCCTAGCCTTAAACCTCTTAGCGGAGGGCCTCTACCTCGCGGCGGAGACCCTCGTTATTATTAATAGGGGCAGAGGCGGAAGCGGTGTTAATAGTAGTAGCGGCGGTAGCGGGGGGCTCCTCGGATAATAAGGTATAATAGTCGCCGCGAGCTAATTTAAAGGCCTTATAGAGCTAGACTAGAGTTAGCGGCGACCTTAAAGAAGGTTCAGGAATACTTATATTATCGTTATCTGGATTATCGCGTATAGCGTGACCCGCGGTAGCTATAAGACGGACGAACTTACTGGCGCCGGGAGAGAGCTAAGGAAGTTAGCTATAATTACTTAGCTTATAGATTATAGGGAACTTACTAGGCCGTAGGTATAGGATTCTATAATATACTCGTAGCACTTAGGCTTTTTATAGGCGGCGCCGGGCCTGGATTAGTTATAATACGTTTAGTTAAATTTTATTTTAATACCCGTAATATAATCGGCGTATAGGCGGTAGAAGTCGTTATAGTGATAATTAGGGGGGTGGCTCGGACCGCGCTGCCGCTTATTAGGCGTAGTAGGCTACCGGAGCGTTAGTAGGGCCCTTATAGTAAAGCATAGACTCTAGTCGTATACCTCTTTTTTACCCGGACGCTTACCGGAGTTTGCTATCTTAGCGAAGGCCTTATCGGCCACTTCCTTAGCGGAGGAGGAGGGGGGGGCGGAGGCGGAGGCGGCGATATCCCTAATAGCGGGGGGCTTTTTAGTAATACCCACGCGGGCGTATCGGGCGCTATAGCGGGGTACGGATATATAGTCGCACTCTATTAGTTATAACCTAACCGGATTAGCGCGAGGACTTATTAGGAGACTTATAATAGTAGATAAAATAGTTAAAAATACGTTATTTATTAACTAAATAAAATAGATAGAAGTATAAAGTAACTATACTATAAGTTCGCGAAGACTAATATAGCTCTTAGTATAGAATAAATAATAGAGCTTACTATTAATAATAACGTTATAGGCTTATAAAGGAATAATTAACTATAAATAAAAAAACCGGGTAAAGCTACGCTTATACTATAATATCGAATTATAGTATATAATAAAAGCCTATAAAGCTATTTATTATAATAGTTTCGTCCCTAACCCAAGAAGCACGTAGACTACATAGGCGGTACACAGCGAGGAAATCACGGAATAGATAGGAAGAGTATAGGCAGGCCGAGCTCCGCCGCGATAAGGCCATGGCGGCAGCGAAGAGATAGCACTAGCGCCACCTCCTCTACTTAACCTAAGCGAATAACGGGCTCCTCTAGAGGCTCCAGAGATAGGCCCGAACTAATGGATATTAGCTACCCGGGCCCCCGACTATACCGCCGCTATACCGTGACAAAAATAACCCAGCGACCTCCTATAATAAGAAAGCAGATATCCTATACGCTAAGTTCTTCCCCCCCCGGAGACTTAGATCCTAGGCCCCTAGGGCGAGAGTACCCCTTTCGGTGGGATATAGACTAGAGCGTTACCGTAGCGGATATCTAAGGCCGCCTCCGCCGGACTAAGTTATAAGCTATACCCGGTCCGGACGCCTTTCTAGCAGGTCTCCTAAAAGCCTACTGCCCGGCCCTATACTAGATCCTAGCCACGATCCTTTTAGCCTGCCTATCCCTAAGCTACTTCCCGCGCTATTACCGTACCGCTATTATTATAATTATCCGAAAAGAGGGCCGCCTATAAAGCGATTATAAGATAGCTAAAGGCTAAAAGCCGATTTCCCTCCTTAACACGATTAGAAAACTACTTAAAGGCATTATAGCGGACCGCTTCGCGGCTATAGCGGAAGAATATCGACTACTCCCCGGTAGCTAAATAGGAAACAGGCCTAGATATAACACGGAGACGGCTATTTAGCGCGCGACTAAGGCTATTAAGGCCGCCTAGGCCCTAGGCGGTGCCCCCGCGATACTTTAGCTAGATATACGCGGGGCCTTTAATACCGTCCCCTATACTAAGCTTTTTACGTCTTTTAAACGTAAAGGATTCCTAGAGTAGGCCGTCTAGCTAACCGGTAGCTTCCTCTAAGACCGAATAGTCCACCTCTACTTTAAAAGCTAGGCGGTATCCCCGCGGCCCCTTTATACCGGCGTACCGTAAGGGTCTCCGGTCTCCTTAATCCTCTTTATTCTATATATCTTTACCCTATATAAAGAACTCGAATACGCTACGAGAACTGCTACTATTAGCTTTACCGATAATATAAATATTATCGCCTTTAGCCGTATAGAGGCCTAAACACGGTACCGCCTTACCTCCGCCTAGTAAATATATAAGGCCTAGTCCCGGGTAAGCGGCCTTTAATTTAAGCCCTTAAAATACGCTTTTATACCCTTTATAAAGTCCTACTCCTTATCCTCGACGCCTCTTTACCTTAGTATTATACCGGTCCCCCCCTTAACGGAAACTAGGTTCCTTAGGGTATAGTTAGATTAAAAACTAAACTTCTTATAGCACCGGAAGAAGATCTAGGGTAAACTAGCGATATAGAACTACGCCCTAACCCGGCTCGCCGCGGTAGCCTAGGGCTATAGCTTCGCTGACGCCCGGCGCCTTTATATCGCCGTAATCCGCCTACCTATCTCCTACTACGCCCCTACTTTTTATAGAATCACCGATAGGCCCCGCTATAGCCTCGCTACGGCTCTTAGCTTAGCCTAGAATAAATGCCTTAGAATTATTACGGGAGCCTATAAGGCCACGCCGATCCGGATCCTAAAAAAAAAGATATATATCCCCCCCCTCGATCTATATCTTACCCGCCTCGTAGCTAAAAGAGCTTTTAATTACTAAAACGCCGGAACTAAGGGACTTATTCTAGCTAGCACCTAAGCCGCGATAAGAGTATTAGCGGCGCTAAGGCGTCGCTATATCGCCTAATAAGTACTCGCCTAGCCCGCTTAATCCTTTACCGCCTAAAACTAGATTAATAATAATAACCCGGATACCGCCCTTTAGGAGGAATAGAAAAGGAGATAAAGAGGTACGGGGCCTATACGGAACCCGACGTACGCCGTGGCGGTACCGAGCTAAAATCCCTAAAAGAGAGACCTTTAGAGATATAAAGGTCTCCTAAAGCCGTAAAGCTTTATCCTTACCTAGATCCGCTCCGAGAAACTAGGCCTTAGGGCCTTCCTCTTTAAAGCAAGGGTTCCCGGATTCGCCTCCGCCTAGTGCCGCTACGGAGACGGAGGGGCGGAGATAGCCGAATATATTATCCTATAATACTAAGACACTACTCCGGAGTTATAGCGGGACGTACACGGCGCTATAAAAAGACCGATCTTAACTAGGGGGGACCTTTTTAACGCCCTAAACCACCCCGAAAAGGTAAAAGTAACCGCGAAATAGTTTATACGCCTTAGCCGCCTAAACGACTTCCGCCTTACCTTAGAAATTATAAGAAACTATATAGCTAAGACCCTATAGCGGGACTACCCCGGTATAAGATACACGAAATAGAGATAGTACCCGATCTAGACTCTTTTATTTACTCTAGGGCCCTATAAGCCGGGACCCTAGTAGTACCGAAGGGGTATACTATAACGGTATCTATCCTTTACTTAGCCTTAGTCTCGCTATTTCCCTCCTTATCCTTATTACTAGAGGCACTATCGCTATTAGTAATAGACTCGTGTCCCTATCCTATTATATTAGCACCACTATACCGCTAAAAGACCACTAAAAGATCGCTAAAGGACTTATAGCCTCCTTTAATAGGATAGCGATTATTCCTTTTAGCCTATTTAGACGATACTCTAGACTAGCTAATATAGCGTCTTTACTATAGCGGCGGCCGGCAGGGCGAGCACGCCTAGCGGCGCGCTTAAAGGACGCCACCGCCGCTATAAGCCGACCCCGAGCCTACCTAAAAGTTAGCGCGGTATAGTTTTAGTACCCCTAGGGATATAACTTATAACCGCTCCGTCTTTACCCTTACTAATAGCCGCTATAAGCTCCTAGTAACGTTTAAGAACACGCTGCTAATACTTTAGGGCTATAGCCGGAACCTATACTAAATATTAAAGCCCTACTACCACCGCTCCGGTACTACTAGGATACCACTATAAAACCGACTTATATCCTTATAAGTCCGACGATTATTAGTATACCAATAGTATACTACTCTTTTTTTAAAGGCCCGACTAGGGAGCCTAGACGGATTAATATCCGGGCTATAGAATGTGGCTGGATATAGGTTAATAACGCCACCCCTTATCTCCCTAAGTACCACAGTCAGTTTATATATATATCATAGCTAATTCGTATATACATCTTAAGTAGCAAATTCCACCTATTATCAAAACATATAACGTATATATCTCTATTCAGCCAATTTAGGTTTAAACCGTCCGCCTTTATCCTAACTCTATTTAACTATACGGGCTTATAATAGCAAGGGTACCTAGATATGTATATAGATGGTGTGTCCAGGTACTTATGATAAGACGTACGTTACGACTCGAACAGTATATGTAAATTGGTTGTGGTACTTAGAGCTTTCGGCCGTACAGCCATGAATCCACTACCAGCCTCATTTTATAGCCCGGATATCAATCCGTCTAGGCTCTCTAGTCAGGCCCTTTTTTAATAGTGTTAGTATATACTTCTATATCCTCGGGCTTATCGCCCCCGAGGCGCTTAGTATACCTAAGATATCTACTTAAAGTCAGAATCGGCCACTTATCGGTATTCCTGGGGTACCCTAAAGGCGACCCCAGGAATACCTATAGTAAGACTCGTATAGCGCTGGTATTATAGTATCGCGCCTTATTCTTTTTCTTAGTAGCCTTTTTCTTAGGAGGTATCTTAGAAATAGTTAGCGCCGAGCCTAAACCAACACGCGCCCCCTATAGCACCCCTTTACTTATAGTAACGGTCTTAGATTAATTAACTCGACTATTACTATATAACTAACTATAATCCACCTTATTAGCCCGCCCTTAGACTACTAGCGTCCCGCCCACGCTACTATATATAACTAAACGATATTAAAAGAAAAAAGACTCTATCTATCTATAAGGCGTTAAACGCGTATTATTAGAAGCTATAGTATAGGGCCGGGGATAAGGACGGAATTAGAGGGGCGGGCAGCTTAAAGGAAAATCTATAATATCGTGATAAGAGGGTTAAAGGAGGGAAAAATAAGAAGAAGAGCGGAGGCCCTTAAAAATTTTAATTAACCTAACTATAGTTATAGAAGGCTGCCAAATTCGGTAGGTATATATAATAAAGGCAGGAGCTCCTGCTAAACCCCCCGCCTAAAAGGAAGGTGTAAAAAAAGCCGGCTACCCTAACGCAGGGAGGACTCCCGGAAAGCGGAGCCGCTTCGGCCCTCTTTCGGCCCCCTATATAGTATACCGCACCCTAGGCTAACCCGATCCCTAGCCTGCTACTTTCCCGTTAGCCACTAGACTAAAGGTGTGATCTAGATACGTATCAACTCACTATCGGGACCGCTAAGGCCCCGACGCGGCACCGATCCTAATAAGGAGAGTATAGGGGTTTTTCCACCCGCACGGGTTTTTCCCCCCTATAACCAGCTAAGAAGGACCGTATAGCCTAAGCCGGGCTCCTAGACTAGTTAGGATAGCGGAGTAAGAGAATAATAATAATAATAAAAAAATATAATAGTTTACGAATAAAGAAGAAGGAGTAACTAGGCGTTTTTAATATAAAGAGTAAGTACTCGGCGTGACGCGGAATGCTAGCGATTTAGAAGCGAACTTATCGCGAACGCTACGCGACTCGAATATATCCGATATAAGGAAGGATACACGCCTCCCTTACGACGCGTTTAGGTAAAAACGGATTCGACGCTTAGTTATTACGGCCCCGGAGAGGGGGAGGAGGGGGGTAATATCACGGGTTAACCCCTCGAAAGTATAGTTCCGGTATAAGGCCGGAACAGCTAATTAGGATATAGGTCCGACGCTTAGACCTCGCGCTACCCTTACCGTGGATTCGTATAAACCTAGTAAATACTACACCTCTTTATAAACCTTTTCCTTTTCTTTTCTTAATTCTAGCTAATATAATTATTCGGCCTTACTTGGTGCGATTAACCTATAACCAGCCGCTTATACTTATATTATTATTTTCTATAAAATAAAGGTATATTATCGATAAAGATTATTATTATTTATATATAAGATAATTAGAATAAGCTACTCTAGATATTAGATTAATAGCACTAATAAACGGCCGGGGACCTCGCGTAATATATTGAGAAGACCTCTAAAGAACTCGAGACGAACCACTAAGATAATACCTTATAGCCTAGATATAACAAAGAGGATTAACTTATAGATAGAGTTTCGGGATAAAGGTTATTATAATAGTTACTTAAATAGGTAAAAAAGAGGAAAGGAAAAATAATAATAGGCTAGGAGGACTAGATAGGATATATCCTATAATGGTTACCGGACCTTAAATGGAGCCTATATAAGTGCTCCTACCTACTTTATAATCTGGGTATACCTGCTATATTAGAAGCGACCCTATGGTTTAGCATTGAGATAATAATAAAGCGTCGTGTATACTCCTTTATATCTATAGGCTTTATATTTAGCTAAGTGATACAATTATTTATAGATTATTTACAAAGCCTTTAACGATAGTTTAAAGGCAGAGCGTTAAGGGATCTACGAAGCGTTGTTTAGGCTTTATCACGATGGTTTAGAGGTTTAGGGGGGGGTTAATCTTTGTGTTTATATTTAGCTCTGGCTTTTGTAAGTCATTTATAAAAGGCCTTATAGTGAGATAGCTATAACCTGGACACGAATAGTGGCTTATAAGCCAGAAGCCTGGTATAGACTAACCTAAGCTATTTATAGTTAAGTACTATCCCGGGCCGAGTCGTTTTTTCTAGGTATCCGGAGGATATAGGTTAGACGGGAGAGGGTCTTTACAAGGGCACCCGGTTAACTATATTACTCCTAGGGATATAAGCGCTAGAAGAAGGGGCGTAATAACACGGGCCTTATTTATCAAAGTCCGGGATAGCCTAAACAGGGGAAATAATATATCTTTATAGTTAAGAAGGGGATTGGATAGAGTATTGTGTTCGGAGGTGGATAGTCGAGTCGGCTCCGGGACTAGTACTATCCGGACCGACCTGGTATAGTGTGATAGGGAGGACCACTGACGGATAGATTATAGTCCTAGGAATGCTTTTAAGGGGATTCTCTAAGGTTCTTAGGGAGAAGGCTCTAGTTATATATACAAAGGATAGGTAAAGCTAAACTCCTGACTTAGAGGTTTAGCAAATAATTTAACTCTTAAACTAACCTATTAGTTCATATTGCCTTTTTAATTATCTTATAACGTCTCTTCACTCTTTACATAAGAACCCCTAACATTACTTATCCTACTAGCTATTAGCGGCCCGACCACGGCGACGATAAAGTCTATTATCGTTAATATCCCTAGTCTTAAGGAAGTTATAAAAGCCCTCTAGGAACTTATTAGCTTTCCTTATCTCGTTTATAACGGATCGTTTATACTATATACGGTAGTCCGCTAGTTTAGCACGGAGCCGGCGATTATACTCTTCTTTATTAAAACTATTAGTATTATACTGCTAGTTACTGGCTAGAGCCCGGCGTAGGCGCCCCTATAGGTACCTCGTATACTATAGCTTATTATCTCCTAAACTACTAAGCCCGATAGCGTGAAGTAAGAACTTCTAAAAGGTCCGGGTAGCTATAGTGGTAGTCTAGTTAAACTACGGTTTTATTAAGAATCCGAGGCGGTTCACGGTAAGGAGCGGGCATAACCTATAGTCTCTTAATCAGCACTATTACGAATAGCCTGATAGTGGAAGTATTTAGTAGACGCTATAGACTCGCTTAAGTCCCGGTATAAATAAAAAATAGTAGGGCCCTTATTATCCAGGATAATATTAAGGAACCTATAATAGCACCGTTAATAGGGATTATCGCGGAGGTCGCCCCCCTCGATGACCTCTATTACCGGGTATAGGTTAACGGGGTTATTACTGTTAGGAGGTATAGTATCGCCGCTACCCCTATTAGCCCCCGGACCGATATCGGTAACGTTTTTATTACCGAAAATATCGTTACCCTAGGAGCTTTTACCTCCACTAAGGATAAAGTTATTATTATTATGTCCGTCGGTATTAATATAGATAACACCGTAGCGCTACCCGATATAGTTATATCCCTATTATAGTTAACGACACCACCTTCGTTATCGGCACTATTATCACTAGTATAGTTAACTAGATATCTATAAGAGGCATTAAGAGGTCTTGTTAATTCGTGTTATTAGGTTCTGGGCTTCCTACTAGTGCTTAGTACGAGCTTATCGCGTAAGCTATAAAGGCCTCTCGTGAAGAGGTTCTAGAGGCTTACGTGCTAACCACTAGGTGGCTTTGTGTTTGGAGAAGGCCTATCGTCTATTTAGAATATAAGAGCTAGCTTAGAGTATATAAAGGGGGTGGTAGCCTTTATAGTAAGGCTACCTTATTTACGAAGGTCCCTTAGTTACTCTAAGAGGAGATTATATAACTAATACCTTCCTATTAGGTGGCACCCAGAGGTCTATAAGTAAGGGCCTCTATGCCTATCTCTTCTTAAAAGAACTTAACGAATAATCTTAGTATAATACCCCCTTCCTTAGTCTACTAGTAGACCTCCTTGTTTATCTTATAATAGCTTCCTTCACTCCTGACTTGAATCCTATAATAATATCCGACTAGAGTCTTCTGGTTAGCGGTGGCCGGGCCACTAGCCGAACTATTATCCGAGTCGAATACTAGGACTAGCCTCTCTAGCACTTCTTTAGCCTTATAGCTAACCCTATTAAGGGTATCTTTATTAGGGAGGGCAGAGCGCCTGGCTTTAGTGGGAGTCGTAAGCGACTCCGTACCGGGTATAGCTAACCCCTTTACTTTAGTAGGTGTTTTAATAGTTATACCGGGTATAGTTAATATATTATTATTATAGCGCGCTTTAGTAGGCGCGGCGAGGCCCCTCGTCTTAGTAGGAGTCGTGGACGACTCTATACCGGGTACGGCTAACCTATTATTAATATTACTACCCTTATTAGCGGTCCTCTTAATAACGCCGTCCTAGACAACGACGGACTTCTGTATAATGGTATTAAGGCCACCACCGGCCTTTTTAGGACTCAGCTTATTAAAGGCCGCGTTCTTCTAGGGGCTCCTATTAAGAGAAGTGTTAGTGATACTAACTAACTTTAGTCGCTTAGCGAGGTTTTTAGCTACACGTAATTACTTCTTCTAGGAGACTATAATACTACCAAACACGGGGATTAGTATAGGTCTAGGAATAGGTACGCGATTACTTATATTACTATTCTATAAGGAGATAAGATACATTATTATTAAGAGTTATTATTAATCGACTAATGGATACTTATATTAATATTATACTTATAATAAGTAATAATCATAATAATCATAAGTATAATATCTAAGTCAAAATAAACAGTATATGGTTATAGCTATGTAACTAGACGTTTTTGATAATTTGGGTTACGAGTAGTAGGCTGTACGCGCGGAAGAGAGGAAAATGAAGCAAATAGCTGTTGAATTCGGAGATCCGTAGGATTACTGCTTGTTTTCACAAGAGTGTGTAATTATGTGTAAAGAACTGATTTCTGGGATTTCTTCCTGGATCCGGGGCTGGCAAAAGACCCTGAAAGATTGAGTGGCGACTGTTACGTTAACAGTCTACGCGACGGTTATCACGCCACGTTATTATCTTAAGTAATAACCGAGATATCGTGTTTACGATACCTAGTGTATTTATATAATATATATTATAAGCTAAGTATATATACACATATTATACGTATAGTATTATTGTATAGGTTAAGCTGGTCATAAATTAGACGTCTAGTTATATAGCTATAACTATATACTGTTTATTTTGACTTAGATATTATACTTATGATTATTATGGTTATTACTTATTATAAGTATAATATCAACACCCCCCAGTAAGCGGACTCTTATATAATAAGTGCAGCTTAGTCACGTTATAGTTCTGGTTATGTTATAGCATAGTAATCCTAGTCTATCTAAGACTAAAATACATCGAGGAAAAAATTTAAAAAACCTCTTCTTTTTAATTTAAAGGAAAATTGAAAAACCCTTGTTATTATTATAGTTTGTTATTTAAAGGAAAATTCAGAAATACCTTTGATATCTAGGGAAACCTGAAGGTAAAAAGCCTAGTTATATCCCCTTATAAAGAACTAAGAATACTAAGTATTAAAACCTAGTATTTTAATTCGTTGATATTGTGATACGGCGGCAAATCATACTCAGGCAACGTTACCTAGGTTTATATAACCGCAAAGAGCATTATAAGTCTGTTTTACTAAACGTTTAGTCATTATATTAGCTATATTAAATTTCATATTTATATATAGGATTTGTATTTTATTATTATGTAACTATTACCTGTAGTAGTGATACTGCCTGTCGATATGGTTTACCCGTTTATAAAATTCAGGGTTTTAGGCGAGCTTCTTTATACTCTTATTATCTATTAAAACAGTAGGAATCTCGAGAATTTTATTATTATTATTATTATTATTATTATTATTATTATTATTATTATTATTATTATTATTATTATTATTATTATTCCGTCTGATATTAGAATCTAGACCTATATTGTGTAGTATATCTTTATATATACTAGTACTATACCCAGAAAATAAATATACCTATATACGGTATAGTATAATATACGAAACCTTATATACGCCAGGGACTTCCTAAGTCCCCTAGGGACCTCCTAAGTCCTCTAGGGTTTTCCCGAGTCCCCTAGGGACTTCCTAAGTCTTCTAGGGTCCTCTTAACTCCCCGGGGACCCTAGGTAGACCCACCGGCCCTAGGTAGGCCCACGGTCCTTTAGGTCGACCCACTGACCTTTAGGACCTTCGGAGTAACCCACGGACCTTTAGGACCTTAGGAGGAACCCACGGACCCTCGCCTATACTTCGAGGGTCTGGATACTAAATCAGTACCTTAAATAAACCGTAGGAAATGGTTATATATACTAGGCTGCCCGGCTCCCTCTTCCTTTCCCTTTTTCTCTCTCTCTTTATATCTTACTTCTATAGTCTTTATAGTCTTCTATAATTTAAATTGCCTCTTTTCTCTAGATCTTCCTCTTCCGTTTTATCTCTTCGGGACCGTTATAAAGGTTATCAGCGCGGGAAAGCAAAGGAATTTCTAGATCCCCTCTTTCTTTTACCCTTAAAGTCCTTTTTAGGTAATCTCTACCCTAAAATCCACCTTTAAAGCCCTTTTTAGGCCGCCTTTAACTAAATCCACTTTTAAAGCCCCCTTTAGGCCACCCCCTTTTTTCCCTTTTCCCTTTTCCGTATTCCGAAAAACCGAAAAATATTATAGCGGGACTATCACGGGCATAATTCATCGAAGTCAGGGATAGACTAAATAGGAGGAAATGATATATCTTGATAGTCACGAAGGGGGATTGGATAGGGGCGTGGCGTTCGGAGAGTGATGGTCGAGTCGGCTCCAAGACTAGTACTATCTGGGCCGACCTGGTATAGTATAATAGGGAGGACTACCGGCGGATAGATTATAGTCCTAGGAATAGCTTCGAGGGGATTCTATAAGGTTCTCGGGGGAGAGGCTCTGGTTATCTATAAAAGGGATAAGTAAAGCTAAACTCCTAACTTAGAGGTTTAGCGAATAATCTAACTCTTAATTCGACCCATTAGTTTATATTACCCCCTTACTTATTTTATAACGTCTCTTTACTCTTTATATAAAAACCCCTAATATATTATTCGCTTAACCGTTTTAACGGGTATAACAACTACTAAGAGTTATAAGTATATTTTACCTCTACTAGTTAACTAATAAATAACTATGCCTCCTTATACGCGCTTTAGTACTATTCCCCCTAAGGACGGAGATTATGAATTAGTTTATAAGCACACGCTATCTCCTGATCCTAGAAGCGATACCACCGCGCCTCTGCCTAGCGAATAGGAGACTATCGTCCGGCGGAGCCCCCTAGAGCTATAACCAGAACCGTCTCTGGCACCTTAGCGTGAGCCTCCTATAGTCCCTTAGCGCGGGATACCCGTGGTTTAATTATCTAACACTATAGAGCTATAACCTAATCTTTAGCCGAATATACGTTATAATATCGAGAAACTAGAGAATTATCCCTTAGATTAACTGCTTCCTAAGGAGCTAGACTTCCTTCTAAGCTACTATAAGGAACGCTAGGAGCGAGAGCGTAAGTTAAAGCGTCTAGAAGCTATCTATCGTGGCGAAGACGTAGACGTTACCCTACCCCCTTATTCGGCGAACTACTACTATCCCTAAGGTGGTCGAGGCGATCTATTTAAGGTAAACCTTCTTACCCTAAAATAGGACGGTAAGATATACGATTAGTTTAGAATATTCGTAGAAAGGATTAAGGAACGCTTTTACCTTAATCTAGCTAGCTTTATAACGGAGGCGAAGGAGGTTTATTTTACTACTAGTTACCTTAAGAGGAACACGAAGTCGTATTAGCGAGCTTACTAGAGGAGGACCTATAGTTCTTTAATAGAGGTGATATAGGCCGAGCTAAAGGCTAGCCTAACCGAGTAATTAGTTAATAATAAGACCCGTAAGTTATTAGTTATAGAATAGATCTTTTTAGAACGGACCTTTTAGTAACCCGGTTAGACCTACGATTAATTTCTTAATAAGTTAGATTCCTTATTTAATAAGGTGTCTATCTTCTTTCCTAATAAGTAGCGTATATAGTTTATTATATCTATATTAAATAGACCTCTACGCGATTAAATTATTACTAGAATTTTTCCTAAGACCTTCTAGGAGCTAAACGTCGCGGCTTATTAGGCTAAGGTCACGTTATCTTATAAGGGTAAACCGTCTAATCGGGACCACGGCTATTATACACCCCGTGATTAGGGTTATAAAAGGAAGCGCGGGACTACTAGTAAACCCTCGGTATCCTAAGCTAGTGGTTCTTATAAAGACTCGCCTACGCCCCCTACTATTATAACCGCGGCTATTACTACTACCCCTACCTAATAGCTGGATAACTCTAGCGGACCCTCGGAATTCTCGGGCCCTTAGAAGTATTATAAATACGGTGATAAGGGCTATATTCGACTTTTTTACCCTTATCTACAGAATAGGCGGGCCGGCTAACTTTTACCTTAGCTACTAACCCTAATTAGGAGGCTATAGCCCCTAGTCGACCCACTTTAGGTTAGGTATAGGCCTTACCCTAAGCCTTATAGGGTTAGGCCTAGGATAACGCGCTATTAGAGTCGTCTCCTCCCCCTAGTCTAGTAAGGGTAAAGCTTAATATACGACTAAACGGTGGATAGGACTATTAAGTTATAATTCTACAGAGCGCTACCGACTTTAATATTATCTATAAACGCGTAGTGCCCCCTAATAAAATAATTAATAGACCTCCTAAGGAAGTTAGGTAATTAAATAAGGAATATATAACCTGGATACTAGGATCGATCTTATTTATGGTTTAGATTATAGATAGTTAGAATCGTATACGGATATAGTATATAGAGTTATATATTATATATTTAGGTAAAGATACATTAAAGGTTATCCTCGGGATCCCTTAGTTAACTAAGTATAACCTAATAGTTAACTAGGCAAAGAAGAGTTAGGCGTTTTAGATTTAGAAGGAGGAGTTAAAGTTTATGAGTTTACGTAAGGAGTTAAAGAGGGCTACGAATAGGGCGAAGGTGACTATTAGGCTTATTAGGGCCCGAGTAGCGCGGGTTAGTCGTGTCTAAGCTTATATCTTAGAGGATACGATTATACCTGCTCCTTTACCTAAACCACTACCCGAACCCCCGGAGGACCCCTTACCTACGGGTTAAGAAGAGTTATTAATAGCCGTGCCGGAATAGTATCACGAGTTCTTAGATATATTTAATACAGAGAAGGCCGGTAAGCTACCTAGTTACTATTAGTAGGACCACGGGATTAAGTTAGAGGAAGGGAAGACGCCCTTATTTAGGCCGATTTATCTGTTAGCGGAAAAGGAGTTAGCGGTGCTACGGGAGTACCTTTAGGGCGCCCTCGCTAAAGGTTAGATTCGTTATTCCACTAGCCCTAGGGGTACTCTTATTCTTTTTATACCAAAGAAGGGTAGGAAGTTAAGACTATATATAGACTATCAGGGGCTAAATAAGGTTACTTATAAGGACCGCACGCCGCTCCTATTAATATATAAGATTATAGACCGGCTTTTATTATTAAAGGTCTTTACTAAGCTAGACCTTAAGGACGCCTATTATTAGCTTTATATAGAACCTAGCGACGAGTAAAAGATAGCTTTTAGGACTTATTATAGTTATTTTAAGTACTTAGTTATGCCTTTTGGGCTTACTAATACCCTGGCTAGCTTTTAATAGTATATTAACTAGGTATTAAATAGGCTTATCGATATAATTTATATCGTTTATCCAGACGATATATTAATTTATAGTAAAGACCTTAAGGTTTATTAAGTATACGTTAAGGAGGTTTTAGGGAGATTAAGGGAGTGGTTATTATACACGAATCCCGAGAAGTATATATTTAAGACTTAAGGGGTAGATTTATCAGGGTTTATTATTAGAGTAGATAGGGTTTATATAGATTAGTCTAGAGTTAAGGCTATCCGTGATTAGTAAGGCCTAAACTCGGTAAAGACTATCTAAATCTTCTTAGCTTTAACTAGATTCTATTAGCGTTTTATTAAGAACTATTTAAAGATTATAGCGCCGCTCTCTGACTTAATAAAGAAAAGTAGAGTAAAGGGAGTGTTTATATTATCTATAAGGGAGAAGGAGGCTCTCGACGAGTTATACTAAAGGTTTTACGAGGCTCCATTTCTACGGTATTTCGATTCTTAGTTACCTATTCGACTAAAGCCGGATATATCGGGGTTTACTTTAGGAGCGGTGATTAGTTAGTGTATAGATCGGGTATAGTATCCTATTATGTTTTTTTCGAGGAAGCTTAGGGGTATGGAGTTAAACTATTTAACTCCGGATATAGAGTTAATAGCTATTATTAAGCTATTCCGGTATTAAAGGCACTACCTAGCCTATAGCTTAACCCTAATAGAAGTTTTAACGGACTACCTTAATTATCGGTACCTAATAGATAGGCTAAAGATTAAGCTATAGTATACGCGATAGCTAAAGGAATTATCGGTATTTAATTTCGAGATTAAGCACCGGCTAGGGGCTTAGAACCTAGCTAATAGTCTATCACGGAAACCGTAATATATTTCTGAATAGGCGGACCTAGACACAGAGCGTTAAAAGCCTATTAAGAGGTTTACCCGTAAGTTTATTATAAGAGTTATAAAGTAAGCGGGCGGAGCACCTAGGGTTTCCGAGGACTTATTACTAAGTTTAAAGGAAGAGATGGCCGATACCTAGAGGGATAATCCCTTTTATGTTTTTATATCTAGGAAGGACCGGTTATCCGACCCGTGGTTAAGGGATAAAAAGGGCCTAATCCTTTTTAGGGGTCGCCTTTTTATCCTGGATATATAAGGATTAAGGAAGAAGATCCTATAGGCCTTTTATAATAAACCCACCGCTAGATATTATAGTTCTAGTAGAATAATTAAGAGGATTTCGGACTTATTTTATTAGGAGTATATATCCCGGGACGTAAAGAGGTTTATGCTTATATATAGGGTTTATTAAAGGACTAAGGGGAGATAGTATAAGCCTTATAGCCTATTAGCTAGTCTTCCGGTTCCGTCTTATCCGTTCTAGGAGATCTTAATTAATTTATTTACGGGTCTCTTTTTTATTAATTAGGGCGGAAAACAAAAGGACGTGATCCTTATAATAGTTTACCGTTATACGAAGTATTCCCTTTATATCCCTTATAGTAATATACTAACCGCTAAAGGTTTAGCTGATATCCTATAATTAAGAGTATTTAGTGTTTACGGGTTACCGGATAGTATTATTTCGGATCGGGGTTCTTTATTTATAACTAAGTTTTAAAGGACCCTATATAGTCTTTTAGGTATTTATTATGGGATATCCACTATATTCTATCCTTAGACCGATAGGCAGACTAAGGGTTAGAATCAGAGTATTAAGCATTACCTTTATAGCTATTACTCGCTAGAGTAGACCGACTAGGTGGATAAGCTATCCTTTATATAGTTTACTTATAACACCGTATAGTACTCGGTAATTAAGTAGATACCCTCCGTGGCGTTAATAGACTATAACCCTTATAGTCCTAATAACGTCCGGTTACCTAAGTTATTAGATATTAGAGCGGTATCCGCTAAATAACGGGTAAAGCACCTAATCGCTAATCGTTAAGTAATAGAAACTTTTATTCAGAAGGCTTAAGAGTCTTATAAGAGGTTTTATAATACCGGGCGGACTTAATAGCGGTTTAAGGTAGGGGACTACGTCTTAGTCTCCTTAAAAAATATTAAGCAGAAGCGGTCTAATAAGAAACTCTCGGATAAGCACCTCGGGCCGTACCGTATTACCTTAGTTATTAGTTATTATAGTCTCGCCTATAAGCTAGATCTTCTATAGTCGATAAAGATTAATAATATCTTCCCGATCTCTTTATTAGAGCCCTGGCGGTCTCGCGATAATTAGGCTCCCGAGCCTATAAAGGTGGACGTGGAGCTATGGGAGTTAGAGGTGTATAAGGTAAAGGAGATCTTGGCTTATCGGTTTAATAGGAAGGGGAGGCAGTATTTAGTTAAGTGGGCAGATTATAGGCATAAGGATAATACCTAGGAACTAAGGCGTTATATCCCGGAGGAACTTATTTAAGAATATCATAATTAGTAAAAAGAGAGGGCTCGGAAAGTGTAGAAACTATTATAACCCTATAGGGTCCTTCGTTAGTATTATTCATTCATTATATTATAACCCCGGAGGGTCCTGTTACTATCTATCTCTACTAACTTCTTATATTATATCCTAAACGCTAAAAGAAAAATAAAAAAGTAGTACTTATATATTACACGAATAGTGCCCGATAGTATTAGACTATTAGATCCACTTCTTATCCTATGCCTATAGACTAACATAATGCTTCTTATTATTACTATCGCTATTAGTCTTAACGCCGCTAGCGACCCGTAGGAGGTCACGGATTTAACGAAGGGCCTTTATCTGTTTACGGGACTCCCGAGCCTGGATGTTATAGGAGGTAATTTAAGCCTCCGTAACTATATCCGCCCGATAATACTTATACCGAGCCGTATCGAAGCCTTAGTAGTTATAGTGCTGGTTATTAGTATATACCCGGCGTAGCTCTCCCTGGAGCTTATAGGCGGCATACTAGTAGAAAAGAGTTAGTATAAGTATATAAACGAAAAAGGGGAGAGATAACTTATAAGTTTTTTATCGGTGAATCCACCGTATCTAACCGTATATAGAAGCGCTCTTTATATAGCGATGGCGGTATAAGTAGTACGAAGATTTATCTAGGCATAAGTTAGTATACTAGCGCGGTCTATAGCGAGCGGGGAGTATAACTATACCTCTTCGTACTTCTTACTATTCTAATCCCCTTAATAGTAATGGTATTTAAACGATTATCGGCTAGAGTTATAGCACGAATAAAAGATAATAGGGCCTTAACTATCTAAGATAATATTAAGGAAACCCGAGTAGCACCGCTAATAAGGAGAGTCACGGAGGTCGCCCCCTATAACCACTTCCTGGACCGGGTAAAGGCCCAAGGGATCGCCGTTATTAGAAGGCGTAGCGCCGCTATCGCCCCCGTTAGCCCCCGGACCTTTATCGGTAATATTATTATTACTAAAGATATTATCACCTAGGGAGCTCTTACCTTTACTAGGGACGAAGTTATTATCTTCGCTTTTATCGCTATTAATATAAAGGATTAAAGCTTCGAATTCGCGAATTAGGCTATCACCGCCGCGTAACACGAGTAAAAACGATAAAACTAATTAGAGAAGGAATCTAACTCCCTCCTCTACGCCGCGATAGTACCGAGTAGAAGCCGCCGCGCGGACGCGGGGGCGGATATAATAGAAGGGGTGGTGGCGACTAATCCACCGCCTAAAAACTCTTTAAACCGCCCCCGCCGATAACGACCACTACTCGACTCCTACCGCCCGAATTAGGATATCCCCGTATATAACCGAACTAAGACCGATACGGGGGCGACGCGGGCCCCTAGAATAAAAATCCAGTAAGTTAAGGTATTAATCTAAAGTCTACTAGCTAACAGGAACACGATTAATAAGGTCGTGGAGCTAGTAAAAGAGCTTATTAAACTACGCTGCCTTAATAGCTAGAATACCGTAGCGATACCGATTATATACCTCCACGCCACTATACAGAGCGTGATTAGGGAAGAGCTCCGAAACGCCGTAAAGCCGACCTAGGCCGCTATAGCCGTAGCACCGCCCGCCACGGTCCCCCCCGGGACCCAGCCTCCCCTAAAGTAATCCTAGTAAGGCACTATAAAGAACTGATTATTAAATATAGGGACTAGCCCGACTAAGCACTCCTAGCCCGGTCGCCGAAAAAGATTATCTAAGTAGTGAATATAGCTACTAGCCGCTCTAACGCCGTAGCGGCATAACGCCTACCTAGCGGGGATATCTACCTAACCTTTATTAATAAAGCGTAATAATAGTCTACCTTCGCTAACCACTAGGTCGAATAGGCCTTTAGCGCCGGGGCTAAAATAACTATTCGAACCTACCTAGTCCTAGTAAAAGCTATCCCCCGCTTAATCCTAAGCCCTCTCTCCGAAAATAAGCTCCTTTAAACCCTATAAGCTACTAACCCTAATATAAAAATACACCGAATAAGGACCCGACTCCCTAGGTACGGCACCGGTAAGGTAGCGATACTACTTATCGAGGCTATTATACTAGAAGGTACGGAAAGCCTTATATAGAATAGCCTCCTCTTTAAAGGAGGTAGCTTCCTATATAAGCCCTACGACTCTAATATAAACCTCCTATAATACTATACCTGCCTATAGTTTAGGTATAGAGCTACCTAGTGCCTAGAGGCAGAGAAGCGGTGCCGCTATTACGCTAAACCCGAGTCTACCTACTAAAATAGTTTCGAGAACTACCCGGCGGCGGCCCCGAAGGCTACCCGAAGGTACGCCGCTTATAATAGGAATTATAAAGCCTTTAACAACGCCTACTAGGTTAGGAAGTAGGAGGCCGCGAGAGCCTAGGAAGTATATAAGTACCGGGTAAAAGAGTTCGATATCTCGAGATAGACTAAAGCGATATACTAGCGACCCCGCCTTCGCTAGCCTTTACCCTTACCCTCTCCTACCCTATTATAGGCCGCCCCTGCCCGCTATAGCCCCGGCCGCCCGCTAAAGCGACTCTATAAACACCCCCCGGCCTTTAGACCCCTAGAACCGTTCCTAGTTCCCCGCGGGACTAACCCGCCCCCGACACGAGACACCCAGGGAGCTACTTAGGCTAACCTAACCCCGAACCCCCCCTCTTACTAATAAAACTCTGTGTCTTATCTTAGAATATAGGAGCTAAATAGGCCCGGGCTAAGGTCCCGCTTCGGGCCCGTACCGAATACAATATAATAGCTATCTAAAAGCCAGGGCTTAACCCCTTTATAAAGGATCTAAAAGCCCTAAGCAGGGCCCCGTACCTCCTAATCTAGGGAGGTAACAGGGCACTACTCTATATCTATAAACGATACCCCCCTAGCATATAGATATAGCGGGCCTCCTATACGGATACTTTCGGCGTAGGCGACTAGGCTATCACGATTTAGTTAATTTACTCTAAGAATTACTAATCCGCCTTAACCTATAGTATACCCCCTTAACCACGGACCTTATAGGGATACCCCCCCGGGGCCGCTATATCCTCCTTAGAGACTTTAACCTCTATTACCCCCTTTAGGCTAGCTACCCTAGATTCTATCCTAGGTCTAGTACCCTCCTAGAACTAACTACTCGCTAAAACCTTAACCTTACCACGCCCCCCGGAATAACCACCTAATATAGGCTAGGCCGGCGGCTAAGTATTATTAACCTTATCTAGGTATTATAGGGGCTCCGCTACGACTATAATAGCATAGACACTAAGGTTATCGGATTAGACCACCTCTCCTAAACCGTAACTAAATACCTTAATAAGGACCGCCCCGCTAATACGGCCTAGCTATAGTCCCCTAACCGCCCCCGATAAGTCTAGAAGGAATTCGATCCCTCCCTTACCTACTAGGCGGCCCCCGGGATCCTTATATATCCGGGCCCCCTAATAACGCCCTACGATATTAATAGGGCCCTTAACTAGCTAACCTAAGACCTTACTACTATTACTAACTAGACGGCCCCGTGACGCTAAACCAGCCCCCCCGGCCGCCCGCCTTGCCTATAGTAGACTAATAAACTAATATCCCTGACCTAAGAAGCGTATAGACTATATAGGCGGTATATAGCGAGGAAATCACGAAATAGATAGGAAGAGTATAAGGAAGCCGAGCTCCGCCGTAATAAAGCTATAGCGGTAGCGAAGAGGCAGTATTAGCGCCACCTCCTTTACTTAACCTAAGTAAATAAGGGGCTCCTTTAAAGGCTCTAGAAATAGGCCCGGACTAAGGGACACTAACTACCCGGACCCCCTATTATACTACCGCTATACCGCGACCACGGTAACCTAGCGACCTCCTATAATAAAAAAGCGGATATCCTAGGCGCTAAGTTTTCCCCCCCCCTTAAGGACTTAGATCCTAGACCCTTAGGATAAGAGTACCCCTTTAGATAGGATATAGACCGGAGTATTACCGTAGCGGACGTCTAAGGCCGCCTCCGCCGGACTAAGTTATAGGCCGCTCCTAGCCCGGACGGCTTCCTAGCTAGCCTCCTAAAAGCCTACGGCCTGGTCCTATACTAGATCCTAGCCACGATCCTCTTAGCCTGCCTAGCCCTAAGTTACTTCCCGCGCTACTACTATACCGCTACTATAATAATTATCTAAAAAGAGGGCCGCCTATAAAGCGACTATAAGATAGCTAAAGGCTAAAGACCGATCTCCCTCCTTAACACGATTAGGAAACTACTTAAAGGTATTATAGCGGACCGCTTCGTGGCCATAGCGGAAGGACACCGACTACTCCCCGGTGGCTAAATAGGAAACCGACCAGGGCGTAGTATAAAGACGGCCATATAGCGCGCGATAAAGGCCGTTAAAGCCGCCTAGGCCCTTAGCGGTACCCCCGCGATACCCTAGCTAGATATACGCGGGGCCTTTAATACTATCCCCTATACTCGACTCCTTAAGTCCCTTAAACGTAAGGGGTTCCTAGACTAGACCGTCTAGCTAACTAGCAGCTTCCTCTAAGACCGGATAGTCTACCTCCTTTTTAACGGCTAGGCGGTAGCCCCGCGGCCCCTCCGCGCCGGCGTACTATAAGGGTCCCCGGTCTCCTTAATTCTCTTTGTTCTATATATATCCACCCTATATAAAGAACTTAAACACGCCGCGAGAACCACTATAATCGGCTTCGCCGACAATATAAATATTATTACCTTTACTTATATAAAGGACTAGACGCGGCACCGCCTTACCTCCGCCTAGCGAATATATAAGGCCTGGTCCTAGGTAAGCGGCCTTTAATTCGAGCCCTTAAAATACGTGTTTATACCCTTCACGAAATCCTATTCCCTGCCCCCGTTACCTTTCTAGCTCGGCACCGTACCGGTACCCCCCTTAATAAAAGCTAGGTTCCTTAGGGTATAGCTAGACCGGAAACTTAACTTCTTATAATATAAGAAGGAGGTCCAGAGTAAACTAAAGATATAAAACTATACCCTGACCCGGCTAGCCGCGGTAGCCTAGGGTTATAGCTTCGTTAACGCCCGGCGCCTTTATATTACCGTGATCCGCCTAGCTATCTCCTACTACGCCCTTACCTTTTATCGAATTACTAATAGGCCCCGCCGCGGCCTCGCCACGGCCCTTAGCTCGGCCTAGAATAAGTGCCTTAGGACTATTACGGGAGCCTATAAGGCTATACCGATCCGGATCCTAGAAAAGGAGATATATATCCCCCCCCTTAACCTTTATCTTACCCGCCTTATAGCTAACAGAGCTCTTAATTACTAAAACGCCGGAACTAAGGGGCTTATTCTGGCTAGCACCTAGGCCGCCGCGAGGGTATTAGCAGTACTAAGGCGTCGCTATACTACCTAATAAGCACTCGCCTAGCCTACCTAATCCTCTACTACCTAAAGTTAGATAAATAATAGTAACCCGGACGCCGCCTTTTAGGAAGAATAGAAGAGGAGGTAAAGGGACTCGGGGTCTACGCGGAACCCGACCTATACCGTAGCGGTACCGGACTAAAACCCCCGAAAAAAAGACCTCTAGAGGTATATAGGTCTCCTAAAGCTATAGAGCTTAATCCTTACTTAAATCCGCTCCGAGAAACTTAGCCTTAGGGCCTTCCTCTTTAAAGTAAGAGTTCCCGGCTTCGCTACCGCCTAATACCCCTATAGGGACGGAGGGGCGGAGTTAGCCGAATATATTATTTTATAGTGCTAGAATACTACTCCGGAGTCGCGTAGGGACCTTTATGGCACTATAAGGAGGCCGATCTTAACCTAAGGAGACCTCTTTAATACCCTAAACTACCCGGAAAAGGCGAAAGTAATTACGAAGTAGTTCCTATATCTTAGTCGCCTAACTGACTTCCGCCTTACCCTAGAAATTATAAGGAAATACGCACCTAAGACCCCGTAGCGGGACTATACCGGTATAGTATATATAGAATAGAGGCAGTACCTAAACCAGATTTTCGTATTTACTCTAGGGCCCTATAAGCCAGGGCCCCGGCGGTACCGGAGAGACGTACTATAGCGATATCTATCCCTTACTAGGCCTTAGTCTCGCCTTCTTTATCTTCCTCCTTATCTTCACTTCTAGAAGCATTATCTTTATTAGCGTTATATTCGCGTCCCTATCCTATTATATTAGCACCACTATACCGTAAAAAGATCGCTATAGGACTACAGAGGACTTATAGCCACCTTTAATAGGATAGCGATTATCCCCTTTAGCCTATTTAGTCGATACTCTAATCTAGCTAATATAGCGTTACCTCCGTGGCGGTGGCCGGCGGGGCGAGCACGCCTAGCGGCGCGCTTAAAGGATACTACCGCCGCTATAAGCCGACCACGAGCCTATCTAAAGTTAGCGCGGTATAGTATCGGCACCCCTAGGGACACGACTTATAACCGCGCCGTTACCTCCCTTATTAATAGCCGCTATAAGCTCCTAGTAGCGTTCTAAGACACGCTACTAATGCTTTAAGGCTATAGCCAGGACCTACTAACTATTAGAACCCTATTACTACCGCCCCGGCACCACTAAGACACTATTACGGGAATAACTTATATCCTTATAAGTTTAACGACTATTGGTATACTAATAGTATACCGCTCCCTTTTTAGTAGTATTAGCGCACGCTTTTATATCCTCGGGTTTTTTACCTCTAAGGCGCTTAGTATATCTAAGATATCTACTTATAGTTAGAAATAACCACTTATCGGTATTATGCTAGTACCCTAAGGGCGCCCCTAGGAACACCTATAGTAGAACTCGTATAGCGCTAGCCTCGTAGTAACGAGTATTATTCTTCTTCTTAGATTATTTCTTCTTAGGAGGTATCTTAGGAGTAGTTAGTACTAAACCTATAACCGACGCGCACCCCCTACGGCACCCCTTTACTTATAGTGGCGGCTTTAGTTAATCGATCTAGCTATTATTATTATATAATTAACTATAGCCTATCTTATTAGCCCGCTCTAAAACCACTAGCCCCCGCCCACGCTGCCATGTATAAATTAATAATATTAAAACGACTCTATATCTTTATAGATCGCTAGATACGTATTATTAGTAACTATGGTATAGAGCCGGGCACGGAGATAGGAATAAAGGGGCGGGCGGCTCGTGGGCAAACCTATAGTATCGCGACGACTAGACCGTTCTACCCGGTTCCTGTGGGCATAACTGCTCTTAGATAAGTCTGAAACGACGGTAGTTATAGCCATGAAAGAGTGGAAAGCTTAGGTAGAAAATAATAATAATAATACTAATAATAATAATAATAATAATAATAATAATAATAATAATAATAATAATAATAATAATAATAATAATAATAATAATAATAATAATAATAATAATAATAATAATAATAATAATAATAATAATAATAATAATAATAATAATAATAATAATAATAATAATAATAATAATAAAACTCTCGAAATTCCTACTACCTTAATAGATAGTGAGAGTGTAAAGAAGCTCGCCGAAAACCCTGAATTTCATAAACGGGTAAAGTATATCGATAGGCAGTGACACTAATATAGGCAATAACTATATAAAAATAAAATAAAAATCGTATATATAAATACGAAATTCAATATAGCTGATATAATAACTAAAGGTCTAGTAAAAGAGACTTATGATACTCTTTGCGGTAATATAAACCTGGGTTCTAAGGACGATACGTTGCCTGAGTATGATTTACCGCCTTATAATAATATTAAAGAATTAAAATACTAGGTTTTCATACTTAGTATTCTTAGTTCTTTATAAGGGGATATAACTAGGTTTTTTATCTTCGGGTTTTCCTAGATATTAAAGGTTTTTCTGAATTTTCCTTTGTATGATATACTATAACAATAATAAGGGTTTTTGAATTTTCTCTTGAATTAAAATGAAGAGGTTTTTTCCAAATCTTTCCTCTCTGTATTCTAGTCTAGATAGACTAGGATTACTGCGTTATAATATACCTATAACTATAACTATAACCTGACCAAGCTGAAGTTATTATATACGAGTTAGCTTACAGGGGGGTGTTGATATTATACTTATAATAAGTAATAATCATAATAATAATAAGAATAATATCTAAGTCAAAATAAATAGTATATAGTTATAGCTAATAACTAGACATTTACTTTATAACCAGCTTAGCCTATACTATAATACTATACGTATTATACGTTTATATATACTCAGCTTATAATATATATAATATAAATACACTAGGTATTGTAAATACGATATCTTGGTTATTACTTAATCTAATAATGTGGCGTGATAACCGTCGCGTAGGCTATTAACGTCATAGTCGCCACCCAATCTTTCAGGGTCTTTTGCTAGCCCCGGATCCAGGAAGAAATCCCAGAAGTCAGTTCTTTACACATACCTACGCGTTTTGCGTAACAAGCAGTAATCCTACGGATCTACGAATTCAACAGCTATTTACTTGATTTTCCTCTCTTCCGCGCGTACAGCCTACTACTCGTAGCCTAATTTATTAAAGATCACTTTAACTAACTATAGCCTATCCTATTAGGCCGCCCTAAAACCGCCGACTTCCCGCCCGCGTTACCGCGCTACCACTTATAAATAGACGCTATCGTTAGAAAACGGAAAATAAAGACCCGGCCTATCCACAGACTATCTAACGCTTTATTAGTAACTACGGCATAGAGCCGGGAATAAAAGCGGGAGTAGGAGTACGGGCGGCTTAAAAGGAAACCTATGATATCGCGATAAGAGGGTTAAAAGAGGAAAAATAAAAAAATGAGCGGAGGCCCTTAAAACTTTCTATTAACCTAGCTATAACTATAGGAGGCTGCCGAATTCGGCAGGCATATATAATAAAGGCAGGAGCCCCTGCTAAAATCCCCCGCTTAAAAGGAAGGCGTAAATAAACCGGCTACCCCGATACAAGGAGGATTCCTAGAGCGCGGAGCCGCCGCGGACCTCTTTCGGCCCCCTATATAGGGTGCCGTATCCTAGGCTAACTCGAAACCCCTAGCCTACTACCTTCCTATTAGCCACTAGACTAGAGGTGTGATCCAGATACGTATTAAGCCACCACCGGGGCCGTTAAGGCCCCGACGCGGTACCGATCCTAATAAGGAGACTATAGAGGTTTTTCTACCTAAACGAGTATTTCCCCCCTATAACCATCTAAGAAGGACCGCATAGCCTGAGCCGGGCTCCTAGACTAGTTAGGATAGCGGAGTAAGAGAATAATAATAATAATAATAATATACGTAGCGTATATATTACTAATATAGGCACGACTCCTCGCTATCCTATTATCAGTTATCCACTGTTCCTTATTATTCTAGTAGTCCTTAGAGCAGTGGCACTTTTTATTATAGTTATAGTACTCGCTAATAAATACGTGTATACTAGGCTATACTTATAAAGACTCTCGGGCTAAGCCCGAGGTCTTTTAACCCGTTAATACCGCCCCCCCTAACGAGTCCGGGGTCTTACTTAGGTTATCGGGCGTATACCGACCTATCGCCGGAGTGCTCCTCCGAGTAAAGCGATTATCTAAATACTAGAAGTTTTATAGAGTCCTTTTATAACCGGTATCCGATCGCTTATTACTCGCCTTCTTAATAGGACTCGTATCCTAAAATAGTTATGCCTTGCAAGCTAGTATCACGGCTTTATCTAGCTTGGTCTTTCGTTCTTATATCTTATGCTTAATATATAAAGGTAATTAACTAAAATAGTTATAGGTATACTGTTTATTTCCGCTTATCTCTTAGCCCAATAACCTGTATAGGTTATCCTACCGTTTAAATAGTTTTATATGCTATATTTCGCCAGTTATTCGTAGCTTATAAAGTTCCTTATAGTAACAGTACCGTTATGTATCTTAGGATAGATACTCTCGCTAAATCCATAGCATAAAGTCGTTGTAGTTCGGCTAAGTAATCTTCTCTATATAGTATCTCTAAGACGTCTAGAAGGTATATTCGAGCTTTATTAAAGCCTACTCGATCTATTATAGTACCGGGGCGCTAGGTCTAACCTAGTTCCCGGCCTTAATCGCTACTCGCTAATCGTGGATTTTTATAACTCTTAATAACTCTTTAATTAGCTTATAATTATATACTATCGGTTTTATATAATCGCGCCGGAGTGTTAGTCGTTTTAGAGCTTCTTTATAATTACGCGATTAATTTCGGTCTATAATTAAAGGTTCTATAAAAATATTGTAATTAACGCTTTTTATATAAACGTTTATACTAAGGGGCTGGCGAGAAACCCCCGATTAACCTATCAACCAGTATCTTTAGAACTATGTATAACCGGCGTATCCATTAACACCTTATTTTTATAGGTATAGCGGGCGCCTCTTATCCGGCGTTCGCTTCGCTAGCGCCTCTTATCCGGCGTTCGCTTCGCTAGCGCCCCCCTAGGGGATACTCGTTCCGTGAGTACTTCTCGGTGGTATCTTCGGCCTAACTACCTTTAAGGTATAGAAGTCAAAGAATTATAATAAAAGCAAACTCTGTAGACTTAGTTAAGGAAAAGATATTATAGAAAAGGCTTAATAGCTTAGAATCGCAGAGTAGTCGTAGTATATTCGTTAACTAAGCGCTGACTCAAAACTAAGACTTTAACTTAAGGCATTAAACTATAACCGTTAAGGCATATAAGGATAGGTTGGATCAGTGGTCTATACGCGACTATTAGGCGGATTATATACCGACGGCTCTCCGATTATCTCGTTATATATAGTACCGGGGCTCTAGGCCTAAGCTAATACGCGGTCTTAATCGCCGCTAGCTAATTATTGATTTTTATAACTATTTATTATTTATTAGTTCTTACTCCGCTATCCTATATATATACTAGGAGCTAGAATTCTGACTATACAGTCCTTCTTTAATGCCTATAGGGGGAAAAGCCGTAGTATAAGACTTAGAGAACTAGTATAAGACTTAGATAAAAATGTCTATACTCCCCTCTTTTAAGAATTAGTACCGTATCGGGACCTCGACGGCCCCGGTAATAACTCGATATATATCCGACACTCGCAGTTTCTATTCTAAGAAGCCTATAATGTTTTGCCCGTAGCGGCTTTAAAGCCGACTACGTGCTTAATTAACGGCGCGCGCTTAGTTATCTCTATTTATTTTTATACACCTTCCTGTATGCCCTAGGGCTAACCCCTGCGGGCCTACTACGGACGACTTATATATACGCGTCCTAGGGTTTAAAGCTCCTAAGCTTCCCTGCTTTATAGCTATAGGTAGAGCTAATATAGGCTACGTGTCTATATAAAACACTTACCTAATAGCGTAAAAGGCTATCTCTGTATCGTGGAAGAGACGCGGCGTATTTTTACTTACCCGCTTAGGGACAGCGCGATACCGTCTTCTTCTTTCTATAGTAGGGCGATTAACTCCCCCTTGGTACCTGTTATCGACTAGCGAAGCCGGGCGGAAGGTGGGTTTAATAGGCCCCCTATTTAACCCTTATCATATATGCTAAGGCAGATAAGGGCCCCCTAGAATAGGATCCGAGTAGCGTAAAAAAGGAAAAGGGGTTCCTCTTTTATATACACCTCTAGCCGGATTCGAACCGACCCGGTTACCTTAACTATATACCAGGTATACCACTACTATACTATAGAGGCTATATAATAATGTAGTATAGGTAAAGCTAATTATAAAATAACTATTTAGTTATATAAATATTATACTTTATATTATTATAATTAATACTTATTATATATATAATATTAATATATAACACTAAAACTATTACAGGGAGGGTAGTATAATAAGACGATTATAGAGCCGTCGGGATATAATAGGACTAATAGCCGAGCACGGACTACTAATCCGAATATACCTTATTATATACCTTAAGAGATATAGTTTAATCCCATTAATTAAAGTCTTACTATAAAGTTAGCACTTAGTTAAAAATTATATAATAACTAGTCTAAAGAGGGTATAACGCTGCCTATGCCCCTAAAGGGGGGTGGTAGGTCTAAAAAGATATAAAAATGCGTTTATACCGGAAAGCTAATATAAGGCCCGGTGGATTATATATGGTTTTGAAAATAGGCACTTAAGTGCCGTAAAACCATAATTAATCACCTATACAGCATATAGCTATAGGTTAACCTATATCCTTAGAGTTTATCTCCGGTAGATACTATACAGCTATAATCTACTATAAACTCAGCCAGCGAGTATACGTAAAGCAGCTAATATACGCTATATAGTATATATATACTAAAATAAATATTAAGTTATCCATATAGCCTTATAGTCTTTATGACTATTATAAGACTTAAAGCCCTTATTGTAGGCTAAAAGATAAGGCATTATTCGGGCTATAAAAGCCCGTATCACTGGCATTAACTCCTAATAGAATTTCTAATATTGTAGGGAGTATAATATCGCCTAAAGTAAAGCTGCCTAAAATATTATAAGTCCTGCTATAAAAAGACTTAAGTAATAAGTTATATATTCATTAAAGGTTCCGTCTCTATCTACAGGGAGTTTTAAAAGACTAGTTTAGGCTATTAAACTACTATTAATTGTAATAGGAAGGTATAAGCCTATACTACCTAAAAGTTATACTAGTACATAACTTAAGTCTTTAACGGCATATACCCCTATTACTACTCAAAAGATACTTTATTTCCTTTTATAATAAGAAGTATATAAGGCCGATATATAATATATTAACAGGAAATAGGTACCTTACTTTACCTAGTACTGCAAAATAGACTAATATCAGTCTATACGGTATCTATATACTAGGTATTAAAGTAACCCGTTAAAGACTATTTTACGGCTTTAAAAGAGGGCTAAGGCAAAATCCTATCCTGATATAGTCTGTATAAGACGTATATATATATTCGGTTACTGCCTAAGAGTTGTTAATACCTATACTTAAGAGGATCTTTTTTTAGATTCCAGTATAGAAAAAGCCAATTAACCCTTTATTTTCTTATAAGATCACGAGGGGGCTAACAGATTTACTCAAAATCCCTGAAAGTCATAAAGACATTAACAGATAATCCAATCGCTGTTGGTATTTATACTATAATAGGGATATAATAACCGTATATTTAAATACGGTATTATTATTATAACCAGGGCTATTAACTATATAACATAAGACTGTAACTGTTATATAAGTATTTCCAACTAAAGTCGCAGAGTTATAAGCTTTTATTAATGACTTATATCATTAAACCAAAAAGGCTAGTAAATCAGGGGGGTAGTGGGTTTTTTACCTTTCCAGGTTTTCCCACTATATGGATTTTTAACCTTTTTTCGTATTATAAAAGGCTTAGCGGGTTTTTCACCATATTGTTTTCCTATACTCTAACCTAGAAGGTTTTTGCCTAAATTATAGGGTTTTTACCTGGGTATAAAGATTTTTAAACTTTTTGCCTATTATAAAAGGTCTGGGGTTCTTTTGCTCAGATTATAAGAGATCTACCTCGGAAGTAGGTTTATATATATAGGGTTGCGCTATAGGTTTTCCTGCTATAATACTTAGGGTATTTTCTCCCTTTTATAAGGGTTTTTACCTAAGTAAAGAATTATCCGCCTTTTACGGCGATTTTCTTAAATACAAGAGGGGTTTTTTAAAATACTTTTTTCCCTTATAGTATGTATAAAATGCTACGGACTTATTCTTTGTATAAAAGAAAAGAAAGTCGAAAAGAAGAGCCCTAATACCCTTTTAAGCAGCTATTAATTTAGCAATGGATGCTATCTAAGCTAGACTGTCTAGCTTACGAAGGGGTGTTAATATCTGCTATTAATAACTATTATATAGTTATAGGCAGAATAATAAGAAGCATAAAGATATATATTTCTTTCTACTAACTTATATATATTAATAATATTAATAAAGCATTTATGGCTTGATTATTAATATATAAGGTTAGTAATAAGAAATACGAGAAGAGAAGAAATCTATTGCGGAAGGTAAAAAGCTTATATTAAGTCTACTGCGTAATACAGTATCCTTCTCCTCTTTATTCCTTCGTCTATATATATCTGCTTCTTCCCTCTCTCTGTTCCTCTCTTTCTTCTTTTCTAAGCTAGTTACGATATTCTTAATATATACGGAGGTTATCTACGATAACTATTATATTCTACTGGATTATCTCGAAATCATTTACATTATTATTATTATTATTATTATTATTATTATTAGTATTATTATTATTAATATTATTATTATTATTGCCTCTTGTATTAGAATATAGACCTAGATTCTATAGTATATCTGTATATAGATTATAAAGATAGATTCCTTCTTTAGAAGCTTCTATAAGAGCTATATCTTCGGCCTCTGTTATTAATAAAGCAACGACTTTTTGTTTAGTTAAGATCTAACTAACGGGGTTATTTACTCCTACGCAGTAAATATATCCTAAAGTCGAGGTTCTATCCTCGATTATATCTAAAAGGCTGGCATCAGAATAACCGTAAATAGCAAGGTCTTCTTTACTACAGTTATATAAAAGACCGATATTAGGATATATATTTATATAAGCCCAGATTCGATTTAACGCAGTAAACTGGTCTTACGAGGGATTACTTATATAACGAGAATACTGATTAACTGCGTAAGCTATATCTGGTCTTAAATATAAGGCTAAATATAATAAAGCCCCGATTTCCTGTTAGTATTTATTTATATTATTAGTTAACGTCTATTTAGGATTTAGTACTAAGACCTTTTTGTGTATATAAGAGGTGTTAACCCTTTTCAGACTTCGTTTATTATACCTTTTAAGTATCTTATTAGTATAAGGTAACTAACTTATAGAAAGAGTCTTATTATATTTATTTAGATTTATTATGTAGCCTAGAAAGGTATTTATTTCACCTAAGTCTTTAAGTGAAATATCTTTAGACATTTCCTTAAAGAAATAGTCCAAAGTGTTCTTAGAAAGGCTTAGAGCCACTATATCGTTAATATAGCATAGAAGATTAGCTTCTTCTTCTATTCTAGTATTATTATTTTTATTATATTTATATTTATAAAAAGTAAAAAGTCCGTTATTATACTCAGAGACCCGGTAACCTAGCTTAGATAATATCTTAACCAGGTAATCATACCAGAGTCTAGGACTTTATTTTAACCCGTACAAAGCTTTATTAAGCTTATAGAGTATTATATTATTATTATTTTATTTTTATTATTTTCTAAGCTATCTTCTTTCTCGAAGCCTATGGGTTGTATAGCGTATATCAGGGTATCTATATCGGTATAAACGAACGCGTTTTTAAAGTCGAACTGCCTGAAATTTTAGACGCGTGATACGCCTAGCATTAAAGCCAGTTTATAGCTTTCTGGCCGGCAGGTAGTTAAAAAGGTTTCTAGATAATTAAGACCTAGAACCTAATTAAACCCCTAAATAACTCCCCAAGCCTTATAGTAAATAGCTTCGCCAGAGCCTTTATATTTAATTCTAAAGATATAACGACCTCCTAGTAAGTGGTAGTCTTCTTTTATTTTATTATAATTCTTAGGCGTTTTCTTTATACTTATTAAGTCCTAGGTCTTTCTCTTTTCGAGTTCTAATATTTCTGCTACTATTGCATCTATTTATTTATCTTTATGTAGGCAGTTTATAGCCTGTTTATAGGTAGCTCGTTTATTAATCGAATTTATAGTTAAAAGAAATAGGGAATTTTCTTAAAACTATAGGTTTCTAAGTATAGTATCTTTTATAAGGTATAATGCACTATTATTAGTGGATATTAAATTCTTATAGTCCGGTTTTAAAGCTTTTAAAGGTATTTAGACTTTTAGCCTAGTACTTTAGCTACTATTATTATTATTAGCCGGGCTATAGTTAATATTAATATTATTTTTATTATTATTATTATTAATAGCTGGAACTTCACAGCCCGCTGCCCGTAGACGAAGACTCTTACGTCCATTATTATTATTCTTTTCTTTAGGTTAAATAGACTTAACAGAACGTTTCGAAACGCGCGAAGGAATATTTTATGAAAATTAACCGGTATTTTCACTATAAGTGATTCCTTTATTATACTTAACGGGTTAATAATGTCCGCGGTTAGAAACCTGATTATATGCCTGAGTATTAATATATGGAGGGAGGTTATTTTTGTTTTTAGGCGTATAGTTATTATCATAGTTATCTAAAGAAGAGTAAAGAAACTGATTTTCTAAGATTTAAACATCTCGAAACCAACTAGTCTTTCTTATTACTGGGTTATAAACTTTATAGTTATCGTCGTTAAAACCTATTAAAGCACCTCGAAGTATCCTTATATCTAGTTTCTTTATATTCGGGTCGTGGGTTTTATAATAAATAATGGAACCCTAAACCCGTATATTATTAATATTAGGATTCTGACCTTATAAAAGCTTAAAAGGACTCTTATATTTAAGAGCTGAATTAGGTGATCTGTTATATATATAAATAGCTAAAAGCATAGCTTTATCCTATAGGTATCGAGACAGCCCTAAGTGGAAAAGAAGAGCTCGATCCATTTCTATTATAGTTCTTAAAACTCGTTTAACAGAGCCTTAAGCTTTATAAGTGTACGGTGGCTTTATATTATGCTTCACACCTATAAAGAGTCGTTAGAAAAAGGCGTTACTAAATTCTTTTCTACTATCTATATCTACTTCTTTAATAAAGAAGTGATATTTATTATAATTATTATTATATTTTCCACCTAAGCTTTCCACTCTTTTATAGCTATAACTACTATCGTTTTAGACTTATCTAAGAGCAGTTATGCCTATAGAAACCGGGTAGAACGGTCTAGTATAAATACAATCTAACGCTTTTTATTATAAGAAAGAGGTTCGATCGGTCCGTAAAGATCTATATAAACCTTTTCTAAACGAGAAAAGTCTTTATATTTATTAACTAAATCTTTATTCGTAAGTGTAATAGACTTACTCTTCTTATAGGCATTATAGCTATGTATTTTAGTTAACTCTTTATAAGTTATATTATATTCTTGTTAAAGAGTATTAGTATAAACACTTTTTAAGGTAATAGGGTTAATATAACCTATCCTGTTATACTATAGCGTTATGTTTTTAGTTATAGAGGTAGTCCTTCGACGGTTATTACGGTCTCTTTGTTTTTAAAGCTCTTCTTAAGGTTAAAGGGGTTATGGTTTCTTTAGTATATTATGTCTTTATTAAGGTTTAACTAACCCCTTTCTTTATTTATTTAATTTTTTTTAAACCTATTCTTTAAACCTCTGAAACCTCTTTATTCTAGTTAAGTCCTAAAACTGTTCTTTAGGTAAAATACCTCTTTATAATAGTGTCTTTGTGTTTTTTCTAGTATTTATTATATTTATTTTCTAAGACTTAACCCCCCCGTACGATAATGCCTGTGCTATAGCCTAGTACAGGCCGTTATAAAGCAGAGCCGTTATATAAAGAAAGAGGGGCTCTTTATTATTAAATAATAAGAGCTTCTTGTTTCTAGTAAGACCGCGAGCTTTACTATTAAGACGAGAGAGACTAATGATATTCGTGTCTATTTCCAGTATATAAAGACACTCTTTTAAAAGCAGAAGTTTTATAGTATCCCGTAATTTTATTACGTAGTCTCTTTTACCTTATATTTTTATTTCTTTTACCTGACCCTAATAAACGGTTCTTTCTTTTCTATTATAAATAGAAAAGAGTCTTTTATTAGTTATTATATACGCCGTAGCCCCGCTATTAACACAGAAATTCAGATTAAGCTTAATACTGTTTTCTGCTTATTTTTCTTAAATCTTTTCTACTAACTAGTTAATATTAAGGTTAGTATAGTTATTATTTTCTTTATTATTAATTCCAGAACTGCCCTGTAACTTCTAGACAGAGACGTCTTGGAGAGTCTCTTATAGAGCTATTTTTAAGTAGCAGAACGATATTTTTAATTATTTATTTAAGTCAGAATTAACTAAGTTATTTAACGATTTATTTTTATTATTTTCTTTATTACTTTTTCTTTATTACGTTATCGATAAAGAATAGAAACAAAGAATACTAAGCTAAAGTTCTATTTCTGATTAGCCTAGCTTCGAAAAGTGGGTCTAAAAGTGGGTCTAAATAGTAAAGCTATTTATAGATCTCGCGGTAGAAAAGCGATGCTTATATAAAGCGAATAACAGGATTTCTATAGGCGGAGCTTTTACTAAAAGCTTATATACCACGTTATAATATGCTGTTATTATAGGCAGCGCGGTAGGCTAAGTGGTTTAATCGTTATAGCTATTATTCGTGGAGTAGTTATAAGAGCTTTAAAGAGCTACTACGTTTAATATACGTATTCGTTATTTTTCTTCTTTTCTAAAAAGCCCTTCGTAAAATAAAGGAATAGTATATCCGATTATGATAAAGAGTCTTATTCCGATCGTGTAGTTCTTCTCGGTTCGGAAAAGCTTGGTATAGCACATAGTAACCGTATTAAGAAGAATAAAGCGCTTTGAACCGTGGTACCGGAACGAACGGTTCGAGTCGATTAGCTGTCTTCGGGAGATAAAGGGATTTCCTATGGTCGGAGATAAGAATCTACGACCGGGGGAGGATAAAGGGATAGCCTAAAAAGGCAGGTAGGAGTCTTTTTAGTATTTCGAGTAGAATAATAGGGCAGAAAAGAGTAGATTTCCTTCTTTACTAACCCGGGCTTATAACCTTTTAATAAATTAGGCTATGAGTAGTAGGCTATACACGCGGAAGAGAGGAAAATCAAGTAAATAGCTATTAAATTCGTAGATGCGGAGGATTACTGCTTATTACGTACAACCCGTAGTTATATATAAAGAACTGACTTCTGGGATTTCTTCCTGGATCCGGGGCTGGCAAAAGACCCTCAAAGATTAGGTGGCGACTTTTACGTTAATAGCCTACGCGACGGTTATCACGCCACCTTATTAGATTAAGTAGTAACTAAGATATCGTATTTACGACCTAGTGTATTTATATTATATATATTAGAAGCTAAGTATATATAAACGTATAATACGTATAGTTATATAGTATAGGTTAAGCTGGTTATAATGTGAACGTCTACTTATTAGCTATAACCATATACTGTTTATTTTGACTTAGATATTATACTTATTATTGTTATGATTATTACTTGTTATAAGTATAATATCAACAGTAATACTTAAAATAATTAATAGCCCGGAGTCGTTAATATAAGTTCAAGGGGGTGCCGCGGGGGGGCGTGTTAGATCTAAGCTTAGTATTAATAGCTTCCTAGATACCGCCTAAGAAAGAATAGTCTAAGAAAAAGGGTAATTCCCGATATTATAAGGCTAGGGCCACGCGGGTACTACTATGGGTTTTCCTAGAGGTGCCCTTAGGGTGCCGAAGTAATACCGTTAAGTAGCCGTCTCTAACTTTAAGTAGATATCTTAGATACACTAAACGCCTTAGGGGGCAAAAAGCCCGAAGATATAAAAGTATATACTAACATTATTAGAAAGGGTGTGGTATACTTGTTAGAGGTTTATATAAGGAGTAAAGGGAGTCGTCAAGACCATAACAAGAACAGGTCACGAAGCTAACCTTAGGGGGGGAATAATTATAAGATTATTCGTTAAGCCCTTTTAACTCGGGACTTAACGGGAAACACCCTACTTAAGGACTAATAACTATCCTCGCTAGGATCGGTATATAATAACCTAAGGCCCTAAGATAACAGGTCTTAGGCCAGCTTAATAGTCCTAAAACATAACTCGGTCCTAAATATCCCCTAGGGTTAACCTTAGGGCCGGCTCCGGGTTCCTAACACATTCCTCACCGCCTCTAAGTCCTATCCGTTCCCTCGAATAGAATATCCCTAATATCACGCCCCTCCTTCTAAGACTCCTATCCATAGGAGCCGGTAACCATTACCAGTCCGGCCTATCCGTTAATCCACCCTAACCTAGGGACGGGCAAGCCGGCCTAAACTCCAGCTATCAGGGCCACTAACTCCCTCCTCGTCCTCCCGAAGCCAACCTAGTCGTCCCCCTTAACGTAACCTAACCCTCCTATCGATCCTATCCACCTCGTATAGTATAACCATAGTCTTTATAAACTAAGAGGCCTAGTTATCTTTAGATAAAGCGTAACTCTCCTAGGTCTCCTTTATTTATCTCCCTTACTACGACTATACTATAACAAAGCCCTAAGCGCTCTAGCCGGGGCCCTATCTGATAAAGGGCTCTAGCTAAAACAAACCATAACTCTAAAAGCAGATATCAGGTTAGCCGTGGTAACACTTATAGGCGGTGAATTATAGCCCTTATTACTTTTATAGTCCTCTAAGGCTCCTTTTATCCACTCCTCTTACACTACCTCTAATATTAAGGCGACCCAAGAAGCCCACACAAAGGACACTTTTAGGATAAGGCCCGTCACGCTATAGTCCTAAATAATAAAAGAACTTACCCTATTTTCTTTATCGCCCTCTCGCGGCTTATCTAGCTTAAGGCCCGGTAATAATAAGGCGTAATATCTATTATAATATTAATAATAATAAAGCCTATCCGTAGACGCATGCACTATAATAGCACCCTAGGCGCGTTCTTTATTAACTAAATAACCGTATCGTAGAATCCCGTAATAGGTAGTTATATCTAGGTAAAAGGGAAAGGAATAATATAAGTAGGGCCTATATTAAGTTATACGACTATTCTAATATAGGACTTTTCCTATCTACCTAACTTATCTTATTATTTTTCCTTTTCCTTACCCTTCCTTATTTACCTATCTATAATAATAATAATAGCATCGCTATTAATAGTAAGTCCCTTATCCTCGTCTATATTAAGGTTATTAACTTATCCTATCGACTCCTCGTTAGGGTATATATTATCTCTACGCGGTATCGTGTATCGTTTTAGTCGCGTATAGGAGCGCGGCCAGCTTAGGACTTAGCTAATATCGTGGCAAATTATTATTATTATCAGCACTATTACTATCACTATCATATAAATATTATATCCCCTTCGCGTAGACCTTAGGCTAACTTATAGTATTAAAGCAGACCACTATTATATAATAGCGCCTCTAGCTTTACCTAATAAGCATAAAAAGTCCAGCACGGCTAGTGAATTCTCTAAAAAGTCCGGTAAGGCCGGCACTAAGTCTACTAAGATAGCACCTAAGGTTATTAATAAGGGGATAACTAAGACTACCAGGAAAAAGGCACGGCGGGCCGCGAAGAAGGCTTAGGCTAAGGCTAAGGCCGCGGCTATAACGGCTACTCTTAAGCAGCAGTAGCAGTAATAGCAGTCTAACTCTTTATTAGACTCGTTATTAGATTCGTCCTCGGATTCGTCGTCTTCTTCCTCCTCGGAGGATAAAGCTATTAAGTAGCCGGGCACGGCGGCTACTCTAGCTAAATAAGCTATATTAGTCAGGACCGTCAAAAAGCCAGCTACTATAGCTACTCCGATTACGAAGTCGACTAACCCTCTCCCTTTAGGGCGTAATAATTCGCTGTAGGGTACTCTTAAGCCCCTCAGTGAACTAAAGGGCGTCCTTAGCTATACTAGTCAGGATATCATTATAAATAGTAATACTAATAAAGCCACCCTCTTTAATAAGAAGGAAGCTAACTCTGATAAGTCTTTGTTATTAGAGTTCGCTTTATCCATAACCGGGTCTAGCGATAGACCTTCGGACTTTAGTAACGGCGGCGGTATTAAAATACCGGTATATCCCGTTATTTCAGTTAGGTTAGGCCTAAAGCTTTATACTCCTAATAGGCGGTGCGCCCGTATACTAGGTTCTCTGGTATTATATAGTAATAGCATCACCGGTCCTATCACTATACGGCCCTACTATAGCAGTAAGGTATCTAATAAATACCACTACTGCTATAATAATAATAGCCGCGACTACGAGTTAGTACGTTTATATAGCTATAGTCCCCTCTACCTTAACCGCTCCTAAGGTCACTAACTAAATATATAGCTTTTATTATAGGCGGAGCGGGTAACTAAGAAGCTATAGAAAATATTAATAGCGGCTGTATAGGGCGGTAATAGTCTAAATAACTAGGCGTCTATAAGTTAGCCTAATATCCTTATAAAAAGCACCGCTAATTATTACGGGTTAACCCCGTGGAGATAATCCGGTAGACCACCGGATCTTCTAACTAATCATAGCATATCCCTAGTGGGTCGCCACGATATTATATTTAGGTCGTAAGCACCTATAGAGTTTTCCCTTTTCCTTTTTTTCTCCTTAGCTTTAAATAATTTAATTATTCGGCCTTACTCTATAAATAACTCGTGACTAGCCGCTTATATATCTAAAGCTTAGCGAAACCCACACGCTACGTTAATAGAGATAGACTATTACTTCGATCCACCTCCCGGCGCTCCGTCACGCCTAACGGGCGAGTCGCCTAAGGCTACGGAGTGGAGGAGAGAGATTATTAACCCTCTATAGACTTAGGTCGCGACCTTAACCACCTAGATCTAAGAATAACAGAATACTATTAACTAGCTATTATAGGCGATATAAAATTAATAACGTGTAGCCACGCCTTATTTTATTATACTATTAGAAAAGATTATATAAGGCTCTTAGCTACCCGTCCTAACGCCTATACCTAATATAACGCCTGTTTCGAACCTTAGGACTAAAGCACTTTTATTACTATAGAAGTTTAACGATAAACGCTTAGAGTACGCGAGTTAGTTATCCGAGATTCGCGAAAAGCTCCTACTCGATTAATATCTCTTCTAGAGCCCTCGCGAGAAGTGGTATTTTATTAACGCCTATTTAGACGAAGCTTACCGCCGCGTTATCGCCTCCTTCTAGGCTATAGGCAGAACCGATAGTTAATACGACCCCGAAGACTTCCTTAATTACCTTAACCGTATATATAAAGACGTTAACGAATAACCTTACGCGGCTAACGCCCTAAGAATATTATGCTAGCGCGAAGACTAAGCTTTCGGAAGCTTTATACCCGGTTTAAAACGATTACTCGCTATTACCGGTAGAGGTTAATAGGATAATACTACGAAGATTACGTTCCTAAAGGGAGCTCTTAGTAGTCGCCTCTATACTACCCTTATTACCGCGAAACTACTAAATAACTACCACGCTTAGGTAACTAAAGTGTAAAGCATCGCTTAGAGACTTAAAGCCCTCGCTATAAGGCCACGGTTCGGCTAAGCGCTATATAATAGTAATAATAATAGTTACGCTCACGATTATAACGGCGACGTAAAGATAGGAGGAGTTAATTAAGTATAGACCGAGAAGAAAGAGATAATAGAGTGGTATAACTATAGAAAAAAGGGATACCTTACTTAGAGATATCGCTTAAAGAAAAAAGACGCCGAGGATTATAAAGAGAACCCTATAGCGAAGGTCTTAGCGGCCTCGGATAATAAGACGATCTATATAGGAGTCACGGATAATAATAAAGACTTAGAAAAAGAATAGCTCTAGTACGAAAACGGGTACTAAAGCCTATTATAATGGAATAAAGGGATTAAAAAGAGTTTATAGTCGCGTAGTAGTTATTTAGCTTTTATATAAGCGCGGATAAATAAAAAGTTAATTACCGCTCTCGTTAATACTAGATATAACTATTACGCGGCTATAAGTAAACGTTTTATAAAGTCCCTCCGCCTCCTATTAGTCGATAAGACTAGAAAACCCCTCTTAGGGTTCTCCGATACTATAGGGTCCACTAAGACTTCCGGTATCGCTATATACGATCTTAAGATCGGTGGATATATATAACGATTATTCGCTTATATAATACCAGGATTAGATCACGATATATTCCTAGGGAAGCCTTAGATAGAATATAACGATATTATTTATTATATAAAAAGACGTCGCCTTTACCACGGAGTAGCGTAGATAGATATCCGACTCTAAGGCGAAGAAGAACCTAATAATATTAAAGCTATTCGCGGAGCTTAAATAGTAACCGGGTCGGTATTTACCGGTATTATATATCGATTATAAAGGAAATAACGATTCGGTAAAAAGAAACTCGCGCTCTATATAGTTAGTATTAAAGATATCGATAAGGCCCTTTAAGGTAAGTCTTTAGTCGACCCCCGGAAGTATATCCTAGAGGAGATACTATAACGATTTCCGGATTTATTCTCCGACTTATAAACGAACCGCCTTCCCCCTTATTAATTTGGGGTTAACCACGAAATAAACCTTATATAAGGGCCCGATAATAAGGAACCAGAACTGCCCTAGGGCCCTTTTTATAATAGATCCAGAGAAGAACTATTAGTCCTGCGAAAGACCCTTACCGACCTTATCGATAAGGGGTTTATATAAGCTAGTAGCTCCGCCGCTAAAGCTTTAGTCGTGTTTATAAAGAAGCTAGGAGGAGGACTATGATTCTATTATAACTACTATACCCTGAATACGATCACCTAGAGAGACCGCTATCCTCTACTACTAATTATAAAGATACTCTAAAACCTAGAGCGAGCTAAGTGGTTCACGAAACTCGATATAGTTACTATATTCTATAAGATCCGAATAGCCCCTAGCCACGAAATAAAGATAGCGTTTCGAACCCGATTCGGCTTATTTAATTAACTAGTATACCCCTTCGGACTTAGTAGCGCCCCCGTATCCTTTTAACGATATATTAATAAGACGCTATAGCGATACCTTAACGACTTTATTACCGTATATATCGATAATATCCTGATTTACTTAAGCGGATCCCTACGCGACTATAAGAAGAAGGTTAATATAGTATTATAATTATTAAGCGATATAGGATTAACGCTTAACCCGGTAAAGTGCGAGTTTAGCGTAAAGACTATGAAGTACTTAGAGTTTATAGTTACTACCGGTTAGGGTGTTTCGTGTAACCCCGATAAGCTTGAGGCGATCCGAGAGTAGGAAGCCCCGACCTTAGTAAAGGGAGTCCGAAGCTTCTTAGGCTTTACGAACTATTACCGTATATTCGTAGAGAACTTCGCCTATATTATAGCCGCCCTAATAAGACTAAGAAAGAAGGATCGAGTATTCTTATAGGGTCCTAACGAATAAGCGGCCTTTAAAGAAATTAAGAAAAGGTTTTAGGAGGAACTAATCCTATAGTAATAGGTCTTAAGTAATAAAACCTTTGTGTAAACCGACTACTCGGGATTCGTACTAGGAGGTATATTAGTTTAAGAAGACGAATAGGGACGTTATTACGTGGTCGCCTACTACTTAAGGCGACTTATAGGAGCTAAGTATAACTACCCTATCTATAATAAGGAGATATTAGCGATTATAAGCTACGTAACGTATTAGAGAGCAGAGCTCCTAAGTTATAGTCGCTTTATAATCCTGTCTGATTATAAGGCCCTAGAATACTTTATAACGAAAAAGATATTTAATAAGAGGCAAAGCCGATAGGCTAGTAAGCTAGCCTAGTTCGACTTTATACTAGAATACCGTAAGGGTGCCGATAACTATATAGCCGATACTCTTTTATAAAAGGAATAAGACGAACTAAAAGACTTCTTTAACGAACAGGAATAGGCATAATATATATATTTAATCGTAGAAACCTTAATCCCCCTAAAGATCCGCCTCCTTCGTGAATACCTATAAGTATTCGAAGCCGATAACGAATTATAATAGTTATAGGACGCTATAATAGAAGAAGATAACTAGTATCGCTAAGCTATATAAGCCGTATCTAAAGGCGATCGATAGTTCCCCCCTTTATTAGGTCTCTAAGGTTAGATTACCGAATACGGGACCACCTTATAAAGACTGCTAATATTCCTAGATCGCCTATAGGTGCGAGGAGCTTAAGAAGGAAGCACGTTACGAACACGAGTGATCTAATCTATATATAACTCTATAATTAGAGGCTACCTAGGGCGAGATAATATAATTACCCTTATAATAAGACGCTTTTTCTAGCCGGGAATAAACCGAGATATATATAGGTTTATACGTAACTATAATATTTATAACTAGAGCTATACGTGGAGGAACGCTTAATAAGGACTCTTAAAACTATTCCTGATTCCTAAATTAATAAAGAGCGACCTATTAATAGACTTTATAACGGATCTGCCTCCCGCTAAGGAGAAGAAGTATAGATACTTATAGATTATAACCGATCGACTTATAAAGGCTATTACCCTTAAAGCGATAGACTCTATAAAGGCGGAAGCTTATACCGAATAGTTCCTATACTACCACTTTTAGTTCTATAGTATACCTTATTTAATCGTAAATAATAAAGGTTCTAACTAGATAAGTTATTTTTAGCGATACTTTTATAAATTAGCTAAAATAAATAACGATTAAGTATAGCGTACTACCTCTAAACTAATAAAGCCACCGAATAAGCGAACTAAGAAGTATAGGCGTACCTCTAAGCCTTTATTTACTACGCCTAAGACGATTAGGATAGGTTACTACCCGCCGCCTAACTAGTATTAAATAACCGGGAGAGCTTTACTACTAAGATAAATCTATTCTTCCTTAAACACGGATACTATATCGACCCGATCCAGATCTATAAAGAACTAAGTAGCGATACTTAGGAGTTCGTAGCCTATAACCTGCTTCGCTGCCTTTAAGAAGCTATAAAGTTCGCCTAAGCCTTAATAGCGGCTATATAGCTATAATAAGAAGAGTTAGTAAAGAAGCGTTATATCCCCGCCGAACGCCTTTATAAAGGCGACCTTATATAGCTCTCGCTTACGAACTACTCTACCCTAAGACCGTCGCGTAAGTTAAGCTAGCTATACTAGAAGTATAGGGTTACTACGGTTATTAACCTATACGTTATAGAACTAGACCTGCCTTTAAATATATACCCGAGGTTTTATATAGACCTCCTACGGCGCGCGAGTAAAGACCCGCTTCCTAGTTAAATCTTATACGACCCCTAACCCGGACTAATTTATAACGGTCTTAAAGAAGACGAATAAATAGTAAAGGAAATCTTATATACTAGGAATAGGAAGGTAGGTAGAGGTATAAGGAGGGAGGCATTAGTAAAGTAGGCAAGATACGCCTAGATATCTTAGGAACCGACGGAGTCCCTATAAGAATTAACCGCCCTAGACCGTTACGAAGCGAAGTATAGCCCGATTAAAGTTAATAACGGACTATACGAATATTATAAAAAGAAGAAGAGTTATAAGAAAGGCAGTAAGGATTAAATAAAGGTTAGAATAATAGTAAAGCCGTCCACGTTAATTAAGTCGGGGCGGATAAGCCCCGCGCCTAGCTACCGGGTTTAGGTATCGAGATTAACGTCGTTATAAGTATCCTCGTGACCGTTAACGCTTTTAGCGATAACAGGAGACGATACAGACGCTATAACCTCGGCCTACCTATCTATCTTCTTTCTCTTAAAGGACTTAATATCCTTTACCTCGACACGAATAATACCTATAACGTTCTTAACCACCTATAGGAACCGGTTAAGCCGGTATAGGCCTTTTACCCCTATAAAAGTAATCGTTACGCTAGGAATAGGCGTAACGATAATAGGAGGCGCCGCGATAGGTATAGGTCTACCTACTATAATATAGGAGTCCCCGCGGGGGGGGAGGCGGTGGCTTATACCGATAAGTAAGGCTTACCGGTACCCGAGTCGATAGGTATCGAGATAGGCTTATCCTTATATAAACTAGAGGTCTTTTTCGAAACCCTGGACGCCTTCTAGAAGGCCGAATAAGCCGCTATAAGCGCCTTTATCGCCTTAGGGCTATAGAAGGGGTTATCGTTAACTACCTTCGCCGCCTTCAAGAGTACTATTAACGGATTAGTTATCCTAGGCGGAGGAGGAACGTATTTATAACCGCCCTTTAAGTAGTTATAGCACTTAGGATCGGGTATCCTCGCTCCGGGTCCTAATTAGTCGCGGTAGCGCCGCCTATCCTAGCCGTTAGTAATTACCTTTATATAAGCGTAGCAAAAGACTAAAAGGGTCCCTCTAGGAGGATATTTTATTCTATAAGCACGCTTCGCGGGGCTCTTAACCACTATAAAAGCTTCGCCCGCGGAACGCTTACCCTTAGCCTTAACGGCTCGGGCTAGCTAGGCGCGGCGGTCTATAGCCGAGGCAGGAGTAGTAATCTCCTTACTAGCCGGGGCGGGAGCAGGTGCCTCCTCGCCGGTATTATTATTATTATTATTATTAGCCCCCTATATTATATATATAAGTTAGTAAGTATCGCGCGAGGCTTATAGGAAGAATGGGAAACGTACCTTAGGGGCCGGAGATAATCCTAAAAACTTAAATATCTTTTAAAGAGAGAGATAAGGGGTTAAAGCGATAAAATAGTATACGAAAGGGTGGTAGGAGATAGAAAACGTACTCCTAATAGTAAAGGATGTTATTAAAGAAGAGAAGAAAAAACAGAATAACGGAGGTAACGGTAAAGTTAGTATTATTAATAAGCGAGTTACACGGTTAGGGAAGGTACGTATATCGGTTCCTTATATAGAAGGAACGATCCTATAACCCGTCTACGAATAATAATAATACCTGTATATATTATATTAATTAACCTTATAACTATAAAGAAAGCCCCCCTCGAGAACCCTTTAACGAATACAAGGGCTGTTTAGAGTAAAGGAGCTGCTAGAGGTCGTTATTTAATTAATAAAGAGGCGTTGTTTAATCGCATAATAAGCTCTATAAACCTATACCGAATAGTAACGGCTTACCGAGGGGGGAGGGGGTAATATTACGGGTTAACCCCGTGGAGATAATCCGGTAGACCACCGGATCTTCTAACTAATTATAGTATATCCCTAGTGAGTCGCCACGATATTATATTTAGGTCGTAAGCACCTATAGAGTTTTCCCTTTTCCTTCTTTTCTCCTTAGCTTTAGATAATTCAATTATTCGGCCTTACTCTGTGAATAACTCGTGACTAGCCGCTTACACTAATATATATAAACGCTAGGCCTATCGGGTCTAAACTAAGTGATATCGGGCCCTTAAGGCTATAAAGAAATACGTCCAGGATAATAAGGGGTTCGACCCCGTGGCGTATTATCGCTAGGAAAAGGAAAAGGAGGCCGAGCGTAAAAGGCGCGATACTCCTATTCGCATAGAGCGCCACCTTACCACTATTACCCGCCGCCTAGGTTAGTTAGTTAAATAAAATTCAAAGTTAGCCAGTCTTTATAAAAAAATCGGCCCTAAAAAATCAATAAGGGTTATTTACGGTGGTTATTAGGATCGGGCTAAGGAGAGTTTAGGGGGGGGCGTTAGCGTTTTCTTTTTTTTTAGTTTTCTTTTTCCATTTTGTTTTCCTTTTCTTCCCTAGACCTAAATAAGAAAAGTCCCTACGGGCCGCCGATAACACTATTGACTAGTCCTACTTTTTCGATTATAATACTTCTCGATATGCGTATCAGGGAGATATCTTCGTAGTTTCTAAGTATTATATTTATATTTATACCCGGCCCACTTAATAAGGTATTCGCGCCTATTCCCGTTATAGTAATAAGCCAGGACTTCCTCTACCTTATATTCATCCGACTCCTCTAATTCGACCTTAACGTCCACGGGTGTAGGCGACCTACTATCCCGAGACTTCTATAGTTTAAGAAATAAGATCAGGAAAATATTATAAATCTTTATCGACTCCGGAAGCTATAGCTTATAGGCAAGCCTATACTAGCCTATTACGAAGGTAATTTTATAGGGGCTAAGGAACTTATCTAACAGTTTCTTATTAGGGTGACGTTACTTAATATTCTTCGAGGATAGTAGTATATAGTCGCCAATCTTAAAGAGCTAGGCCGCCCGCCTAGCGTTATAGTACCGTTTATAGGTCGTTTAGGCTTTCCTAATAAGGACCTCTATAGCCCTATAATTCGATATAAGGTGCTTTACCCTTTACTCGGCTATAGCGGCACGAACCTTACCCGACTTATATATCTATATATTATATAGTCCGTATAGGTTAAAACCTATTAGGGTAATAAAAGGCGTTTACCGGATAGCTAAGTACTATACGGTGTTATAGGTAAACTACGCCAGGTATAGCTAGTTAACCTAGTTATCCTATTATAGGGCACCGAATACCCGCAAAAGGTGCTTTAAGTTCTAGTTCTATTATTCCGTCTAACTATCTATCTAGGGGTAGAACGCGGTTAATAACCGCCGCTCGACGCTTAGGAGGCTATACGGGGTAGTCTAAAACTTACTAGTAAACAGGGACCCTCGGTCTAAAATAATAGTATTAGGTAGGCCGTAGATGCTAAAAATATATACCTATAGGATACTAGTAAGGCCCTTAGCTATTAAAGAGCTGTTATAGGGGATATAGATTGCGTAGTTGGTATATTAACACACCACGACCAGGATAGAGTCCGTTCTCTTCCCCTATAAGGTTATAGGAGGAAGGCCTATTATAAAGTCTATCAAGATCTCTTAGAATAGCTATTCGGGTATAAACAAGGGTGCCAGGTACCTAAAGGGCTTATACTAGTATAGCTTAGTCCTCAAATAGATACTATACGTAGGCACAAACTTCTTAACGTCTTATAAAAGCTATTCCTAGTAATAGGACTCGGAAATCCTCTTAATAGTCCGACCTAACCTATAATAGCCTATAATAGGCGCGTTAAAAAATACCTAGAGGACCTTATCGCGTAAACCTAACTAGTTCGGTATAAAGAGACGGTCCCTAAAGTAGACCGTGGCCTAACTATTATAGGACTATAGGTCCGTTAAGTTATCCTTTAATACTAAGTAGATATAAAAGGGATTATCCTTCTTAGTAAAGATAATCTTATCCTTTAGGCTAGATAGACCTAAGGGCTTAGGTACACCTCGGGCTCTTATAAGGCTAATAACGAACTTCTTGGTAAATCCCTTAACGGGCTTTTACCGCTCCGCTTTAAGATCCGCCTAATCTATATCGAGCTATAACTTCCGTAAAAGCCTATCTACGGGCTTCTAAATGCCCGGATAGTAACGAATCTTAAAATTAAGGCTTAATAGCTCCTTTAGCTAATAGGCGTGTTAAGGTTTAATTTAAGGCTTATTTAGCAGATACCGGTAGTTTAAATGGTTATTTAGCACCTTTACTAAGGTTTAACTATACGCTAAATAATAACGCTATTACTAGAACGCTTCGATAATCGCTATTAGCTTAGTATCTAGCGTCGGATAGTTTAGTTCGGGTCCCCTTAGCTTCCTAGACCGGAACGCCACGGGTCGCTAGGTATAGTCCTTATACTAGCTAATTATAGCGCCTAGTATAAAGTTAGACGCGTCGGGTTCTATATAAATAGGTAAGGCCGGGTTAAAATACTATAGTATAGGTACTAATTAAAATAATAATCGTAACTTCTTAAAAACAGCGCTCTCTATATCCCCTAACTATAACGTACCTAGTCTACCCCCTAACCTTAATAGGTCCGTAAAAGGGGTAGCGACCTTAGAGTAGCCTTTAATAAAACGTTAGTAAAAACCGGTAAAACCCAGGAAGACCTAAATCTTCTTAATAGAAGTAGGTTACTCCTAATCCTTAATAGCCTTAACCCTCTTAGGGTATATAAAAACACTATTAGGGCTATATATAAAGCCTAAGAACTCGACCTCTTATATTTTAAACACGCACTTCTAAGGGTTTACGAATAGGGACTACTCCCTTAGGCGTATAAGGATCTCCTTAACGTGTACGCGATAAGTAGTGGGATCCTTGCTATAGATTAGGATATCGTCTAGGTACACGACGTAGATAGTATCGATAAGACCCTTTAAGGCTTCGTTAATATAACGCTAAAAGCTAGTAGGGCTATTATATAGACTAAAGGGTATTACTAAGTACTTAAACTATCTATACTTAGTTCTAAAATCCGTTTTCTATTCGTCCCCTTCTCGAATTTTTAAGCGATAATAGGCGTCCTTAAAATCTAACTTAGTATAAACCATAAAAGACGCGAGGAGGTTAAGGATTTTATATATTAGGGGGAGCGGGGTATAGTCTTTATAGGTAACCTTATTAAGACCTTAATAATCTATATATAGATATAGCTATCTACCCTTCTTTAGTATAAATATAATTAGAGTACCTGTAGAGCTTATTAATAAGCGAATCTACCCTTTAGTTATAGCCTTCTTAATATAGTCTCAAAGCATAGCTAGTTCTTATTCGGCTAGGTAGTAAATAGGGCCGAATAGGGGTAACTTACCTTCCTTTATCTTTATTACGTGATCCTAACGCTAGTAGGCGGGTAGACGGCCGGCCTCTACGATATCGAAAACGTCTAAAAACTCTTAATAATACTCGGGGATAATATTCCCTAACTTATCCTCGTCTAGTAACTCTTAATACGGCCCGGTATTAAGATATTCTAGGATCCCTGTATTTAGTCGGTCGGGTCGGGGGGTACTAGGGGTATAGGTCGCGACGGGTCCGATTAAATAATAGGGATTAAAGGACTATTAGGTAATATATCCTTTTCTTCCTCGGTAGCGTTCTACTATATACTAATAACTCGGCCGATATAGGGGGCACCGGCCTTTATAAGGCGGATAATAAGCTATACGTGCTCCTTTACCTTCTTTAACTCTTTTCGGCCCGGGACGCCTCGAAGGGCCTTTTACTAGAGTCGATATATCTATTCGCCGGACCGGAAAAAGGTAATGGGGTTATACTCTACTACCCAGGGTATACCGAGGATAACTTAGGACTTATCGGGGTCTATATCTAGTACCTCGAACTTAATTGGATATATCCGGGTTCGGTCCTAATTATCTATAACTTTAATATACGTCTTAAAAGACCAGATAGACTATACGTCGACCCTAGAGATAACCTAGCTAAGTCGCTTCGGAGGCTATAGGGGACTATAATCGGGAGGCAGGGCCTTTTAATTAATTAGGTTAACCTTAGCACCTTCATTAAGCTTAGCGCTCTGGCGGCCCTATCCGCCGCTTAACTATAACTCTAACTTCGCCTTAATCACGCCCTTACTAATAAAAAACGGCTAAGACGGCGGCCCTTCCTAGGCCTAGGCCTATCTAATAACAGGGTGCCTTATATTAACCGGTAGGTTATTCGGGTTTTAATTAGCGGAGTATCCTAGTAACTAACCTAACTTAGAGAGTTCCTTCGGGTATTTATTCCGGTAATACCCCTTTTTATTATAGCTAAAGTATATAACGCCGCTATAGTAGCGCCTTTTAGGAGGCCCGGAGGTTTTTATATTATCTACTTCGATTAATTCCACGAAACCTTAGGGAGGCATAAAGGGTCGAATAGTTATAGTACGGGCCCTATTAGGGGCCCTATTACGCCCACGCTTCTCGCTATAGGGCTACCTTAGGCTATTATTCCGGGGCGTCTCTTCTTTATTCTTATATAAAAGAGTAATCTCTGCCTATTAGGCTATAATACCTAACGCTTTACTATTAGTAGGGATACCTCCGGCCACGATCTAGTTATATAGCGGCTTATTAAGCTATATTAAAATTAACTATATACGTTACTTATTAGGGAAGGGTAAGGACACCTTATTAAATAATAAGTCTAGCCTATTAATAAACTTAGTGTAGGTCTAATTAGGTTTCTATATAATCTAATCCCAGAATAGCTTCTTAGTTATAAATATCTTACGGGTTTTATTATTAACTAACTACTTAGTTAGGAAGGTCTTAAGGTCCTCCTAGGTAGCACCTTTAGTCTTCCTATAAACACGCCTATAATAGGTGATATACACTAACCGTATATATCTCTGGCCAGCCAGTACTATAGGACCTACGAGAGGATTTAAGTTAGGTAACCTTAGGGTGCAGTAAATGATGTGTAAATAGGATGGATTTATTTAAAGGAGAGGGCGAGGTTCCCGCTCTATATAGCCACGGGGAAACCTCGGTCTATCTAGGACTTAGCTAGTGCTAGCATTATTCTAGTACTATACGGGCTTTTAGTACCGGTATAGTGCTAGCACTAATCCAGCGCTATACGGGCTTTAGTGCCGGTATAGTGCTAGCACTACTCTAGCGCTATACGGGCTTTAGTGCCGGTATAATGCTAGCACTAGTCTAGCGCCGTACGGGCTTTAATGCTGGTATAGTGTCGGATAGTGGTGCTTAGCATATACCCCGGGAAGGATAAAGCCCTGCGTCCCGCGGGCTTCTAACTATACTTTAGGTCTACGCAGTCTAGCTCGGACTCGGCTATACCGATTATTATACTAATAATATATTATAGACGTGGGCATTCTCTCTCTTTATTATGAAAAAGATTTTTTACTATATAAGATAGCGCCTCTTTAGCGCGATTTACTAACTCCGTGGGTTCTATATCTAATATTAGTAAGTATATCTGGCTACCCGTCCCCCCGTCACGGAATTACTAACCCGGGACTCGTAGGAAAGGAAAAATAAAAATCAAGAAGAAAAGAGCGTCTATCGCTAACTAGTATAGTTAGGCGGTTAGATAATAGTGACGACGGGTTTGTCTGGCTCGTTAGTCGGGATGCCCTATATATCTAGGTCTAGTCCTAGAATATTAGCCGCGTCCTCTAAAGTAATTACCTGTTTCTTGGCTACGAGCTTGGCGGTATCTAGGTCGTATAACGTAAGGATAGCCCTATCCTATCGGGCGTCACTATATTCCTAGACGGCGGCGGTATAGTATATAAGGGATACGGCTATATCGGGGTCTTTAATAAATCTCTGTGCTATAGTGTTCCGTTTATTAGTATCTAGACTAGTATCTGGTTCTAGCTTGGCTATTTACACGTATAGTTCTATACGCTAAAATCCGATTAATAGCGGTAAGTCTACTATATTCTAGACTAGGTTATTAGCGACGGGGGAGCTAATAAAATACATAGCGAATTTCCCGACAGGTAATAATAGCATTATATTATAGTCGCGCTATTAGAATATAGTGAACGTCTAGCCCGCCCGGTTAGACTCTTCCATTTATACTTAGGCTCCTATATCGTGGAGCTATAATACGAAACTTTTAGTTACTTAAATCCATACCTTCTCCTTACTAGTACGGTGTATAACTAAGCATTTAGTAGTGGGCTAATAAGTGTTATCTGCTATAGGTCGTTTTATTCCCGCTACGCGGGATAGTATAGGTTAATTAGAGCCTACGGCTATAACCGCCTACGAGCTCTAACTAATAGACGTGGTCGCTAGGATATCCGTCACGGATCTAATTAGCGGGGTATATTATATAGCTATACTCTCTAAATAAGCCTTAATCGTATCGGCCCGCGGCTATAGGGCGTTATAGAATAGTATTATAGCTATTAGGAAGCTTATTTAGTCTATTATTCTATCCTGCAGGTGCTTAATAATAGAGATTATTTCTAGGCTAAGCTTATTGGCTTAATCGATTATCTCGACTATACTCTTATTAAAGTTCGTCGCCTATAGGTTAGTGGTTTGCTAGCGTGGGTTTATAACGCCTAACGGTCACGGTATAGGAGAACCCGTGGCGGTTATAGAGCTAGGCGTCGCTCTGGCGGCGCTCCTATAAAGGAATTACCTATTAGGGCCCCGCGGGGCGTTATACCTGGCTATAACCAGGTACTCCTCGAAGCTCTACGCGCTTTATAGCTAATTAGCGATAACTCGACTATAGTCGAGGAGGAATTATAGTTAAGGATAGTTTAGGATGATATTCTTAGCTATATTTTTGTCCACTACTTAGTTCGCGAGGTGGCTAGGAGCGAAGATAGTATAATCGGTTCCCCGATCTTTAGGGTAATCGTAACCTGCTTATATAGCCTTACGCCTATACCTAGCGATAGTACCGCTATTATTACTTTTCTACTTAGCGAAGGCCGGGCTAAGCGCTTATAGCTAAGTCTTAACCCTATTCTTATCTCTAAATAGCGAAATAGCTCTAAAATAGCCGTCGTATAGCAGACCTTAGCCTTTATAGCCGTTTCGGAAGTATCTATTAAATAAGTCCTGGAGCGTTTAGTCTTTTAACCGGTGTATATTAGTTAGGTATAGGGTAATAAAGAAACTTATAGTATAGGGTATCAGTTTATTTAGCTTAGGGTTTTAGTTTATAGGCTATAATAGCGGGCGCGGGTATAGGTGATAGTGGAATTATAATAGGGAATAGTGCTAGGGGATACTAGGAGTATAAAGGGAATTATTAAACGAACTTATAGTCAGGGTGACTATTATAATCGTTTAACTATAGGTATAGAATAGAGGGGAATAATAAAGCTAGAGGCGGCCGGGATAAATCTTTTATTTTCGAACTTACTATACTAATTTACGTATACGCCGGGGCTATATAGCCGGTAGGGCTTCTATTCTTATTAGGTCGCGATTAGATAGTATTATTCTTCCTATATCGGTTATGCCTTCTAAAGGTATTTCCGTTATTAAGGGGGACGGTTCTTTAGCTCTAGCCTGGCTCCGCCGCGAGGCTAAATAGGTCCCTTTAGTTCTTTAGAGCTGGCCGGGCTCTAGTCTTTTAACCTCTTTAATTCCCTTTAATACTAAACAAAGCACTTCTAAAGCTCTTTAATATTCCTCGAATTCCTCCACTAAATCCGGAGCTTCTATTACGTCTACTAGCATGTAGACGTTCTATTAGTCCGGCTAGTCCCTTTATCGAATAAGGTACTCGGTACATAGCTTGCCCCTTCCCCTATAAGTAATCCGTTTATCTAGGATAGCTTTAATCTCGTAGTGCTCGTATAGGTCCCGCTATTACTCTTAGTCCCTATCTTATACGTCGACGGGTCCTTTAGTCTCGGGTATCTCCGTAAACTTAACTATTTAGAGTTAAGTAATACTAATAACGGGGTGCACGTTAAGAGTCTTAGGTAAATCTAATCGGTACGTTAACGGGGATATTTACTCGAGGACCTTAAAGGGGCCTATCCGTTAAGCACCGAGCTTAGGGCTAGCCTTACCTAGGGGCGAGTATCCGCGGCTAAGGCGGATATATACGCGGTCGCCGGGCTAGAACCGAATATTACTCTATTTCTTATTATATAAGCGTTTTATATATATCTAAGCTATTACGATAATAAGTTTCGCGTCCCCTTAGAATATCTTATATATAAACTTAGGGTTAATATTACCGATTAGGTTAAGCGGGCTATTTATTTTAGTTCCGTATAGTATCTTATTTAGTATATAGCTAAGCGTCTTATTAAAGGCGTTATTTAGGTTAAACTATAAAGGTATAATCACCTTCGGCTATAGGGCGTTTAGGTTATCCGCTAGGTATATACGTATCCCAATCATAATAGTTTAGTTCTTCCTTTCGGAGATACTCTCGGTTTAGGGATACTAGGCTATTAAGAACTTTAGCTTAGTTCCGGCTACCTTTTATAAAGTTATCCAGAAGTCTAATAAGAACTTAGGATTACGGTCTAAGATAATAGCGTAGGGGATACCCTAATTACTTATCTAAAGGGCTTAAAAAAGCATAGACGCCTAGTCCTCGGCGGTATAAGTGCTATGCCTAGGGATAAGCAGGGAGGCCTTAAAGAACTTGTCCGTGACGGTTAGGAGGGTATCGAATAAAGGGAAGCCTTCGCGCTATTAAGGTGTCCTTATAGAGGGCATTTCTAGTAGTCCGATAATAAAGTCTATAGCGATAGTATAGAAAGGGATTAAGGGTGTTAGGATAGGCTATATCTAACTAAGGGGAGCCTGCCGATCCGTTTAGTAGGTACGATATATCTTATATTAAGCGATATATAAATCGACCTCCTTATAGAGTTATAGGATTATAAAACGGCTAACTAAATTATACTATATCCGTTTAGCTCCGAAATAGTACTAGTTATTATAGGCGGCCTAGAGGAATTCCTTATATAAGGAGAAGGGAATATAAAGGCGCTTTCTCCTATTTAAATCCACCTAGTATAGGAGACTATTATCTACCTTAAAAAGAATCTTAATTAGTAAGTTATAGTTAATAGTCTAGGTAAGGATAAGTGCCTACTTTAAGTTATTAGCGTATCCTTTAGTAATCCTTTATCGTATATTATCCTTTATTTAGATTTCGCTAATATAGTATATAGCCTAGTCTTCCTAAATCCGGTCTAATTCGCCTAGACCTTTAGCCGGGGGGTTATCGGTGGTAGGTAGCCGAGATAAAGCGTCGGCTACTATATTCGTCTTACTAGGGATATATCGATAATCTAACTAGAAGTAGCTAAAAAACTCGGAGAAAAGGGTAAGCTTTATATTTAGCCTAGTCTTATCTATACTAGATAGGACGGTCGCCTTTATAATACCGATAATAGCTACGTGGTCTATAAGGACTATAGTTAGGTTATAATAAGCAGACTAAATAATAGTACGGGTCTTATAAACAGCCTAGACTAGGCAGGCGACCTTAAGTTCCGTGGGCTAGTACTTTTCTTTAGCGGCGTTAAGCCCCTTACTAATATAAAGCACTAATCGAATATCGGTTTTCTTAAAGGTGCCTTTAATAAGCTATTTAGTCTTATTAACTAGTTAGAAGAGTATAACGGAGAACCCGTGCTTTTTAAAGCTATCTAGCTAGATAAAGAGGATCTTAGTAGGGATATAGTAGAATAGGTAAGTATCCGAGGTAAGAGCGCCGGTGATATTATAAAACGCAGCTAACTCTTTAATAATAGCCTCGAATATTATACGTTTAGTATACGCCTTACGAGCCTATCCCTTATCTTTCCTGATTTAATAAGCCTCGGCGAGAAGGGTCGTCTTCCGTTACTAAAGGGGAGCGATTCGATAAGAGAATCGGGGAATAGAATAGCGAAGCCACCCTATTATCCCGATTTAATATTCTAAGGACTAAAAAGAAGTCGGAGGGCGAATCTTTCGTAGAGCCTCGGTATATTCTTTAGTATTCGATAGCCTAAGGGCGTTAACCTCGAATCCTAGTAGTTAAACTACCGGATATCTAATAAAGGACTTATCGGGAGAGATACTAATTCTATTTTTACTAAATAAGGAGAGCACCGTGTTTAAGTGCTTAGTATAGTCGTCCTTAGTATCTAATATAATAATAATATTATTAATAAAAGCGGAGATAAAGTCCTAGTATAGGTAAAGGAGCTAGTCTATATAGCGTTAGACGTGTATAGGCGAGTTACGGAAGCCTATTAGGGCGACCTTTAGTCTTTCCTATCCCTATTAGGAAATAATAGTAAACCGCTTATAGTACGGTTTGTATACGGGGGACTAATAAAAAAAAGCCTAGGCGTCGATAACGGAGATAGACTTCTTCCCACGGAGTCGCTTAATAACCTTATCCTAGAGCGGTATCGGGTATATATCTAGGATAATAACCTTATTTAGGGTAGAAGGTCGACTATTATATAGCCTTTGCGTTTACCTTTTACCTCTCGCTATATAATAAAAACCGGAGTATTAAAGGGCGTTAGTACTAACGTCTATTCTATACGGTCCTAGTTATAAAGTCCGTCTAGAGTCTAATCTAGAAAGGCTTAGTCCTTACGGCTAAGCGGATATAGCTTTTAGCTAATTCTTTAGGTATATTACCCGTTAATTAAGGGAACGCGTATATAGTCCCTCTTATCTATATCGATAACGCCTTAGTCCGTCTAAACCTTAGGATAGTTACCGATAATCCTAGTAAAGCGTTATATAAAGCGGGCTCCGTAGTTATAGATAGTTACGCCTTCTAGAGTCGCTTTAGTCGGGGTATCTAGGCTCTTAGCGATTCCGAGCTTCCCGCTAATAAGTAAATACCCTCTAAAGATATCGCCTTATCCTTCCGGACTTAGGGGCTTCTTAGCGGCCTCTAATCGTTTTATTAGAATATCACGGGCTTTATCTTACTCTATATTAAAATATCCGTTAGCGTAGAAGGGATCTATATATCCTAGCTTACTGCCCCGGGAAATAAGTAACGGCCGGTTGCTAGTATTATAGATTAGGATAGATATCCCTTCGCTAAGGATATAGTTTAGTAAACCCTTAATATCCGGTTAGAACTCTATAGAGTCTAAGGTTATATTCCGTTCCTTAAATAGGACGAATCTATACTAATATAATAGAATAATAACCTTCTTCGCGGTTTTTAGTCGGCGGCTAACTAGCGAATGTTTAATAAAGATACGCGCCGGGACGATAAGACCTTTATAGGACCTAATCTGGATAGCGTCCCGCGAATTAAGGATATCGACCTTATTCGGATAGTTAAATTCCTGCCTAAGGAGCAGACCGGCTTTAAGCTTAGGAACCACCTAAGCCTTTACGTATAGCCGTCTAACTCGGGGCTAGTTATCCACTATACCTTATACTAGCAGGGTAAATAAAGCCTATCTAATAATATCCGAGGTACCTACGCCGTAAAGCGTCGATCTCTTAGACGTGTCGACTTCTATATTATAGAGGTAAGGGAGAAGATACTAGCTTACGATATATCGCGAGGCACCTAAATTAATATAGACTTCGAAGGGAGCGCTATCTAGGGTTACACGAACTTAGACCCTTACGTATATATAACCGTATAGGCCGGCTACTAGGTCTATTACCTCCTATAAGGCGCCTTTAATTAGCGGGGAGTCCTAACCGCCTTATTCCTTTATTAAGAATAGATAGGAATAGGACTTCTTATAGCAGACGGCCTTATTATTAGATCTTATTAGCTATTTATACCTAGTATATTATCGTTATACCTAATAAAGATTATAGTACTTAGGTACGAATCCGGGTCTATTAGCGACCTAGTATAATTAATCGCTACCTCTATCGGTCTTAGCTTTATCGTCTATAAGATCCTCGGAACTATTAGACTCCTCTTCGAAATAGTATAGGTCCTTTAGTTCCTTATTATTCTCGTATCCTTTATCGGAGACCTCGTCGTCGATAACGGTATTTACTAAATCCCTGGATCGTTCCTAGTAAAAGTTCTGGTTTCCGCGCGCTAGTTAATCGGACGTATTATTAGCTAAGAGCCGTTAGCCGCGTTTATTTATATAGCGGTTTAGCGTTCCTAGGGCTAATAGGGCGCGGTCGTTCTAGCGGAATTATCCTGGTCCTAGTAAGCGATAGTCCGGGAATAGTAAATAACGATCCGGCGCTAAGGAGCGTTATTCGGGCTACGGCGAGTAGCGTAGAGCCGGGCTACCGCGTCGATCCGGGTACTAAGGAAAAGGCGAATATACCTAGGAAGGTTAGTTTAATATCGATATCCGTTCGATCTATAGCAGGGTTTATCGGGTAATAAGTACCTTTTAGGCTCTGTTAATATAATTCCGGTACTATCCTGGTATTATACTAGCTAGGCTATTGATAAAGTCGGTCGCTATAGTCTCCGGTCCAGGACAGGGAATAGTATTTACTAGGTTAGTATCTAAGCGGTCCTATATAAGGGCTAAATACTTATGTTTAGGTTTATCGGCCGCCTTCGCTAATTAGATTACCTTATCTATAAAGACACGGATATCGCGGCGGGTAACTATATCGTCTAGGGTATATCGCTTATATCTTAGCTTATACTCGGCTTCCTCTTAAGGTAATCGGAACCTTTCCTATAAGGCAGTCTTTTATTCCGTAACGGTGGCTATTATAGTAAGGTACGAATATCGTCCCTTATTAAGGCTTATAAACTATACGGATACCTTGCTTAATAAATAGCGGGCTAGTCCGCGGGGAAGGGACTCACGGTGCTAGGCACTTAGACCGGTATACTAGTCTATTATATCGGTAAAACGGAAAACGTCTATATAGATTAGTTTAGTTCCTTCGGTCTTAAGATCCTAGTCGGTAGTAAAGTATAAGGGACGGTAAAAGTAGGCTAGGTTAACGGCCTTAAATCAGTGCGTCCGATTATCGCGCTAGCTAAGAATAGCGAGTAAATCCGATTATTATATATATAGGTATAGTTCCGGGTAGCTAGCGCCCGGTACGTTCCTTAGGGGAGGACCTGCCCCGGGGGGATTATATCCGGGGGGACTATTACCCGGAGGGGCTACCCGGTGCTATTAGCGTTCCGGATTCCTATTATTCCCGGGTCTAATATCCTCCGTCTTATCGCGAGGGTAATATATAATATTAGAGAGCGTAGGGCTTATACGCTTATCGCGGTTACTTATAGTATCGGCTTAGTAACTTTCCTAGTCAGAGAGTGGTATACGGTTATTAGGCGTTAGGGTATAGTTAGGCGTTCCTTTAAAAGGTTTAGCGTACTTTAAAGAAAGGCTTTCCGCTATATCTTAGGGGAAACTTCTAACTAGCTATTTAACTATACTTATAGCGGGGCGGATTAAAAGCGATTCGGATCCCTTAACCTTAATCTTTAGTTCTACCGGCGGAGAATCGTAGCTAGCGGTAAAAGGGGCTAGCTCCTTTCCCTTTACTATATTACGGGGCGTAACTATAGACTTATAAAGGTCGATATACTCGGGCTCCTTCTTTAGCTAATTATAGAATACCTTTATAAAAGAGTCGTGATAAGTAACCTACTTAGTAGGATAGGTTAGCTAAGGAGGCAGGATAGCTTTAGAGACTCTTTCTTTAGAGGTCGTGGCATAACTAGCTCTGCTAGTACTAAGGAGATTCCCTACTTACTCGGCTATAAAGAGGAGTAGCCGATATTCGGGCGTAAAAGCCTTTTCGGCTATATCTAAATAGGTGTTCGCTATTACGGCGAGGGGATATACGCCTTTTAGATCCCTTAGTATAAGGGGAGAGTCTAAGAGAACGGGGTAAGGAGCGTCGGTTATTATTAAGCGGGTTCTATAATAATACTATTTAGTGTTTAATAGGTTACTTTAGATACGGGCCTATCGGATAACTCGCACTTATAGACTCTTATACTTATCGCTTACTCGCCTAGTCCTAATAAAGGGGAGGCGCTTTACTTAGTAGACTACGGGTAACCGGTACCGCTTTAGCTACGTATCCGCTTAGTACGCTATATATAGCTATTTAACTAAATAGGGATTTAGTACGCAGACCTCTACACTTCACGCTATAAGGCTAGTAAACGTAGTAAGGGGCGTATAGGTAAGCAGTTCCTTATCGGCGCTATTAGGCTATAGCTCGATAATCGCTGCTTATCGCCTAATCCTATTTAAGGGGAGGCACTTTATTAACGACGGATAGTTATTTACCCTAGGATCGTGTAACTAGAATAGTCTCTACGGTCGTTTAATAGGATCGGTACGCGAACCTTACTAAGATCCAATACTCTTATTCCAGTTACTATTATTTAATATACACTAACCGTATATATCTCTGGCTAGCCAGTACTATAGGACCTATAAGAGGATTTAAGTTAGGTAACCTTAGGGTATAGTAAATAATATATTAATAGGATAGATTTATCTAAAACAAAGGGCGAGGTTCCCGCTCTATATAGCCACGAAGAAACCTCGGTCTATCTAGGACTTAGCTAGTGCTGGCACTATTCTAGGACTATACAGGCTTTTAGTGCCGGTATAGTGCTAGCACTAATCTAGCGCTATACGGGCTTCAGTGCCGGTATAGTGCTGGCACTAATCCAGCGCTATACGGGCTTTAGTGCCGGTATAGTACTAGCACCAGTCCAGCGCTATACGGGCTTTAGTCCTAGTATAGTAGCGGATAGTAGTGCGTAGTAATAGGCACGCTATTAGGATTTTATAATCTTTAGTAGCAGCGTAAAAGTAAAATAGATCTTCTATCCCTTAAACGGCTTAACCTTATAGAGTATAAAGCGCTCCTTAATTTCTTTAATCAACGTCTAGAACTAGGTATAGAACTACGCGTCTTATTTAGGGACCTTCTATAAGACCTTATACTACCTTTCACGGGAGTCCCCTTAGGGGGTATATTCGGAGGTATCGGGGTCCTTCCCTTATTATAGGGTAAGCAGACGCTTCTCCTTTTTTTCGCGCGCTTAGCGGTCCTCGTGGTGCTTAATTAGGAAATCGAGTTCCGCCGATAATAAAGTGCTAGGGGGGCGCCTTCTAAGGTCTTTAATATCGAATTAGGGTCCTATACGGATAACTTAGGGGGTTCCCGAGTTAAGTAATAGTCCTATTATAGGATTATAAGTATCTGGGTTAGCTTATCCGCGAATCTTAAATTAGAGGTTACTATCTTTATCCTCTAACTTAGGCGTAAGGGATTACTCGTAATCGGCGCCTAATAGCCCGGCTTCGGCTCCTTCGGTAATAGGGGAAGTATCCCGGGTACGAATAGGCGCGGTACGCTTAGGGGGCATTATAGGTACTAGTTAGGGGTAATAGTAGGATTTAAAAAATCAACTAGTCTTTTAAACTCTTAACGGTTATTATACCCGTAAACAGTTAGAATAAATAAAATATTATAGGTTTATATAAGGAGTAAAGAGAGTCGTTAAGACTATAATAAGAACAGGTTATAAAGCTAACCTTAGGGGGGGAATAATTATAAGATTATTCGTTAAGCCCTTTTAACTCGGGACTTAACGGGAAACACCCTACTTAAGGACTAGTAACTATCCTCCCTAGGATCGGTATATAATAACCTAAGGCCCTAAGATAACAGCTCTTAGCCTAGCTTAATAGTCCTAAAACAGAACTCGGTCCTAAATATCCCCTAGGGTTAACCTTAGGGCCGGTTCCGGGTTCCTAATATATTCCTTACCGCCTCTAAGTCCTATCCGATTCCCTCGAATAGAATGTCCTTAATAGTACTATTAGTATACTAATAGTCGGCAGACTTATAAGAATATAAGTCGGTCTTATAGTAGTGTCTTAGTGGTATCGGGGCGGTAATAGCGGGTTCTAATATCTAGAGTAGGTTCTAGCTATAGCTTTAAAGTTTTAGCAGCGCGTCCTTAAACGTTATCGGGAGTTTATAGCAGCTATTAGTGGAGGCAGTAATAAAGTGGTTATAAGTCAAGGCCCTGGGGGTGCCGAAGCTATACCGTGCTAACTTAGAATAGGCTCGAGGTTAATTTATAGCGGCAGTGGTATCCTTTAAGCGTGCCGCTAGGCGTGCTTACCCCACCGGCCGCCGCCGCGGTAGCTATACTATACTAGCTAGCCTAGAACGCCGATTAAATCGGTTAAAAGGAATAATCGCTATCCTATTAGAGGTAGCCATATATATCCTTATAGTCCCTTTATCGTAGAGTAAAGCTAATATAGCGGGATAGGGTTATAAGTATAACGCTAATAGCGATAATGCTACTAAGAGTAAGAGTAAAGAGGAGGGCGCCGGGACTAGGGCTAAGTAAAGAGTAAAGGCCGCTATAGTATATCCTTTTAGTGCCGCCGGGGCCCCGGCTTGTAGGGCCCTAGAGTGAATATAAAAGTCTAGGTTAGGTGCTATCTTTATTTTATATATTCTATACTGGGCCGGTCCTGCTATAGGGTCTCTAATATATAGTTCCTTATTATTTTTAGGGCGAGACAGAAGTCGTTTAGATAGTTAAGATATAGGAATTATTTCGTAATTACTTTTACCTTTTCAGGGTGGTTTAGGATATCGAAAAGGTCTCCCCTAGTTAAGATCGGTCTCCCTATAGTACCGTGGAGGTCCCTTCACGCGTCTAGAGTAGTGTTTTAGTATTATAGGATAATATATTTAGCTATTTCCGCCCCTCTATTATTATAGGGGCACTGGGTAATAGTAAAGCCGGGAACCCTTATTTTAAAAAGGAAGGCCCTAAGGCCTAGTTTCTTAGAGCGGATCTAGGTAAGGACGGAGCTTTATAGTCTTAGGAGGCCTTTATACCTTTAAAGGTCTCTTTTATATAGGTTTCGATCCGGTACCGCGATAATATAGGTCGGCTTCCGCGTAGACCCTATATCTGGCTACCTCTTCTTCCACTCCTCCTAAAGGGCGGCGTCCGGGTTAGAATTATATATTTAGTTTTAAGCGGTAAAGAATTAAGCGGGCTAGGCGAGTACTTACTAGGTAATATAGTAGCGCCTTAGTAACGCTAATACTCTTATAGCGGCTTAGGCGCTAGCTAGAATAAGTCCCTTAGTTCCGGTATTTTAGTAGTTAAGAGCTCTTTTAGCTATAAGGCGGGTAAGATATAGATTAAGGGGGGTAATAAACGTCTTTTTTTTTAGGATCTGGATCGGTATAGCCTTATAGGCTCCCGTAATAGTCCTAAAGCACTTATTCTAGGCTAAGCTTAGAGCCGTTATAAGGCTATAGCGGGGTTTATTAGTGATTTTATAAAAGGTAGGGGCGTAGTAAAAGATAGCTAGGCGGATTATAATAGTATAAAGGCGTTAGGTATCGGCGAAGCTATAGCCCTAGTATTAAGTAGGTAATTATAAAGAGTAAAAAGATAATTAAGATAAGAGTATTTAGTGGTTAGGACGTGATCGTATATAAGTTAAAGGTAGGGGGTACTAAAGAGTTTAATTTATCGCTAGCCTCTTTATTCTAAGGGCGGCTATCTATCTTTTTTACATACGCTATCTAGGTCCGGACTAGCTCGGGATCCTATTAGCCGTAATAACTACCGTCCCGTGACTCGTATAATAACCCGACTTATACCCCGAGTCGGGCCGCGACGTGGCCACCTATAAGTTAGGCTCCTAACCGGACGCTCCGACGTCTTCCGTGACTCGGCCGCTAGCCTAGACCCGTGTCGTGACTCGTGGCTACTTAGTACCGGGGAACCGGTAGTCCGGTACCTAATAGGGCGCCCCCTTTTTATAGCTTCCGTCCTAGGAGCCTAATACTATCCCGTTATCCTCCTTTATCCTCCCCTATCTTCCGATTAACTAATAGTCCCTTTATAATCCTAGCCTATCTATCGCGTCTCCTAATTACCTTTTCCGGAATATTATTCTTTATAGTAATCTATTCTTTATAGTGATCTATTCTAGTTACGATATAGTCCTTTATAAATCGCTTTATTATCCTAACTATATCCAGAATCCCTTTAGCGAGGCTAGCCTATAACTGCCTTTATTATAATATTAGGGTAGTTATTCCTTTTATTTATAGGGTTACCTTTATTACTCCTTCCGTATAAGTGGAATAGAATATTAGTCCTACCTAACCTTATAGATATCCTATTCTGTTTTTCCCACGATCCTATTCTTATTATTTTCCTTTCTTTACCCTATTCTAATTAACTTTATTAGATTAGATATCTAGCCTTATAAGTAATCCCGCGCTACCCTATAATAGAGTTAAGACTAGTTAGCGATAGCTTTATATAATTTATTCCTCCGCTTATCCTGCTACGTGTCTTATTATTAACCCTGATTTTATTTTAGTCCTAGTCTCGTTCTCTTAGTATAGATATCTTTATCTCGTATTATTATAAGTTCCCTCCTTATTATTTAACGCGTAGTTAGAATATAAGCTAACCGCTATCCTAGTATCGTCCGACTATTATAGCTCCTAAGAGTAATAAGAAGCGCGCCGCTACTAGTAGTAATAGTGTAGCTAGGACTCCTAGTAAATGTTAGAAGAAGTCCGCCGCCGTTAACACCCTGGCCGCTAACGCTAACGTGCCGCCCGCCGCTAGACTTATCGATATAGGCGAAGGCGAGGGCCTTTATGCCCTATACTTACGGTACGCTAGCCACCTAGCCGACTTAGATTTAAAAGAGGGGGGCACTATCTTATATAAGTCGTGCTAATATAGCGCTAGTACGTGTCCTGTTATTAGCCCGTATTTAACTCCTTACTTACCTACCTTCTTAGATAAATCGGTAAAATATTATTATTACTAGGTTAACGGTAATCGTTTATACCTCGATATAGGCTTATACTCCCTCCTTTATAGACCGCTCCGGGGTCTATTCTATACTAACCGCCTCCTAATTACTAATAGCGGGTAAGGCCGTCGCTAAAGTCTTATAGGATATTCTAAAAGCCGCTAAAACGCGGCCTAGGGGGTTTAATTAAGCCCGTGTTATAAGTATACCTTATTCCGTGTTTAATTATATACTAACGCCCCGATAAAAAGCTACGCTCTAGGCTTAGTAAATTTTAAAGGTTAGTATCGGTAAATATAAGGCTAAGACTACTTATAGATCCGGTAAGGGTGTATAGGCTAAGCGGCGCGATAATAAAGAGATTACTGCCGTTAAATAAGATACCCTTAAGCGGGTTAGAGCCTTATTAAAGGAGATATCGGCCTCCTTAAAGGCCTAGAAAAAGATCCCGGATCTCTTAAAGACGTTCCTAGGGGCTTAGGGCGGTATTACCGCCACGGGATCGGTTACCGGTATTATCGTAAATAGTAACGCCGGGGTAGTGCTCCTTAACCTAGATACCGGTAACGGCGTCTATAGTATACCCACCCCGGGACCGTTATCTGCCTAAAAGAAGGGTAAGGCTAAGAAAAAGGCCACCCTTATTCTAGTTAAGGATAACACTATAATTAATAATAATAAAGATAAGGGCGGAGATACCCCCTCGCTTACTACTCCTCCTCCTCCTCCTCCCCTTACCGCTAATACGACGGCGTAGGAACTCGACGATAACCTATAGCTAAGTCTCGCCGGCCTTATTACCGACTAATTTCCTTTTTTTTTTTTTTTTTTTTTAATAAAAAATCCTTTTAAGGCACTCCGTGTATCCTTAATCTATTATTATCTCGTCCCGATCTAGTCCCCGCCATGCCGTAATCGTCGCTAGAATATATATAAAATATATATCGATTAGCCCCGCTAGTATATTCCTTATAGGTTCCTAGGTATTATCTTTATAGCCCTAGCCTGCCTACTTAATAAGATATTCGCGCCGTTTACCTTAGTAGCGATAAATAATAATAGCTTCCACTTCGTATTCGTCTTTTTATAGTTCTATCGCGACCTTTTACGGAGCCAGTAGCTAGCTATCGCGTGACTTTTATAGTTTAAGTAGGGAGATAGGGAAAATATTATAAATCTTTATGCTAGTAGGCAGCTTAAGCCTATACGCTAGTCCGTGGCTACCTACTATTCCTATAATCTTATAGGGTCCGATATACTTATCGCTTAGTTTATAGGATAGCCGATATTACTTTAGGTTCTTTATAAAGAGCAGGATATAGTCTCCGACTCGAAACTGCTATATTATCCGTCCGCGGTTATAGTAACGTTTATATATCGCTTAAGCCCTCTAAATTAATTTAGCTAGGGTCTTATAATCGGCTATAAGCTAAGTAGCACGCTAGTCCGCCTTTACGGAGCGGATCTCTTTGGCTCGGGGTAACTTTACTTTATCGGGCCCGCTCGGGTTATAGCTTATTAGAGCCTCCGCGGGGCTTCTCTTAGTAGCCGAATACTATACTATATTATATATGAACTTAGCGAGTCCTAATTTATCCACCTAGTCGTGCTGCTATAACGTATAGTAGGCATAAAGGTAGTGTTCTAGGTTCTGATTCTATCGTTCCGTTTACCCGTCCGTCTACGGGTACCACGCGGTAGATAGGCGGCGATCTATACTAAGGTGCTAATAGAGCGTTATCTAGAAGCGACTAGTAAAAAGGGCTCCTCTATCCGACACGATACTATCTAGGAGGCCGAACCTATAGAAGATATATATCTATAATATGTCCGCTAGGCCGGGCGCCGTTAGGCCACTGCTTATAGGGATATAGATTAAGTACTTAGTTAAGCGATAGACCACTACTAGGATAGCGTCCTTCTTACGACTAGCCCCTATTATAGCCGGTAGGCCGGTAATAAAATTAATTAAAATCTCCGAAAAGGGGTATTCGGGAATAGGAAGACTTACTAAATTACCGTATAGCTTATACTGCCTAGGCTTAGTGCGCTAGTATACTAAGCAGCTAGGGATAAACTCCCGAATATCTTCTAATAAGTGGTTCTAAAAGTAATAACCAGAAATCCGATAAACGGTCCTCTTAACCCTATAGTGCCTAGTAGTTAGGCTATTATAGAAAACCTATAGAACCTTTCGGTATAGACTATAGTGGTTAGGAATAAAAATCTTTCCTTAGAACTATAAAACTCCTTACTTATCTCGGGACTAGGGGCTAGCCCTTTATTAGTTATCGGTGGCTTTACGCTAATTTATATAAAACGGGTCTTTGGCCTATACCTTAATAATTTCTTCGTATTATATAGGCGAGTCGGGATTAACGACCGCTCTTAGGGTAATTAATCCTAGGATAAACTTTCTTAAAAACTCTTCCACGGCCTTAGCTTAGTCGGAGGTAACTTCTAACTTATTAGGGGTATACTACGGCTTCCGCGAGAGGCTATCGGCGGGGTTTAATAACCCGGGCCAGTGCTTAATTTCGAAATTATAGGCGGTAATTTCTTTAAGCCAGCGCGCGTGCTAGGCCTTTAACTTTGGCTTATCTATTAAATATCGATAATTTAGGTGGTCGGTTAGGACTAACACGGGAGTCTGGCTATAAGTAATATAGTGCTTTTAGGTGCGGAACGACTTAATAATCGCTATTAATTTAGAATTAGGCGTGCTATAGTTTAGTTCGGGTCCCTATAGCTTCCGGGATATAAAAGCGATAAGGCGCTATATTCTATCTTTAAGCTAACTAATAACTACGCTAATCGTAAACGCTAATATATCGGGCTTAAGCCGTATTAGTAACTTAGGGTTAAAGTGCCGGAGAATAGGTGCCTTTATAAATAATCTCTTTATCTCGGCGAAAGCTGCCTTTACCTCTAGACCGAAAATAATAATCCCGGGGTTCCCCCCCTTAGTTAGGTCTATTAATAGCGCGGCTATCTTTAAGTAATTCTTAATAAATCTTTTATAGAATCCGGTAAACCCGGTAAAAACTTAAATCTTCTTAATAGTATTAGGCTCTTCCTAGTCGCGGATAGCTTAAATACGCAGGGGATCTATATAGACTTTATCGGGACTATATATAAACCTAAGGAACTCGACCTTACGGATCTTAAATTTATACTTCTCGGGGTTAGTATAAAAGGACTATTCGCGTAGTTATTATAGGACCTGCTTTATATATACCCGGTGCTTATCTAGGTCCTAACTATAAATTAGAATATTATCGAGGTATACCACGTAGATAGTGTCTATAAGGCTAGACAGGGCCTAATTAATATAGCGTTAGAAACTTATAGGAGTATTAGTAAGCCTAAACGGTATTACTAGGTATTCGAAGTGTCTATATTTTATACGGAAAGCCGTCTTCTATTCGTTACCTGCCCGGATATAGAGCCGGTAGTAGGTATCTTTTAGGTTAAGCTTAGTATAGTAGTTAGCGGCAGATAGCCTATCTAAGATCTTATAAATTAGGGGGAGCGGGGTGCGGTCCTTAACTGTTACCTTATTAAGCCCGCGATAGTCGATATATAGGCGAAGCTTACCGCCTTTCTTTAGAATAAACAGAATAGGGGCTCCCGCCGGACTACTAGATAGCCTAATCCAGCCCTTAGTAAGAGCGTCCTTAATATATTACCGGAGTGCTTTAAGCTTTTATATCGCGAGGGGGTAAATTAGTCTAAATAGTAGTGTTTTCCCCTCTTCTATATTAATAGCGTAGTCCTAACGTTAGTAGGCGGGTAGCCGACCCGCTTCCTCGATATTAAATATATTAGCAAAGTCCTTATATTAGTTAGGTAAGGAGAGAGGGGTAGCGGAGGAATCTTTATCCGGGGGTTCTTTATCCGAGGGGTTATGCTCCCCTTAATCCGGGTCTTATTATAGGCTTATCTAGCCTAAATAAAAGGAGGCCTCCTCTAGCAGCTTTAGTATTAATACCTACTACGCGTCGCCTCTTACTTTTCTTAACTAACGCTATAATATAACTAGCTCCAGGTTACCGCGTATAATAGGATAAGTCTATATCTTCTAAACCTAATCGATATTAGGATTAACTTAAGTTAACTAGGGTAAGCCTAGGATAATTTTAGGTCCGGATTAGTCGAGGTCTATAATATAGAACTTATCTTATTAAATCTTTATACGGCCCTAATAGTCTTTTATCTTAATAATTCTCGATACCGTTCTATAGGTATTTATCGTTATACCCTTAAATAGCTATCCTACCTTTAATCAGGGTCCCGTAACGACCTAGTCTAGGCCGATTAGGGACCGATCCACTATATTACTATCAGCGCTGCTATCTAAGCGCGCCGGGATAATAACCTAACCCCCGCTATTACGGAGACTAACACAGGCCTCCACGGGTTTTATAAGGGCCTTTCCCTCCTTAGGCGGGGAAGGTTCCTATTATTCTTCGACTATAACACGGCCTAATACTAGACGCGTGCTAGCCACGGGCTATTTATTCGGATTCTATCTCGGGGCCTATCGCATAATATAAGGGTTATTATAAGTGCTCGCGTAGTGGCCCTATTACTAGTAGTTAAAACAGGTAATATTCTTAATAGGTGGACGAGTAAAGGGGGAGTAAGCGTTAGATTCGCCGCGTCCCGAGGCTAGGTTAGGAGGGCCTTAGTGTTACGCGGTGGTCTACGACTAGCTAGGAGGTGATTATTACGCTAGTATCGCTAGCTATACCGTGGTTAATACCTGCCCCCGAAATAACTCTTTAAGGGTTATATTAGGGCTTCGGCTTTTCGGTATAGGGGTACGAGTTCTCTATATACACATAGGACTCCCTGCGTAATTATATAGTCACGGGTCGCTAGGTAGACTCTAGTTAGGACTATCTAAATACGCTAAAACTTAGGTAGTTCCTCTAGTAGTTCGGATTCTAGGGTCTCCTATTTACGAATAAATTATTAAAAGGTTTTATTGGGTTTCTAAGAGGACTCCTGCTCGGATATAATCTAACTAGCGACCTCTTATAGACGGGTATCTTAGTCGTTAACCTATTAACCGAGCCAGGCTTCTAAAGCCGGCTATAAGACCCGCGCTAATTTATTATTATACTTATAGCGGACCTTATTCTACCACCGTTCCTTAAGATAGTAGGGTAAGCAGGAGATAACGAAGTAGTTCTTAGTAGCGTTAGTCGGAAAGCTATAAGGGTTAATTATAAAGCGCTCCTTTATCTCCTAGATAAAGGTCTAATACTTAGCCTAAGATATCCCGCCCTACTTTAGAAGAGGGTAGTTAACCTTAGCCTAATTAGTCTATATTCCGGGGCCTCTTATATACTAGTTAATAGGGACCGGGACCGCCTCTCCGCTAGCGAAATATTTAATAGCACCGCCGATTAGGTGCTAGTTATTATTAAGTTAGTTTAAAGTCCGAGCTTTAAGCTTAAGTAGTCGTTCGAGTTTACGCTTCTTCTCTAGTTCTTCTATATAACATAGGCGTTCTTTTAGTTACTTATATATTAGCTAATCTCCCGGGACTCGATTATAAGGGGGCCGGGGTTTAGGGTTCCGGTTATAAAGGGGCCTAAAAGGGAGCGGCTTATAGAATATAAAGGCCGAAGAGACCGAGGGGGCTAGTATCGAGTATATAGTTATCGGACGCTTTTCCCCGGGTGGTCTGTTATAGGCCTGGACGGGTTTAGAGTTCTATTAGATATCGGATACACTATACTTAGATAATAGGTCGGGCTCCTGTTACTAGCCCGAAGGTACCTTAGTAGTAGGTGCGGGTAGACTAATATCCGGATAGACTTATTCGAGTTACTTAATAATATTAAATACCTATTCGTTAATAGGGTTAGATATCTTATCTTAACTTCTTAACGGTCCTCGCGCCCTTAAAGGGTTAGAGCGATTAATATATTAAGTGGGTAATCGCGAAAAGTAAAAAGATAATTAAGATAAGAGTATTTAGTGGTTAGGACGTGATTATATATAAGTTAAAAATAGGGGGTATAAAAGAGTTTAATTAATCGCTAGCCTCCTTATTCTAAGGGCGGCTATCTATCTCTTTTATATACGCTATCTAGGTCCGGACTAGCTCAGGATCTTATTAGCCATAATAACTATTATCCCGTGACTCGTATAATAACCCGACTTATACCCCGAGTCGGGCCGCGACGTGGCTACCTACGAGTTAGGCTCCTGACTAGACGCTCCGACGTCTTCCGTGACTCGGCCGCTAGCCTAGACCCGTGTCGTGACTCGTGGCTGCTTAGTACCGGGGAACCGGTAGTCCGGCACCTAATACCTAGGCTACCGCGGCGAGCCGGATTAGGACGTAATTCTATATCGCTAGTTTACTCTAGATCTCTTTCCTATACTATAAGAAGTTTAGTTTCCGGTCTAGCTATACCCTAAGGAATCTAGCCTTTACTAAGGGCGGTACCGGTATAATACTAAGGTAAAGAGGTAATATAGATAAGGAATAGGATTTATAAAGGGTATAAAGATATATTTTAAGGGCTTAAATTAAAGGCTACTCGCCTAGGACTAAGCCTTATATATCCGTTAGTCGGAGGCGAGTCGGTATTGTGTTTAGGCCTTTATATAGCTAAAAGTAATAATATTCGTCTTATCGGTAAAGCTGATAATAGTAGTTCTCGCGGCGTGTTTATGTTTTTTATATAGAGTAAAGATATATAAAATAAAAAGGATTAAGGAGACCGGGGACCCTTACGGTATACCGGCGCGGTAGGGCCGCGGGGTTACTATCTAGTTATCGAAGAGGAGGTACACTATCCGGTCCTAGAGGAAGCTACTAGTTAGCTAGACGGGTTAGTCTAGGAATCCCGTACGCTTAAGGGACTTAAGAAGTCTAGTATAGGGGACGGTGTTAAAGGCCGCGCGTATATCTAGCTAAAGTATCACCGGGGTGCTGTATAGGGCCTAGGCCGCCCTAACGGCCTTTATCGCGCGCTATATAGCCGTCTCTATACTAGCCCTAAGTCTATTCCTTATCTAGCTATTAGGGAGTAGTCGGTATTCTTCTGTTATAGCCACGAAGCGGTCCGCTATAATACCTTTAAGTAGCTTTCTAATCGTGTTAAGGAGGGAGATTAGTCTTTAGTCCTTAGCTATCTTATAGTCGCTTTATAAGCGGGCTTCCTTTCGGATAATTATAAAGGTTACGGTACGGTAATAGCACGGGAAGTAGCTTAGAGATAAATAGGCTAGGAGGATTGTGGCTAGGACCTAGTAGAAGACTAGGCCGTAGGCCTTTAGGAGGCTAGCAGGAAGGCTATCCGGGCCGGGAGCGGCCTATAGCTTAGTCCGGCGGAGGCGGCCCTAGATATCCGCTACGGTAACGGTCCGGTCTATATCCTACCCGGAGGGGTACTCCTAACCAAGGGGCCTAGGGTCTAAGTCTCCCGGGGGGGGGGGACTTAGCATATAGGATATCTACCTTCTTATTATAGGAGGTCGCTAAGTCGCCCTGGTCGTGGCGTAACGGAGATATAGTAGGGGGCCCGGGTAGCTAGTATCCCTTAGTTCGGGCCTATCTTTAAAGCCTCTAAAGGAGCCCGTTATTCGCTTAGGTCGAGTAAAGGAGGTAATATTAGTACTACCTTTTTACTACCGCTATAGCTTTATCGCGGCGGAGCTCGGCTTACCTATACTTTTCCTACCTATTCCGTGATTTCCTTATAGTATATCGCCTATATAGTTTATACGCTTCTTAGGTTAGGGATATTAGCTTATTGGTCTACTACGGGTAAGGTAGGCGACTAGGGGGGCCGGGTCGGCGTCGCGGGGCTATCTAATCGGTAATAATAGTAAGGTCTTATATTAGCTAGTCGAGGGCCCTATTAATATTAAAGGGCGTTATTAGGGGGGCTAGTTATATAAGGATGCCGGGGGCTGCCTAGTAGGTAGGAGAAGGTACGAATTCCTTTTAGGCCTAGCGAGGGCGGTTAGGGTGCCGTGGCGGGGCTATATTAGTAAGGCGGTCTATATTAAGGTAAATAGTCGTAGTTTAGGAGAGGTGGTCCGATCCGATAACCTTATTATTTATACTATTATAGCCGTAGCGGAGCCCCTAGGACGCCAAGATAAGGTCGATAGTGCTTAGTCGCCGGCCTAGCCTATACTAAGTGGTTATTCCGGGGGGGGGGGGGGGGTAACTAGGTTAAGGTTTTAGCGGGTAGTTAGCTTAAGAAGGGTGTTAGACCTAGGATAGAATCTAGGGTAGCTAGCCTAAAGGGGATAATAGAGGTTAAAGTCTCCGAGGAGGATATAGCGGCCCCGGGGCGGGGCCCTTTTAAGGTTTATAGATAGAGGGGTATACTACGGGGTAAAGGCGGGTTAGTAATTCTCGGAGTAGATTAACTAAATCGTGACGGCTTAGTCGCCTACGACGAAAGTAACCGTATAGGAGTCCTAGTAAGCTCGTTATATCTATATACTAGGGGGATATTATTTATAGATATAAAGCAGGGCTCTGCTACCTCCCTAGATTAAGAGGTATAGAGCCTTACTTAGGGCTTTTAGCCTTTTCGTAAAGGGGTTAAGTCCTAGCTCTTAAATAGCTATTATATTATACTCGGTGCGGGCCTATAGCGGAAGCTTTACTTAGGCTTATTTAGCCTCTATATTCTATATTAGAATACGGAGTTTTACTATTTAAAGGGGGAGGGGTTTAAGGTTAATCCGGCTAGTATAGCCTCCTAGGTATCTTATATCGGGGTCGGGTCGGTCCTACGGGGGATAAGGAAGGGCTCTAGGGGTCTAAAGGCCGGGGGGTATTCGCGGGGTCTCTTTATCGGGCGGCCAGGACTATAGCGGATAGGGGCGGCCTATAATAAGGTAAGGGAGGGGGAGGATAAGGGATAGCAGAGGCGGGGTCGCTAATAGGCCGTCTTAGTCTACCTTAAGATATCGAACTCTTTTACCCGGTATTTATAAGCTTCTTAGGCTTTTACGGCTTCCTGGATTCTAACTTAATAGGCGTCGTTAAAGGCTTCGTGGTTCCTATTATAAGCGGCGCACCGTCGGGTAGGTTTCGGGGCTAACGGTAGTGTAGAGGGGCAGACCCGTGTTCCGGGTCTAGACGTTATGGATATCACGTGACCACGTACGCGGTCCTAGAGATCTAGTCTTATATACGGCTATTCTTCGGAATAGACCCACTATATCTAGCTAGCTTTTCGTCCGATCTTTTATGATCGTCACCTATTACCTATTATAATCATAATTTGTATTATCCTTCCCTTTTTGGTTATCTTAACGATCCAGAAGAGCCGACCGTAGGCCCGCCTGCCTATCTATAGCTATTCGTTCCCCTGATCGGACCACTGCCGACCCTTTTAGAGGCCCGGCGACCGTCTCTTCGGGACCCTTAGCTCTAGATACGGACCCGTGACGAGCCTAACCCTCCCTTCGGCTATATTAGTTAGTTATTTGTTTTAGCCTTAGCGGAGCCGTTCTGTATAGTAACGGCTTCGCCTTTCTTTAATTAGTGCTCGGAGGCGGATATAATCGGCGTAGGACCTTTCCTGCGTATAAGGGTAGTTCCGGCCTGCCTAAACGAATAGCCTGTTAACACGTTGTTGATTAGCGATACGGTCACGGTTTTCCCTTTTAAGTCTTTGGTCTTAAGTCTTAAGTTTTAGTTACGATATAGCTTCGGTTTTGATATAGTTTTAGACATAGCTTTGATTACGATACGGTTTTGGATATAGATTTTATCCTTTAATAGCGGCCGAAGGGCTTAAGTCAAGGCCCGGAAGCATAGCGCGTTACGGGGAAAGAGAAGGTTACGATACGAGTTCTAATTCCGGATACGATACGTTAATAATAAAAATAATAAAAACACTAAAAATAGTTTCCTGGGGCCCGAGTCTCCGGAAGAGCGATCCTGATAGTGCTTCGGAAGAGCAGAGGCTGCCTGCTTATTAATAGCCCTGAACTATCCCGACATAGAGGCTGCCTGCTTATTAATAGCCGCGACCTATTCCGACCCAGAGACTGCCTGTATATTAATAGTCCTAATATAAGAGGAAGATATTACGACGACGTTATAGAAAGAGGAGGATACACACCGGTGGTTAGGGTTAGAGTTATGCGTGGGATACGTTCTTATTCCTCTTAATCGGGTTAACCTCCTGTTTTAAGGTCCTCGCGAGAGTCGCGCTAAAGGCGTGTAAGGCAGCCCTATAAGAGCTTTATACTCTAAGGTCCTGCTACGATAGTTATAATATCTCTTTACTATTTACTTCCCGTTTATCTAATTAGACTAACGGTGATATCGCTTATAGGTAATCTAGCCCGAGCCGAAGTAATAGTCGGAAAAGCCGCCGCCGCTATAGCAGAAGTATGACTCCACGGAAGAGTTAGGAGCTAAGTCCTCCCGCCCTATAATAAAAAAGACCCGCCCGGTATATTCCTATTCGCCTAATTAGGTGATATTCCTATAGTTAGGATAGTTATTATCGGCGTATATACCCGGAAAGGAAGAGCCCTATTAGCTCCGTGATCTGGAAAAGCTATAATAGCTCCGCGCTTTAGAAGAACTAGCGCGTAAAGTCCGTTAATCCCCTTATTCCGGCGCCAAGCTCCTATATTAGCTTTATTACGCCTAAGGTAAGGAGCTCCCGTGCTAGCTCCCCTGCCTCCACCGATTCTATGGTACCGGTTCCGAAGAGTCCTCCTATAGACTCCGTGACGATAGAACCTGCTATTACTACTACCACCGCCCCTCCTATTCCTCCGGTTTAGAGTCCTCCCGTAGACTCTACTATTCCTCTATAAAGCTCCCGTGTTAGCTCTACCGCCGAGTCCGCTATTCCTATAAAAAAGAGTCTATTACGGGCTAACCCTATAGAGATAATCCGGTAAAGCACCGGATCTTCCGACTAATCATAGTATACTCCTAGTAGGTCGCCGCGATATTATATTTAGGTCGTAGGCACCTATAGAGTTTTCCCCTTTCCTTCTTTTCTCCTTAGCTTTAGATAATTTAATTATTCGGCCTTACTCTATAAATAACTCGTGACTAGCCGCTTATATATCTAAAGCTTAGCGAAACCCACACGCTACGCTAATAGAGATAGACTATCACTTCGATCCACCTCCTGGCGCTCCGTCACGCCTAGCGGGCGAGTCGCCTAAGGCTACGGAGTAGAGGAGGGAGATTATTAACCCTCTATAGACTTAAGTCGCGACCTTAACCACCTAGATCTAAGAATAACAGAACGCTATTAACTAGCTACTATAGGCGATATAAAACCAATAACGTGTAACTACGCCTTATCTTGCTATACTATTAGAAAAGACTATATAAGGCCCTTAGCCGCCTATCACTACGCCCACGCCCGACATAACGCCTATTCCGAACCTTAGGACCAAAACGCTTCTACTACCCTAGAAGTTTAACGGTAAACGCTCCGAGTACGCGAGCTGGTTATCTAAGATTCGCGAAAAGCTCCTACTTAATTAATATCTCTTCTAGAACGCTCGCGAGAAGTGGTATTTTATTAACGCCTACTTAGATAAAGCTCCCCGCCGCGTTATCGCCTCCTTCTAGGCCGTAGGCGGAACCGATAGTTAATACGACCCTAAAGACTTCCTTAATTACCTTAACCGTATATATAAAGACGTTAACGAATAACCCCGCGCGGCTAACGCCCTAAGAACGTTACGCTAGCATAAAGACTAAGCGTTCGGAAGCTTTATACCCGGTTTTAAACGATAGCTCGCTATCGCCGGAGGAGGTTAATAGGATAATACTACGAAGATCACGTTCCTAAAAGGAGCTCTTAGTAGTCGCCTCCGCGCCGCCCTTATCACCGCGAAACTACTAAATAACTACCACGCTTAGGTAACCGAAGTATAAAGTATCGCTTAGAGACTTAAAGCCCTCGCTATAAGGCTATAGTTCGGCTAAGCGCCACGTAATAGTAATAATAATAGTCACGCTTATAATCACGACGGCGATATAAAGATAGGAGGAGTTAATCGAATATAGACTAAGAAGAAAGAGATAAGAGAGTGCTATAACTACGGAAAAAAAGGATACCTTACTAGAAGATACCGCTTAAAGAAAAAAGACGCTAAGGATTATAAAAAGAACCGCGTAGCGAAGGTCTTAGTAGCCTCGGATAATAAGACGATCTATATAGGAGTTATGGATAATAATAAAGACTCGGAAAAAGAATAGCTCTAGTACGAAAATAGGCACTAAAGCCTATTATAGAGGAATAAAGGGATTAGAAAGAGTTTATATTATAGTCGCGTAGTAGTTATTTAGCTTTTATATAAGCGCGGATTAATAAAAAATTAGTTACCGCTCTCGTAGATACTAGATATAACTATTACGTAGCTATAAGTAAACGTCTTATAAAGTCCCTCCGCCTCCTATTAGTCGATAGGACTAAAAGACCCTTCTTAGGGTTCTCCGATACTATAAAGTCCACGAGGAGTTCCGGTATCGCTATATATAATCTTAAGATCGGTGGATATATATAACGACTATTCGCCTATATAATACTAGGATTAGATTATAATATATTCCTAGGGAAACTATAAATAGAATATAACGATATTACTTATTACGCGAAGAGACGTCGCCTTTACCACGGAGTAGCCCGGATAGATATCCGGCTCTAAGGCGAGGAAAAACCCGATAATATTAGAGCTATCCGTGGAGCTTAGGTAATAACCGGGTCGGTATTCGCCGGTATTATACGGCGATTATAAAGGAGATAACGGTTCGGTAAAAAGGAACTCGCGCTCTATGCCGTTAGTATTAAGGATATCGATAAGGCCCTCCGAAGTAAGTCCCTAGTCGACCCCCGGAAGTATATCCTAAAAGAGATACTATAACGATTTCCGGACCTATTCTCCGACTTATAAGTAAACCGCCTTCCCCCTTATCGACCTAGGGTTAACCACGAAATAAACCTTATATAAGGGCCCGATAGTAAGGAGCTAGAATTACCCTAGGGCCCTCTTTATAATATATCCAGAGAGGAACTCTTAGTCCTATAGAAGACCCTTACCGACCTTATCGATAAGGGGTTTATACGAGCTAGCAGCTCCGCCGCTAAAGCTTTAGTTCTATTTATAAAGAAGCTAGGAGGAGGGTTACGATTCTATTACGACTACTATGCCTTAAATACGATCACCTAAAAAGACCGCTATCCTCTCCTACTAATCACGGAGATACTCCGAAACCTAGAGTAAGCTAAATAGTTTATAAAGCTCGATATAGTTAATATATTCTATAAGATCCGAATAGCCGCTAGCCACGAAGCGAAGATAGTGTTCCGAACTCGATTCGGCTCGTTTAAATAGTTAGTATACCCTTTTAGACTTAGTAGCGCCCCCGTATCCTTTTAACGATATATTAATAAGACGTTATAACGCTACCTTAACGACTTCGTTACCGTATATATTAACGATATCCTGATTTACTTAAACGGGTCCCTCCGCGACTATAAGAAGAAGGTTAACCTGGTACTATAATCGCTAAGCGATGTAGGATTAACGCTTAACCTAGCAAAGTACGAGTTTAGCGTAAAGACCGTAAAGTACTTAGGGTTTATAGTCACCACCGGCTAGGGCGTTTTATACGACCCCGATAAACTAAAGGCGATCCGAGAGTAGGAAGCCCCGACCTCGGTAAAGGGAGTCCGAAGCTTCCTAGGCTTTATAAACTACTACCGTATATTCGTAAAGAACTTCGCCTATATTACGTCCGCCCTAATAAGACTAATAAAAAAGGATCGAGTATTCTCCTAGGGTCCTAACGAATAAGCGGCCTTCGAAGAGGTTAAGAAAAGGTTCTAGGAGGAACCGATCCTACGATAATAAGTCTTAAGTAATAAGACCTTTATAGAAACCGACTACTTAGGATTCGTATTAGGAGGTATATTAGTTTAAGAAAACGAATAAAGACATTATTACGTAGTCGCCTACTACTCGAGGCGACTTATAGGAGCCGAGTATAACTACCCTATCCACGATAAGGAGATATTAGCGATTATAAGTTACGTGACGTATTAAAGAGTAAAGCTCCTAAGTTATAGTCGCTTTACGATCCTATCTAACTATAAGGCCCTAGAATACTTTATAATAAAGAAGATACTTAATAAAAGGCAAAGCCGATAGGCCGGCGAGCTCGCCTAGTTCGACTTCGTGCTAAAATACCGTAAGGGTGCTAATAACTATACCGCTAACGCTCTCTCGCGAAAAGAATAAGACGAACTGAAGGACTTCTCCGATAAATAGGAATAGGCGCGATATATATAGTTAATCCCCGAGACCTTAATTCCCCTAAAGATCCGCCTCCTTCGCGAACACCCACGAGTATTCGAAGCTAATAACGAATTATAACGGTTATAGGACGCCACGGCAGAAAAAAATAACCAGTATCGCTAAGCTATATAAGCCGTATCTAAAGGCGATTAATAGTTTTCCCCCTTATTAGGTCTCCGAGCCTAGATTACCGAATACGGGATCACCTTATAAGGACTACTAACGTTCCGAGATCGCCTATAGGTACCAGGAGCCTAAGAAGGGAGCACGTTATAAATATAAGTAATCTAATCTATACACGACTCTACGATTAGAGGTTACCCGGGGCGAGATAATATAATTACCCTCGTGGCGAGACGCTTCTTCTAGCCGGGAATAAACCAAGATATACGCAGGTTTATACGTAACTATAACGTTTATAACTAGAGCCATATATAGCGGAACGCTCGATAAAGACTCTTAAAACCACTCCCGATTCCTAAACGAATAAGGAGCGACCTATTAGTAGACTTTATAACGGATCTGCCCCCCGCTAGGGAGAAGAAGTATAGATACTTATAGGTTATAACCGATCGACTTATAAAGGCTATTACCCTTAAAGTAATAAACTCTATAAAGGCGGAAGCTTATACCGAATAGTTCCTATACTATTATTTTCGGTTCTATAGTATACCTCGCTTAATCGTAAATAATAGAGGTTCTAACTAGATAAGTCGCTTTTAGCGATACTTCTATAAATTAGCTAAAATCGAATAACGATTAAGTATTACGTATTACTCCTAGACCGATAGAGTTACCGAATAAGTAAACTAAGAAGTATAGGCGTACCTCCGAGCCTTTATCTACTACGTGTAAGATAATTAGGACTGGTTATTACCCGCCGCCTAATTAGCGTTAAATAACCGAGAGAGCTTTACTACTAAGATAAGCCCGTTCTTCCTTAAACACGGATACTATATCGACCCGATCCAGATCTATAAGGAACTAAGTAATAACGCTTAGGAGTTTATAGCCTATAACCTACTTTACTGTCTCTAAGAAGCTATAGAGTTCGCCTAAGCCTTAATAGCGGCTATATAGCTATAATAAGAAGAGTCGGTAAATAAGCGCCGTATCCCCGCCGAACGCCTTTATAAAGGCGACCTTATATAGCTCTTACTCGTAAACTACTTTACCCTAAGACCGTTATATAAGTTAAGCTGGCTATACTAGAAGTATAGGGTTACTAAGGTTATTAACCCGCTTATTATAGAACTAGACGTGCCTTTAAACGTATACCCGAGGTTTTATATAGACCTTTTACGATATATAAGCGAAGACCCGCTTCCTAGTTAAATTCTACACGACCCCTAACCCGGACTAATTCGTGACGGCCTCGAAGAAGACGAATAGATAATAAAGGAAATCTTATACGCTAGGAATAAGAGGGTAGGTAAAGGCGTAAGGAGAGAGGCGTTAATAAAATAGGAAGGATACGCCTAGATATCTTAGGAACCGATAGAGTCCCTATAAGAATTAACCGCCCTAGACCACTACGAAAAGAAGTATAGCCCGATTAAAGTTAATAACGGACTACGCGAACGGTATAAGAAGAAGAAAAGTTATAGGAAAGGTAGTAAGGGTTAAGTAAAGGTTAGGATAACAGTAAAGCCGTCTATATTAATTAAGTCGGGGCGGATAAGCCCCGCCCCTAGTTATCGGGTTTAGGTATCGAGATTAACGTTATTACGAGTATCCTCGTGACTATTAACGCTTTTAGCGATAATAGGAGATAACGTAGACGCTATAACCTCGGCCTGCCTATCCTTCTTCTTTCCCTTAAAGGACTCGACATCCTCCACCTCGATACGAATAACCCCTATAACGTTCTTAACTACCTATAAGAACCGGTTAAGCCGGCGCAGGCCTTCTACCCCCGTGAAGGTGATCGTTACGCTAGGAATAGGTATAATAACGGTAGGAGGCGCCGCGATAGGTATAGGTCTACCTACCACGACGTAGGAGTCCCCGCGGGGGGGGGAGGCGGTGGCTTATACTAATAAGCGAGGCTTACCGGTACCCGAGTCGATAGGCGTTAAGATAGGCTTATCCTCCTACGAAATACTAAAGGTCTTTTCGAAACCCCGGACGCCTTTTAAAAGGCCGAATAAGCCGCTATAAGCGCCTTTATCGCCTTAGGGCCATAGAAGGGGTTATCGTTAACTACCTTCGCCGCCTTTAGGAGTGTTACCGACGGACTAGTTATCCTAGGCGGAGGAGGAACGCACCTATAACCGCCCTTTAAGTAATTATAGTATTTAGGATCGGGTATCCTCGCTCCGGGTCCCGATTAGTCGCGGTAGCGCCGCCTATCCTAGCTGTTCGTAATAGCCTTTATATAAGAGTAGCAGAAGACCGAACGGGTCCCTTTAGGAGGATATTTTATTCTATAAGCGCGCTTCGCGGGGCTCTTAACCACTATAGAAGCTTCGCCTATGGAACGCTTACCCTTAGCCTTAGCGGCTCGGGCTAGCTAGGCGCGGCGGTCTATAGCTAAGGCAGGAGAAGTGATCTCCTTACTAGCCGGGGCGGGAGTAGGTGCCTCCTCGCCGGTATTATTATTATTATTATTATTAGCCCCCTATATTATATATATAAGTTAGTAAACGTCGCGCGAAGCTTTTAGGAAGAATAGGAAACGTACCTTAGGGGCCGGAGATAATCCTAAAAACTTAAATATCTTTTAGAGAGAGAGATAAGGGGTTAGAATAATAAAACGGCGTATAAAAGGGTGGTGGGCGATAGAAAACGTATTACTAATAGTAAAGGATATTATTAAAGAAGAGAAGAAAAAATAAGATAACGGAGGTAATAGTGAAGTTAGTATTATTAATAAACGAGTTACACGGTTAGGGAAGGTACGCCTATTAGTTCCTTATATAAAAGGAACGATCCTATAACCCGTTTATAAATAATAATAATAGCCGTATATAACACGTTAATTAATCGTATAACTATAAAGGCCTACCTTAAGCGCTTTTTAATAAACAGAGAGGTTATTCGGGATTAAAAAGCTATTAAGGGTCGTTATATAATTAATAAAGAGGCGTTATTCGATTAAATAATAACGCTCCGCGAACCTATACCGAAGACTAACGACTTACCGAGGGGGGAGGGGGGTAATATTACGGGCTAACCCCGTGGAGATAATCCGGTAAAGCACCGGATCTTCCGACTAATCATAGTATACTCCTAGTAGGTCGCCGCGATATTATATTTAGGTCGCAGGCACCTATAGAGTTTTCCCCTTTCCTTCTTTTCTCCTTAGCTTTAGATAATTCAATTATTCGGCCTTACTCTATAAATAACTCGTGACTAGCCGCTTATAGAGTCCGCCTACCGCTAATAAGACTACCGGTATTATCGGCTTCGTGATAGCAGATTAGGTGGTTAAATCTATTCTTACTAATTAGCCTATCCCTATTCCGCTTACCGACCGCCCTACCCCTATTCCTATTCCTACCGATTAGGCCTACCTGCTTTTCTTTCTGCCTACCGACTTTAAAGTTAGTTATCCGGTATAGTATACGTATTAGCTTAATCCGTACCTCTATAAAGATATCGAAGAGATTTTCGGAGACTCTCTTAAATGTGCGCTTAAAGAGGTATATACGTAGATCGATAAGTAGATAATAAAGGCGATTAAAGAGGCGCGAGTAAACTCAGAGTCTTCGTGACGGGCGTTAACGTCTTTTTTAGTGGATTTACCTTTAGGGCCGAGGGATCTTTCCTTACTATCTTCCTCCTCCTACCTCTTTTTCCTTTCCCTCTTTTCCCGCCCCCTTTCCCTTTTTTTCTTTTCCCTTTTCCTCTTTTCCCTCCACCTATTCCTTTACCTAATCAGGGTAATAGAATCGTTTTCGGAAGCAGAAGGCGTTCGTGGGTTCCGTTAGAGCTTTTCTAGTTCCTAACGGGGGCCGCGTCTTCTAATCGACGGGGGCTATAACTATAGCCTTCGTGGACTTATATCTAGGGCCGCGTGTCTTTTAGATTACGCCCTAGGGCCGGATTTCTTTTTCCTGAAGCTTCGTTAACCTAATCAGGACCTTTTTATTGTTTTTTAGGTTATTTAGAAAGCTGCCCTTAAGGGGGACCTCTTCGTATAGCTTTAGGGCCGATAGATATAGAGTCCTGCCCTTCCCCGATTTCACCCTGCCTAATTTTATTCCCTTCTTTTCTTTTCCTTTTAGAAAGCTATACGCGCAGGAGCTTCTGTATATAGCTTTAGGGCCGATAGATAACTAGGCCCTAGGCCTAGCCTATAAGTCTATAGGAGCCTACCGAATTTTTAGCTTTTCTTTTAACTATATCTTTTATAGTTCTTTACTATTTCTTTCGCTTATAGCTATATTAGCCTGATTAGAAGAAGAGCTTTTAAACGCCTCCGATTTTGATTAATTTGGCCTGCTAGTTATTAAGTTACTATTATTAGTTTAGTGGTACGCGTTAGATATCTTCGCCGTCTATTCGAAGCAGACTATATGCTACTAACACCGCCTACCCTTTTTGATTCTGCCTGCCGTTTTTACTGGTAGTCACCACGAGCTTATCCTGCTTACCTTTTTCCCTCTCTTTTTCCTACCCTTTTTACTACTCTTTTTTTCCCGATATCTTTATTCCTCTAATTAGCCCGAGCCTAATCCGCCTGCCTATAGTTAATCCGATTAATCCTATTAATCCTATTAATCCGATTAATCCAGTTAATCCCGTCGATCCTACTACTTCTTCTTCCTGTTACTTCGAGCCCGGCTATAATTCTGCCGCCTCGAAGAGTCCTGCCGCGATTCCTACTAAGACCCGATCCTGTTCTTCGCCACCGACTCTACGAAAGAACCGACGAACCGACCTGCCTTTACGTGCTATGCCACGCCGCTAAAAAGATCTAACCTGCGTGCTTTACGCTTATAAACCGAGAAATAGACTACCTACCTTAATATAGGTAATAAAAGGAGATAGATATACTCTACGAGAAACGTGGGATACCGACTTTTATATAGGCCCGTTACTTATAATCTTCCTATAGACCCTAAGAATATATAGTTCCGAAATCCTGACTAGTCTATAGACCTCGAGACTCTATCACCTACTTTTACGAACTACGCCGTTAATTCTTTTATCACGATCTTTATAGTAGTTACCTAGTTCTGCGTTCTGCGTCGTTAATCTTTTACTAGGGCCGCCTTCGCCGCCTGCCTTACTATATACGTTTATCGTCACGCCTCTACGTCACGGTCTTCTTAAAGACTATGCTAGGGCCGCCGCCTATTTACCGCCGCCGCGTTGCTTATTCCCTGTACGGAACTAAGGAAGCCGCCGCCGCCGCCTAGCTTATATACGAAGAACCTATAAGGTCACCTTTATCTATAAGGTCACCGTCCTTTAAGCCCGCGTCTTCGAGAGACGTCTTTAGGAATACACGCGCGAGGAATAAAGGAAGCTGTTACTAGATAGGTTGCTTATAGGATGCCCTGATTAGGGTAATAGAGATATTTAGGACGATTATTTAGTTATTGCTTTTATTTATAATAAAATTATTAAGACCACGGGGCGTGGCTTAATAATTTAGGGCCGATTATAGAGGGGCAGACCCGTGTTCCGGGTCTGGACGTTATAGATATTACGTGACCACGTACGCGGTCCTAAAGATCTGGTCTTATATACGGCTATTCTTCGGAATAGACCCACTATATCTAGCTAGCTTTTTATCCGATCTTTCACGATTATCACCTATCACCTATTATAATTATAATTTATATTATCCTTCCCTTTTTAGTTATCTTAACGATCCAGAAAAGCCGACCGTAGGCCCGCCTGCCTATCTACAGCTATTCGTTCCCCTGATCGGACCACTACCGACCCTTCTAGAGGCCCGGCGACCGTCTCTTCGGGACCCTTAGCTCTAGATACGGACCCGTGACGAGCCTGACCCTCCCTTCGGCTATATTAGTTGGTTATTTGTTTTGGCCCTAGCGGAGCCGTTCTGCATAGTAACGGCTTCGCCTTTCTTTAGTAGATAGTTCTTAAAACTATCCTAGTAGGTAGACTCGGCTTTAGTATAATAGCGGCACCGCTTCTCTGCCTCTAGGCACTATACGGCCCTATACCCGAATTATAAGTAGGTATAGCACTATAAAAGGTTTATATCCGGGTTATAAGGCTTATATAGGAAGCTACTACCTTTAAAAAGAACACTATTCTATATAAGGCTTTCTATACCTTCTAGTATAATAGTGTTAATAAATAGTATAGCTACCTTACTAATATTATATCCAGGGAGCCGGGTCCTTACTCGGTATATTTTCGTGTTAGGATTAAAGGTATATAGGGATTATAGAAGCTTATTTTCGGTTAGTAGGCCTAGGATTAAATAGGGGATAGTTTTTACTAGGACTAGGTAGGTTTAGGTGGCTATTTTAGCTCCGGCGCCGAAGGCCTAGTTAACCTAATAGTTAGCGAAGGTAGACTATTATTACGCCCCTTTAGTAAAAGTTAGGTATATATCGCTATTAGGTAGCCTCTAAGCCGCTATAGCGTTATTATAGCTAGCGGCCGTGTTTATAGCTTAAATAATCTCTTTAGGTAAACGGGCTAGGAGTGCCTAGTCTAGCTAGTCTCTGTGTTTAATAATTAGTTCTTTATAGTGCTAGGCTAGGATTACTTTAGGGGGGGCTAGGTCTTATAGGGGTGCTATAATAGGCGGCGATACGGCTATTATAGCCTAGGTCGGCTTTATTCCTTTTCGAAGTTCCTCCTTAATCGTACTCTATACGGTAGCGTAGAGGTATATAATCGGGGCCGTTATAATACTCTAGCTATTAAGGTAGCGTAGCTTAATAAGCTCCTTTATTAGCTTTATACCCTAATTAATTATATTCCTATTAGCTAATAGACTTTAGATTAACGTCTTGATTTATTAGATTTTTATTCTAGGGGCCCGCGGAGGCCCCGTGTCGGCCTTAGTTCGGTTACTTACGGTATTACCCTGGTTTAGGCAGTAGGAGTCGAGTAGTGGTTATTATCGGTGGGGGCGGTTTAAAGAGTTTTTAGGTAATAGGCCGGTCGCTACCACCCCTTTTATCGTATCTGCCCCCGTGTCCGTACTATGGCTTCTACTCGGTGCTATCACGGCGTAAAGGAGGGAGTTAGGTTCCTTCTCTAGTTGGTTTCGTCGTTTTTACTTGAGTTACGCGTCGGGTGGCTTGAATCCTATCCGTTCGTTTAGGCTTTTTAACTTAATTATCCTACTATCTTATACGGTACGTATAATAGCCTTAATAATAATATTCTAGTTAAGGAACTTCATTTACTAGGCAAAGGTCGGTATAAACGGGGGGAATAAATATATATCTAATAACTAGCCCGTGATTACTATAAGCGAGGTAGCGACATCGAGAGTAATAGTACTCCGTTAAATAAAGGAGATTAAGTTTAGTATAGACTTAGATACCTATAGGCAGGTAGATATTATTAGCCCGGTATTAGTAAAACGCCTAGGGTTAAAAACCGCTTTTAGAGGTAAAGACTCTAGGGATTAACGGCTTTATATAAGTAATCTATGATAAGACTACTTTACTGCCTCAAATCGAATCTAGGCTTATAAAAATATATATTCTAATATCTGTCTTGTATATAACTATAGAAAAGAAAACCTTAGTATTTATAGTTATTATCATACTTGCCTTATATTATATTTAAAGTCCTACGATTATATTATACAGAAGACGGGACCCGAGACTACCGCCGCGTAATATAAGTAAAAACGATAAAACTAATTAGAGAAGGAATCTAACTCCCTCCTTTATGCCGTGATAGTATTAAGTAGAAGCCGTAGCGTGGACGCGGGGGCGGATATAATAAAAAGAGTGGTAGCGATTAGTCTATTACCTAAAAATTCTTTAGACCGCCCCCGCTAATAGTAACCACTACTCGACACTTACCGCCTAAATCAGGATAATCCCGTATAAAACCGAACTAAGACCGATACGGGGACGACGCGGGCTCTTAGAATAAAAATTTAATAAATCAAGATATTAATCTAAAGTCTACTAGCTAATAGGAACACGATTAACTAGGTCGTAGAGCTAGTAGAAAAGCTTATTAAGCTATACTGCCTTAATAGCCAGAATACCGTAGCGATACTAATTATATACCTTTACCCTACCGTGTAGAGCGTAATTAAGGAAGAGCTCCGGAATAACACAAAGTCGACCTAGGCCGTTATAGCTATAGCGCTGCCCGTTATAGCTCCCCCCCGGGACCTAGCCCCCCTAAAGTGATCCTAGCTAGATACTATAAAGAACTAATTATTAAATATAAAGACTAGCCCGACTAAATACTCCTAGCCTAGTCCCTAAAGGAGATTATCTAAGTAATAAATATAGCCGCTAGCCGCTCCGATACTATAACGGTAGGGCGACTACCTAGTAGCGATATCTATCTAACCTTTACTAAGGGGGCGTAATAGTAGTCTACCTTTACTAACCACTAAATGGAATAGGCCTTTAGCGCTAAAGCTAAAATATCCACCTATACCTACCTAGTCCTAGTAAAAGCTATCCCCTATTTAATCCTAAGCCCTCTCTTTAAAAATAAGCTCCTTTAGACCCTACTTGCCGTTAATCCCAATATAAAAATATACTAAGTAGGGACCCGGCTCCCTAGGTATAGCACCGGTAAAGTAGCGATACTACTTATTAAAGCTATTATACCAGAAGGCGTAGAAAGCCTTATATAGAATAGCCTCCTTTTTAAAGAAGGTAGCTTCCTATATAAACCCTATAACCTTAATATAAACCTTTTATAGTGCTATACCTACTTATAGTCCGGGTATAGGGCCGCTTAGTGCCTAGAGGTAAAGAAGTGGTGCTGTTATTACGCTAAATCCGAGTCTACCTACTAGAATAGTTTTAAAAACTATTCAGTATTGGCCCCGAAGGCTACCCGGAGGTACGCCGCTTATAATAAGAACTATAAAGCTTTTAATAACGCCTATTAAGTTAGGAAACAGGAAGCCGCGAGAGCCCGGGAAGTATATAAGTACCGGGTAAAAGAGTTCGATATCTTAAGATAAACTAAAATAGCGTATTAGCGACCCCACCCACGCTAGCTCTTACCCTTACCCTCCCTTACCCTATTATAGGCCGCCCCTACTCGCCGCGGCCCTGGCCGCCCGCTAAAACGACCCCGTAAACATCCCCCGGCTTCTAGACTCCTAGAACCGTTCCTAGTCCCCCGCGGGACCGACCCGCCCCCGATATAAGACACCCAGGGAGCTATATAAGCTAACCCGACCCTGAATCCCCCCTTTAATTAATAAAGCTCCGCGTCCTATCCTAGAGTATAGGAGCTAAATAGGCCCGGGCTAAGCTCCCGCTATAGGTCTATACCGAATATAATATAATAGCTATCTAAGAGCCAGGGCTTAACCCCTTTACGAAGGGACCGAAAGCCCTAAGCAGGGCCCTATACCTCTTAATCTAAAGAGGTAGCAGGGCCCTGCTTTATATCTATAAATAACACCCCCTTAGTATATAGATATAGCGGGCCTATAGGGACTCCTACGCGGTCACCTTTGGCGTTAGAGACTAGGCTATCACGATCTAGTTAATCTACTCCGAGAATTACTAATCCGCCTTTACCCCGTAGCTTACTCCCCTAACCTTAGACCTCGCTAGGACCCCCCCTTAGGGCCGCTATATCCTCCTTAAGGACTTTAATCTCTACTACCCCCTTTAGGCTAACTATCCTAGGTTCCACCCTAAGTCTAGCACCCTTTTAGACCTAACCTCCCGTTAAAATCTCGATCTTATTACCCCCCCCCGGAATAACTACTTAGTATAAGCTAGGTAAACGACTAAGCATTATCGACCTTATCTAGGCGTCCTAGGGGCTCCGCTATAGCTATAACGGTATAGATAGTAAGGTTATCGGATCTAACCACCTCTCCTAAACCGTGACTATCCACCTTAATATAAACCGCCCTACTAACACGGCCTTACCTCGGCCCACTAACCGCCCCCGCTAGGTCTAAAAGGAATTTATACCGTCCCTCGCCTATTAGATAACCCCCGGACTCCTAACACCTATAGGGCCCCTTATAACACCCTTTAATATTAATAAAGCCCTTACTTAGCTAACTAAGGATCTTATAAACGTTATAGACCGGGCGGCTCTATAACGCTAGGCTAGTACCACCGGCCGCTTACCCTGCCTATGATAGACTAATAAGCTTATAACCCTAACCTAGGAAGCCCGTAGGCTATATTAACGATATACGGTAAGGAAATTATATAATAAATAGGAAGCGTTTAGATAGGCTAAGCTCCGCCACGATAAAGCTATAGCGGTAGCGAAAAGGTACTACTAGCGCCACCTCCTTTACTCGAGCTAAATAAATAATAGACTTCTATAAAGACTATAAAAATAAGCCCGAACGAAAGGCCACTGGCCACCTAGGCCCCTTATAATACCGCCCCTACGCTAAGACTAGGATAATCTAGCGACCTCCTATAATAAGAAACCCGATACTCTATATAATAAATTCTTCCCGCCCCTAGAGATTCGGACCCTTAGCCCCTAGGATAAGAATACCCTTTTGAATAGGATATAGACTATAGCGTTACTATCGCGGATATCTAGGGCCGCCTCTATTAAACTAAACCATAGGCTACTCCAAGCCTAGATAGCTTACTAGCAGGCCTCCTAAAAGCCTATAGCCCGGTATTATACTAGGTCCTAGCTATAATCCTTACGGCCTGCCTATCCCTAAGCTACTTCCCGCGTTATTACCGTACCGCTACTATTATAATTATCTAAAAAGAAGGCCGCTTATAGAGTAACTACGAGAGAGCTAAAGGTTAAAGATTAATATCCCTCCTTAACACGATTAGGAAACTATTAAAAGGAATTATAGTAGACCGTTTTATAGCTATAATAGAAGAATACTAGCTCCTCCCGGAAGGCTAGATAGGAAATAGGTCCGGGTATAGTATAGAAATAGCCGTGTAGTAGGCGATAAAGGCTATTAGAGCTGCCTAGGCCCTAGGCGGCGCCCCTACGATACTCTAGCTAAATATATATAGGGCCTTTAACACTATCCCCTATACTAGACTCCTCGAATCCCTTAGGCATAAAGGATTCCTAGACTAGGCCGTTTAGCTAACCGGTAGCCTCCTCTAAGAGCGGATAGTCCACCTCCTTTTCGATAGCTAGGCGGTGGCCCCGCGGCCCCTCCACGCCGGTATACCATAGGGATCCCTAGTCTTACTAATTCTCTTTATTCCATATATCTCTACCCTATATAAAGAACTTAAACACGTTACTAAAATCAATATTATCGGCTTTACTAATAACACGAATATTATCGCTTTTAGCCGTATAGCGGTATAAACGCTACACCGACTCCCCTCCTCCTAGCGAATATATAAGGCGTAGTCTCTTATAAACGGCCTTTAATTTAAGACCTTAAAATACGTGTTTATCCCCTTCGCGAAGTCTTACTCCCCCCCTAGAACCTATCCACCTTAGCACTATACTAATCCCGCCCTCGATAAAGACTAGGTTTTTTAAAGGATAGCTAAACTAGAAGCTAAAATTTACACGGTATAAAAAAGAGATCTAAAGTAAACTAATAATATAGAACTATACCCTAACTAGGCTCGCCGCGGTAGCCTAGGGCTATAGCTTCGCTAATACCTAACGCCTTTATATCGCTATAATCCGGCTAGCTATCTCCTACTACGCCTCCACCTTTTATAAAATCACCGATAAGCCCCGCGGCGGCCTTACTACGGCTCTCGCCTCGGCCTAGAATAAGTGCCTTAGAATAATTATAGAAGCCTATAAGGCTATACCGATCCGGGTCTTAAAGAAAGAGACGTATATCCCCCCCCTTAATTTATATCTTACCCGCCTTATAGCTAAGAGAGCCCTAAACTACTAAGACGCCGGGGCCAAGGGACTAATCCTAGCCGGCACTTAAGCCGTAATAAAAGTATTAACGGCACTAAGACGCTATTACCTTATCTAGTAAGCCCTTATCTATCCCGCCTAAGTCCTAGCTGCCTAGGACTAGCTAAATAGCCGGAACCCGGATACCGCCCTCCGGGAAGAGTAAAAGAGGAGGTAAAGGGAAAATAGGACTATAAAGAACCCGACCTATACCGTAATAGCACCGGACCGCGTCCCCTAAAAAAAAGACCTATAAAGGTATAAGGGCCTTTTTAAACTATAAAGCTCCGTCCTTACTTAGATCCGCTCCGAAAAGCTAGGCCTTAGGGCCTTCCTCTTTAAAGCGAGGGTCCTAGGCTTTGCTACCCCTTAGTGCCGCTACGGGGACGGAGGGGCGGAGATAACTAAGTATATTATTCTATAATACTAAAAGACCACCCCGGAGTTATAGAGGGACCTTTATAGTGCTATAAAGCGGCCGATCTTAACTAGAGCAGACCTCTTTAACGCCCTAAGCTATATATATAAAGCTAAAGTCATCGCGAAGTGGTTCCTACGCCTTAACCGCCGAAACGACTTTCGCCTTACCTAGGAAATTATAAGGAACTACGCACTAAAGACCCTATAGCGGGGCTACCCCGGCACGGAAACCACGGAATAAAGACAGTACTTAACCCGGACTCTTATATTTTACTAGGGGTCCTATAAGCCAGGACCCCGGCGGCACCGATAAGGCACTTATAGTAGTATCTTTACTCCGTATCCTTTACCTCGGTTTTACTATTTACTTTACCCTTAGCGCCGCTAATAGCACTATTATTATTAGTATTATACTCGTGTCCCTGCCCCGGCATATTAGCCCTACAATACCACTAAAAGACTATAAAGGTATTTACGGTAACCTCTAATAGGATAGTAATTATCCCCTTTAATCGATTTAGGCGGCGCTTTAAGCTTACTAAAGTAGCGTTACCGCGGCGGCGGCTAGTAGGGCGAGAATATCTAGCAGCACGCTTAAAGGACGATATAGCCGTTATAAGCCGACCTTAGGCCTATTCTAAGTTAGCGCGGTATAGCCTTGGGACCCCTAGGGTCCTAACTTATAATAGCTTTATTACCTCCTCCTTTAATAGCCGCCATGTATTCCCGATACCGGCTAAGAACACGCTACGAATATTTAAGAGCTATAGCTAGAACCTACTCTACCTATCAGAACCGCGCCCCCCCGCCACGGTACTACTAAAACACCACTATAAGTCCGACTTATATCCTTATAACTTTGATAGCTCGTAGTACACTAATAGCATACTACGCCCTTTCTAGTAGTATTAGTATAGGCTTTTATATCCTTAGGCTTTTCGCCCCCGAGGCGCTTAGTATATCTAAGATAACTACTTAACATTAAAAACGACTATAAAGCGGTACTACTCCGGCACCCTTAGGATACCCCCAGGAATACCTATAGTAATACGCGCACGGTACCAGCCTTATAGTGCCGCGAACTATTCTTCTTCTTCTTATTCTTCTTAGGAGGCATCTTAGAGATAGTTAGCACCGAACCCGTTCCTAACGCGCGGCCCCCACGGCACCCCTTTACTTATATTAACGGTATAAGAGTATTAATCGATCTATTAATAGCTGTTTAGTTAACTATACCCTATCTTATTAAAGAGGGGCAGAACCGTGTTCCGGGTCAGGACGTTAGATATCACGTAACCACTCGGTCCCAGAGATCTGGTCTTATATACGGCTATTCTTCGGAATAGACCCGCTATATCTAGCTCGCTTTTCGTCCGATCTTTCACGATCGTCACCTATCACCCATTATAATCATAATTTGCATTATCCTTCCCTTTTTGGTTATCTAGACGATCTAGAAGAGCCGACCGTAGGCCCGCCTGACTATCTAGCTATTCGTTCCCCTGATCGGACCACTGCCGACCCTTCTAGAGGCCCGGCGACCGTCTCCTCGGGACCCTAGCTCTAGATATAGACCCGTGACGAGCCTGGCCCTTCCCTTCGGCTAGCCTATTACTTAGTTATTTATTGTGGCCCTAGCGGAGCCGTTCTACACGGTGACGGCTTCGCCTTTCTTCATTATTAACCCGCCTTAGCACCACAGATCCCCGTATACGCTGCCACTTATAAATATATTATATCGAAAAGAACCCTTTCTAGAATAATAACTATTAATTAGTGATCGCTAGCATCGGCCGTATAGAGCCGGGAATAGACATAGGGACCGAGGGGCGGCTTGAGATAGGACCTACGGAAAGGTAAAAAGAGGGTTATAGGAGGAAAAACAGGAAGATAGGCGGAGGCCCTTAGAGTTTTTAATTAACCTAACTATAGCTATAGAAGGCTACCCAATACGGTAGGCATATATAATAAAGGCAGGTGCCTCTACTAAACCCCCCGCCTAACGGAAAGTGCGAATAAAGCCGGCTACCCCGATACAGGAAGGAATCTAGGAGCGCGGAGCCACCGCGGACTTCTTTCGGCCCCCTGTATAGGACGCCGCCCCTAGGCTACCCCGAAACTCCTAGCCAACTATCTTCCCGTTAGCCACTAGACTAAAGGTAAGATCCAGATACGTATTAAGTTATTACCGGGGCCACTATAGCCCCGACGCGGCACTAACCCTAATAAAAAGAGTATAGGGGTTTTATACCCGAGAGGGTTTTCCCCCCTATAACTAGCTAAGAAGGACCGTATAGCCTAAACAAGGCTCCTAGGATAGCTAGGGTAGCGGAGTAAGAGAATAATAATAATAATAATAATA
>NW_027263534.1:3185817-3216611 GCF_042370955.1 Sodiomyces alcalophilus JCM 7366 | reverse complement strand
AATAATAATAACAATAATAATAATAATAATAATAATAATAATAATAATAATAATAATAATAATAATAATAATAATAATAATAATAATAATAATAATAATAATAATAATAATACCAGCCTTTCAGATATAATAGAAGATAGAACCTCGACTTCAGGATATATTTACTACGGAGGAGTAAATAACCCCGTTAATTAGACCTTAATTACACAAAAAGTCATTGCTTTATTAATAACAAAGGCCGAATATATAGTTCTTATAGAAGCTTCTAAAGAAGGAATCTATCTTTATAATATATATAAAGATATACTATATATTAGTACTATACCCAGAAAATAAATATATCTATATACGGTATAGTACGATATACGAAACCTCCTATAAGTCAGAGACTTCCTAAGTCCGCCCGAGTCCCCCAGGGACCTCCTAAGTCCTCCAGAGTCCCCCAGGGACTCCCTAAGTCCTCCAGGGACTTCCTGAGTCCTCCAGGGTCCTCCCGAGTCCCCCGGGACCCTAGGTGGACCCATAGACCTCCAGGTAGGCCCACAGACCTTTAGGTAGGCCCATAGACCTTTAGGACCTCCGGAATAACCCACGGGCCTTTAGGAGCTCTGGATACTAAATCAGTAGCTTAAATAAACCGCAGGAAAGGACTATATATACCAGGCTGCCCGCCTCCCTCTTCCTTTCCTTTTTTCTCTCTCTCTCTATATCTTACTTCTACAGTCTTTATAGTCTTCTATAATTCAAACTGCCACTTTTCCTCTAGATCTTCCTCTTCCGTTCTATCTCTTCGTGACCGTTATAAAGGTTATAAGCCCGGGAAAGCAAAGGAATTTCTAGATCCCCTCTTCCTTCCACCCTTAAAGTCCTTTTCAGGCAATTTCTACCCTAAATCCACCTCCAAAGCTCTTTTCAGGCCACCTCCAAAGTCCTCTCTAGGCCGCCGTTAACCAGTTCCACCTCTAAAGCCCTCTTCAGGCCGCCGTTAACCAGTTCCACCTCTAAAGCCCTCTTTAGGCTAACCCCTTTTCCCCTTTTCCCTTTTTTCTTTTTTCCGAAAAAAACGGAAAAATATCATAACGGGACCCCGTTCCGAATAGTCAAGTCTTAGCATCTATACCCCCTATATACTAGCCATACCGCCCCCACCACACCCCTATAAAGGCTATAATATTACGTGGCTTATAAACCCTGGTCTCTGGAAAAAGCTAATCTCTCCTTCGTGATATACGAGAAACGGCTTTACTTTTTTAATATCCGTGAACTATACTACTACGTGGCCCCACCTTTCCCCGCTTTAGACCCACTTTTCACCCCTATATCTAACCCCTCGGGTAATCAGAACCAGAAATCGGGTATTTCCACTTCCCCCCTTCTAATACTAGTAAAAAGACTACCGTTTTAAAGCTAGGAAGATAACCAGTAAGGATTTTATCCCCACGGTTAAGAAACTGTAAGGCAGTACCGATTTTCCTTTCTAAAGGATATCTATACACGCTTATTTTACCTATAAAGGGAAGTTCCTAAACGATATAACTAAACCTCTTTAGAATCCCTCTTAGAAGCAGAAGGAAGACTCTCTTAAGGCTGCTAGTGAAATACTCTCTACCCTTTCTAAAGGACCTCTCGCCTAGGTTTAAAGCCTAGATACGGCCCACGAAGTCTAGGAAAAGCTAAAAGGCCTGTACGAAAGGAAAGGCTTCTAAGCTAATTTTAACGCCCTAGGAACCTTCTTTAATAATTCCCCCTTAGACCATAAAACCCTCGAATCCTTCCTATATAAGGTTCAAGAAAATCTGATAGCTCTAGAAGGAAGGGAGATTTCCTTTCCTAATAAGGTAATTTACGCGTAGATTCTTAATGCCCTTGATAAGAGATACGACTCTATTACTAACCAGATCACCTAGTCCCTTCGTCACGATATCTAGAGTTATATACTAGATAAAATCATTACTAAATTAATAGACGCCTCTCGGAAAATAGAGCGTTCCCTAGTAAATAACACTCTCCTCGTTAAAGGGTCTAAAAAACCCTGGAAAAAGACTAAGGGACTATTCTATAAGAACTATAAGAAACCCGGCCACGTCTCCTCTAACTACTATTTCCTTTACCTAGATAAGGCTCCTAAGGGCTGGGTTATAAAGGAAAATACCGGAAAAAAGCAGAACCGGGTCTCTAAGAGTACTAAGTCCTCCTCCTCTTCCAGGGGCAGATCCAGGTCCCTAAATCCCTAGTATAAGAAAAGGCAGAACGCTATTATGGCTCTCTTAAAGAACTAACTGCTTTACACGCTTATAAATAATAAAGATTCTATGAATATAATCCTTAAAAAGCAACCTAAAGAACCCGAAGAAGAAGAAGAAGACGAAACGATTATGTTCGAAGACGTCCTCCCGAATCCGGAAGCCGAGGATATAATGGACGTTAAAGAAGTAAATATAATAACTCAAAATCCCTAGAATACCCTGTATACTAACCTGAATATAGGTGGGATAGTTAAAAGGATTTTCAGAATTCAGGCAGAGAATAGGTTTAGTTTAGACTTAAATTTTTATATAGATAGCGGAGCTACCTCTTATATAATAACAAATAAATCTCTCTTCTTTATATATAAAACCACTACCAGGCTTACTAGTTAGGGTAAAGTAAATATAATAAAGATAATAGGCGTAGGAAACTGTATTATAAAGTTTAAAGATACTAGAAAAATACCGTTTCTAAAGGAGTGCCTTTATATTCCTAAACTAGGAACTAATATAATAAGTCTCCTAAACCTCGACAGCAAAGTTAGAGGTTTATCTAGTAATAAATAACTTATTCTTTTTAAAAACGAAATAGTAAAAGAGTCCCTTTATATATATATATAAGAGCTAGACTCTTTAGAGGACTCTACTAGGCTGCAGCTAGGCCAGTTATCCTAAAAGGTGGGAATAAAGAAATAAATATAATAAAGGAAATCTTATAAAGAAACCAGAAAAACCTGGATCTCTAGAAACAAAGAGACTAAAATAATAAGAAAAGAACCGTAAAAATAAAAGAGACTATATAACTATGGTATAATAGAATAGGCTATATAAACCCTGTTGCCTTGAAAAGCCTATATAATAATACCTCTCTTTTTAAGGACTTTAAAGTATTAGAATAAGAAATCATAGATATAAACAGCTATCATGCCTGCCGCCGTAGTAAGGCTATTATACCAGCTAATAAAGATTTAGTTAATAAATATAAAGACTTCTCCTACCTAGAAAAGGTATATATGGATCTCTGCGGCCTAATAGAACCAATGACTTATAATAAGAAGCGCTGGATTCTGCTAATTATAGACCGTTCTACCCGGTTCCTCTAGGCAAAATTACTGCTTAATAAATTGGAAGTAACCGTCGTTCTAGCTATAAAAGAGTGGAAAATACTAGTAGAAAATAATAACTACGATATAAGAATAAAAGAAGTAGACACTAACGGTGGAAAGGAGTTTATAAACGCCTCTTTTAAGCGCCTCTTCTAAGGCGTAAAACATAATATAAAACCACCATACACCCATGAAACTCAAGGCTCGATCGAACGAGCTATTAGAACTATAATAGAAAAGGTTTATAGCCTGCTTTTCGACTTAGGACTACCTAGATACCTTTAGGGAGATACTATATATTTAGCAGTATATATATATAATAGAGCCCTAAATTCAGCTACAGGTTTTAAGACCCCTTTTAAGATAGTAAAAAAGAAAAAGCCTAATATAAACCATATTCGGGTCTAGGGCTTTATAGCCTACTATAAAAATAATAACCCGAATTAAAAGAAACTAGATAGCAGAGCTATTCGTAGTGCCCTTATTGGCTTTAACGATTATAACTATAAGATATATAACCTAGTCTTAAGAAGGATCGGTTGGTTTGGAGACGTATATATACTTAAAAATCAGTTTATACACTCTTCTTTAGACCTAAATACTAGTAATATCTATCTCTAAGAAGAACGGGTTTCTAACCTAGAGCCTTATTAGCTTCTAGAAAAAACTATATAATAATAACGGGTCTTAAAACGACCTTTTAAGTCTATCGAAACTAAAGAAGATAATAATAATAACCTATAAAATAAATCGAGGAGTCTATAAGCAGTAATAGGCTATAATAACCTAGATAGACCTGTATACACCGGCTATTCTAGTATATAAGTTAAAATACCTTCGAAACCGAAGGTAGCTTTTAAAGACTATATATTAGTTAATAATAAAAATACTAAGCCCTTATTATACTTAATAAAAGATACCACTCTCGGAAACGTATACTTTTAAATAGAGTCTTACTACCTCTTAACTATAAACTCTCTATTAGAACCAGCTACCTATAGAAAGGCCATGCAAAGCTCAGATAAATCATAATAGATAGACGCTATAGTAGCAGAAATATTAGAACTAGAAAAAAGAAAAACCTAGGATTTAATAACTATAACAGATACGCCCCTTAATAAAATAAAGGAAAAATATAACGTCCTAGGCGGACGATAGGTGTATAAAATAAAACTAAATAATAAAGGAGAACCAATAACATACAAAGTAAGATAAGTTATATAAGGCTTTAATTAAGTACTCGGAATTGATTACTTAGAAACCTTTTCTATAACCTGCAGACCCGAAATATACAGACTTGCCTTCCTATTAGGCGTTTCCTTGGGCTGGAAATTCAGGCAGTTCGACGTAATAAACGCTTTCGTACAGGCCGATATAAATACTCTGATATATACCGTTTAACTAACGGGTTTTGAAAAATAAGAAGGGAATAGTATAACCATCTGTAAGCTAAATAAAGCTTTATACGGCCTGAAACAGAGCCCTAGACTCTGGTATAACTTCCTGGTTAAAATCTTTACTAAACTAGGTTGTAAAGTCTCCGAGTTTTATAAAGGACTCTTTATATATTATAATAAAGGAGACCGAGCCATATTCCTTTGCTATGTAGATGATATCGTGGTTATAAGTCCTTTAGATACTATAATAGATCACTTTTATAAAGAGATATCTAAAGATATTTCACTAAAACACTTAGGTGAAGTATATACCTTCCTAGGCAACGAAATAAATATAAATACAACTAAAAGGACACTCTCTATAAGTTAACTACTATATACAAATAAAATACTAGAAAGGTATAATAAACGAGCTCTTAAAAAGGTAGATACCCTATATATTCATAAACAGGTCCTAATACCAAACCCTGAATAGGCGCTAAAAGAAGACATAAAGAAATATCAATAAGAAGTAGGAGCTTTACTATATCTAGCTCTTCACTTAAGGCCCGATATAACCTATGCTGTTAATAAGTGCGCCCGATATATGAGTAACCCCTCGAAGGAACACTTTATAGCACTAAATAGAGTCTAGGCCTATATAAACGCATATCCTAATATTGGTCTTCTATATAACTGTAAAAGAGATAACCTATATATATACGGTTACTCCGATGCCAGCTTTTTAGATATTCTCGAAGATAGAACGTCTACCTTAGGATATATATACTGCGTAGGAATAAATAATCCTATTAGCTGGACCTTGTCGAAACAGAAAGTCGTTGCTTTATTAACAACAGAAGCCGAATATATGGCTCTAACCGAGGCTATAAAAGAAGGAATCTATATACATAATCTATATACTGAACTCACAGATAACCTTAATATAAGATTCAGTAATAATAAACCGAGGATTCCTACTATTCTTATAGACAGCGAGAGTGCTAAAAAGGTCGCTAAAAACCCGGAATTCCATAAAAGAGTAAAGCATATCGATAGACAGTTCCACTTCTGTAGATAATAACTACAGGAAAATAATATAAAGGTAGTATATATAAACACTAAATACAATATATCCGATATAATGACTAAAGGGTTACTAAAAGAGACTTATAACACACTCTGCGGCTATATGAACCTAGGTTATAAAGACAATACACTACCAGAATACAACCTACCACCTTATAAAGAAATAAAAGAACTTAAATACTTGGTTTTTTACCTATAAACAGGTTTTCCTAGAATAAAATTAAAATTAAAAGGGTTTTTTAATTTTTCCCTACACTATAACAAAGATAGAGGTTTTCTTTTTTTTTTCCTCGCCTTAAAAATATATAGACTATGAAAATAACTAGCTAAGCTGCACCTATTATATAGGAGTCAGCTTACGGGGGGGTGTTAGTACTATACCCAGAAAATAAATATATCTATATACGGTATAGTACGATATACGAAACCTCCTGTAAGTCAGAGACTTCCTAAGTCCGCCCGAGTCCTCCAGGGACCTCCTAAGTCCTCCAGAGTCCCCCAGGGACTCCCTAAGTCCCCCGGGACCCTAGGTGGACCCATAGACCTCCAGGTAGGCCCACGGACCTTCAGGTGGGCCCATAGACCTTCAGGACCTCCGGAATAACCCACGGACCTTTAGGACCTCTGGATACCAAATCAGTAGCTTGGATAAACCGCAGGAAAGGACTATATATACCAGGCTGCCCGCCTCCCTCTTCCTTTCCTTTTTTCTCTCTCTCTCTGTATCTTACTTCTGCAGTCTTCACAGTCTTCCACAATTCAAACTGCCTCTTTTCCTCTAGATCTTCCTCTTCCGTTTCATCTCTTCGTGACCGTTGTAAACTATAGAATCTAGGTCTAGATTCTAATACAAGAGGCAATAAAATAATAATAATAATAATACTAATAATCATAATAAAACACTCGATATTCCTACTATCTTAATCGATAGGGAGAGTGCAAAGTAGCTCGCCGGAAACCCTGAATTTCATAAACGGGTAACGCATATCGACAGGCAGTATCACTACTATAGGTAATAGCTATGTAATAATAATACAAAGATTGTATATATAAATACAAATTTAATATAGCTAATATAATATCTAAAAGTTTAGGAAAAGAGACTTATAATACTCTTTGCGGCTATATAAACCTAGGTTATAAAGATGATAGGTTGTCTGAGTATGATTTGCCGCTTTATAATAATATTAAAGAATTAAATTACTAGGTTTTAATACTTAGTATTCTTAGTTCTCTATAAGGGGCATAACTAGGTTTCTTACCTTTAGGTTTTCCTAGATATCAAAGGCCTTTCTGAACTTTCCTTTGAATAATATACTATAATAATAACAAGGGCTTTTTGAATTTCCCCTTAAGTTAAGAAGAAGAGGTCTTTCTAATTTGTTCCTCTATGTATTCTAGTCTTAGATAGACTAGGATTACTGCGCTATAATATAACCATAACCAAAAGTATAATCTAACTAAGCTATACTTATTGTATGAGAGGCAGCTTACGGGGGTATTATTATTATACTTATAATAAGTAATAATTATAATGATTATAAGTAATAGTAGCCCGGCCAGGGTCCGCGGAGCGTACGGCTTAGATTGTTATTTACTAGACGCAAAAGGATAGCTATGTCTATTAAAGAGGGTCTTCCTATACATGGATTAACCTAAGGGTACTAAATAACTATTGCTTTTAAACGATGGTATGAGTTAGGAAGGTATTATAATTAATGCGGCCCGCTAAACATTTATCTAGGGACTCTCTAGGGAGACCTTATATTTCCATAGAGAGACCTTACACGTGATATTTTCGTGGGGCTATCATAAAGCCGCTAAGCTCCCTAAGTATCCTATATAATTTGTTTGTATAGCTTAAGTAGATTGCTGTACTTAACATACACATTTCCATTTTTTAGGGATATTCTTTGGGTTATTCCCGCTATGCCCGCCCGCAGGATAGAGGGGCATATATGTACACGTATAAAGTAGTTACCACTTTGTATCTAGGTACCTAAGTAGTACTATTATTCCTGTGTCCCCTTGCTTCCCTGTACTAGATGCACTTTTTACTTAGTAGGCGGCTTTTGCCTTAAACTATCACCGACTTTGGGGAATATCGAGTAGTGGTGTAAGACTACCTTAGTATAGTATAATATATAGTTAGGCGTGTATATAAAAAGAGGTACGGTACTTTAGCGGCCTTATGGCTTTATTATAGCCTTATAAAAACGTTACGTGTAAGGTCTCTCTATAGAAATATAAGGTCTCCCTAGAGAGTCCCTTTATCTATAGGCCGATTTCTATTATAGACCCTAGGCTATAGGCTTATAAGGTTATTAAAAGAGACTGGATATTCCGATTATACTACTTGGATATTCCGACTATAGTTCCTATGGACCCACCTTTCTAACTAATTAAATTTATTTTCTGGACTCTATATAAAGTACCTAATCTAGGTGCTATATTAATTCAACCCATTAAGATATCGTTAATCAATAACGTTAATTAATAACGTTAATTAATAACGCGATAGCGCTTTATAATCACGTAAAGAAAGGACACGCGCCTATAAGCCCACCGAATATAAGCTTAAAGAGCAACGGGTGTCGCATAGGCTGGCCTAAAGCAGGTCCGGAACAGGTTATTCCGGGCCCGAAAGTGGGAGTGGATCTGCCGCAGGAATAAGGGCAGGAATTTAGCACTACGATTAGAGATTTCTATAGAGTTAATTAAATTAATAAATCGATCGCTTATTTTTATATAATTAAGTTATACGCTGTTTATAATAATTAAGAGTCTTATTTTACTCGATAACCTATTAAAGCTATTTACGCTAAGCTGCCTATAGCTATAACCACTATAATCTTAAATACGACTATCTATATAAGCCACGAAGACTAGGAGCTATAGTAACGCCTCTATAAAGTCAGGGCCAGTAGTAATAGAGTTTAGGACTTCCTATGCCTTGACGATCCAGCCCCTAGGCCGTAGCGAGCCACCCGTCCCGTGTTTGCCTCCTACGCCTCTATCGCTAATATTAACGGGCAGCCTACTAATATCTCCGAGCTAACAGTTACAGGCAAGGCCGCCTATACCGAAGACTACCGCCGATATAAAGAAGATCGTAAAGACTATAAGACCTATTAGAAGGGGATTAACGACATGCTTAAGTGGGTGGAAGAATTTATCGTAGCGAAGAGACGGAAGGCCCTAATAAAGGGTATCACCCCGGAAAAGATCTACGTAGTAGTATAAGCCGACGCCGTACCCTATATCACGACCCGTATAAAAGACTCCTAAAAAAACTATAATGTTTATAAGAATAAGCTGCCTACTAACCCACGGAAGGTGGCCGCCTGGCTAGACGATTAGCAGGACCGGCTTTAGGACTATTATAATATCGGGATATATAACAAACCCCAGGAGATTTAGATTTACGATTTCTTTAACGCTATACGACCTGCCTTAGGTAACTAGGTAGATATAAAGTAAGTAACGTTAGACCTTAAAATAGTATCGGCGATAACCCTTATCGTGGAAGGGAAGAAGGCAGCGGAATAATTTAATATACCGCCTACTCGGAGCTATAGGACTATAGCCTTCCCTGCCCTAAACCTAGGTAACGATAATAACGGACCGTAATAGGCCGGGAGGGCTAACCGGACCGGAGCCTAGCGGGGCCATAGTGCCTAACCTAAAGGTAAGTTAACGAACTATATAAGCTTTAAGCGCCGATAATCCCTTTTTTATAAGGATAAGTACCCCGCGTACTACTAGCGCGGCCACGATCTATAGGGCTATAAGATACTACTTCTAGAGTCAGCGCCGGAAGACTTTTAAGCCAACGACTCTATTAGGAGGCTCGTAGAGAAGTCCCTTAGGATAGACCGGGATTCATAAGGCGCCGTGGAGAAGATTAGGTCCCGAAATAAAAAGAAAAGGACCGCCGCCACCGACTATAAAGTCACGGATAATAATAATAAAGTCGGTAGCGGCGGCGGTAACGGCGACAATAATAACAAAGCCCTTAAGGAGGCATAACTATATACGGTAACGAGAGCCGCCGACGACGATAACAAAGTCTTTTTTTAAATCAAGAAGTCCACGAAGCAAGAAAAGCTTATAAATACATTCTATAAAGGGCAAGGCAAGGCGTTAAAGACCGTCCATAGCGGCGCTAATAACGGAATAGAGCTACGCCGGCTAGAAGCCCCGGCGGCCGCCCTCTCGGCCGCCGTATATCCTTTACGATAGTCCGCTATATTAGACTTAGGTACTACCTCCTACCTTTTTTATAATAAAAGCGGATTTATAGATTATAGACCGGCCCGCCCTAATAACGTTATAATCGCCAGCACTATAATAGTGCCGATTTAAGGGTTTAAAGACGTTATTATTATAATAGAAGGAACGGCCGGCCCGATAACGTTCCTGTTAAAAGACGTAGCCTACTACGAAGATTTTATCTATAACCTAGTCTCTAATAAGAAGATACGTTAGAACAGTTACTAGTAGGATCAGGAGTTACCGAACGATTATATACGCCGCCGCGATTAATTAGTCCTTTGTAAGCTAAGTATCCACTACGATTAAACCCTTATAAAGCTATTTCTAGTCACTAACGCCCCCGTTACTACTACTCTTCTAGCCCCGAATCTACTAATCCGAAAACCGATTAAGAGGCTAGCTAGCTAAGCTAATAGCAACCTATAGTATCTCCGTTTAGGGCATACTAGCCCTAATATAATAAAGTAGCTAGAAGAGTATGTAACGAAAGGAAAGTCCGTAGACTTTAGTCAAGGAAAAGATATCATAGAAAAGGCTTAATAGCTTGGTATCGCAGAGTGGTCGTAGTATATTCGTTAACTAAGCGCTGACTTTAAACCAAGGCTTTAACTTAAGGGATTAAACTGATCCCTTAACGTACGCATAGAGATAGGTTCGAATCGGTGGTCCGTGTGCGGTTATCGGTCCGACTATATGCCGATAGGTCTGCGATTATCTTGTTATAGAGCAGTTATAGGGCGTTAAACTAAAAGGACTAGGAATAATAGAGTATAACGCCTACGCTTAATCGAAGATAAGCTATTAGATTAGCCGGAGGACCCGTATAGCTCTAAGCTACGCCTATAAGAGGTGGGCGATGGACTTCACGGAGTTCTAATTAACCGCCGAGGGCTATATACGGATTATATTCTTTAGGGATCGATATAACGGATTCGTGGCCTACTACGTTATGATATTAAAAAGGGCCTCCGATATTTATATAGTTATAAACTAATATATCCGATAGGTTTAGAGTTAATTTGACCGGCAGGTACGGGTATTTAAGTATAATAACGAACTAATGTAATCGCTTAAAATATAGGGCTTAGCTAAGGGTTTTAGTATCTAATTAAAGTCCTCTTTAGTAAAGACCCCCGCTTAGAATAGTGGTGCCAAAAGATCTAGGGCTGTTATTATGCTAAAGGCATAAGCTATACGAATCCACTCCCGATTACCCGATTTCCTATGGGTTAAAGTCGTTCCTACTACCGCTTACGTACAAAACAGAACGCTAAAATAACGCCTTGCCTAGAAGACCCTGTTCGAGGTCATTTATTAACGTAAGCCGTAGTTAGGTTACCTTCAAGCTTTTAGTTATAAGGCTTTTCCTATAATCAGAGCAGTTCTAATAAGGTCCGGAAAGCTTTAAAATCGGCTAGCGCCGCGGGCCTATATCGGCTACCTTATAGGATATGATTTAACTAATATTTACCGTATTTAGGTTCCTGGCCTTAAAAGGAACGGGATTATTTATACACGTAACGTTATCGTTAATAAAAAGGTGTATTTTAATAGAAGTCTCGAAGCTCTAAAGGACGATTTACGTTAATTAACGGAAGAAGAGCTAGTGGATATTATTAACCAGATCCGCCTACTAGAGATATATATAATTAAGCAGGGCGAGCCGTCATCGCCCAAGATATATATAATAGCACACTTCGAGCCTATTCTCTAGTCGGGCAGTGAGGTTAACGAACCTCTCCTAACGGCTACGCCTACCGGCCTCGAGGCTTGGGGGGTGGAACCGTTTATAGAGCCCGAGAGGCCGGAACGACCGTTTATAGCGCCCAAGAGAGCGGAACGTTAGGAGGAGCTTATAGAGCCTACGAGGCTGGAGCTAGAAAAAGCCTCCTCCACGGCTAGATTAATCACTAACGCCTAGATAATAGTTACCTTCTAACTCTACTAGAAACCCCGCCTTAGGCATGGCTTACGGCGGCTGCTTTCACGGGCTATATACCTATAAAGCAGGGGGGAGCTAAATTTCGAAGCTATAGCAGTAACCGAGTCTGGATGTCTGCTTTTAACGCAGGAAGATATACTCTATTAATCCGTAATTTCAATAGTAAGCCGCTAATAAAGTTAAAAATCAAAAAGGCACTTAAGAGACCTCGTAAGATACACCGTAAGTAAATGCCGGCCCCTCTAAGAAATCAATAAGACCTTAAAAACCACCTATACGAAATCCTATTCCGATAAGCCTAACGGGATCACCTAAAAGGTTATAAAAAGATAGGCTTATAGACCACGGTGCTAAAGGACAGGGCGAAGGGTTATTAAGTGCTTAGCTATATATAGGTGATAACCTATAAGTTTAATAAGCACGGCTTTCTATAGAAGTGTAAGGCTAGATTAATACTCCGAAGGGATTAATAGCATTAAGACTTATTTGAAGATATATATATTGCCACGCTCGCCGGTTATTCCTTTAGATTATTAATAGCGATCGCCGCCCGCTTCTACCTATCCTTCATATAGTACCACGTCATTAACGGGTTTATACACGCTCCCCTGCTATACGATATATATATAGGGTTCCTGCCTAGGACCGTGGTACCGGGTTAATTATTATTACTAAAGAAGTCGTTATATAGGCTGCAGGAGTCTCTATTACCATAGCAAAAATATATTATAGAAGTGCTAAAAGGAGACGGGCTTAGGATAGTACCGTAAGAGCCCTGCTACTTTATTACTTTATACGCCGGGGGCTAATCCTATTCTTTTATATAGACGATATCGTGATCGGCTTTAAGGAAGACTTTAAGGAAGAGATAAAATAGGCTATAGCGAGCCTATAAGAGCACTACGCCCTCTAAGGCGGGTAGCTATTATAGGAGTTCCTTAGGAGTAAGGTTATTCGGGACCGTCCCTCGAGGAAGATATAGCTATTATAACGCGACTATATCGTGAAGGTAGGATATCTATTATTAACGGTATCTAACCATAAACCTATAAGCCCTATAAAGCCGACAGAGCTACTACTATACGCAGGGAAGTCCACTACTGTTAAAAGCTATTAACATAAGATAGGATCCGTTCTATACGCCGTAGTAATTACACGACCGATATCGCCTTTATAGTATCTCGACTCTATAAATTTAATATAAATCCGAGCCGTTACTATCACCAAGCACCCGACTATTTAATCTGATATCTGCTAGCCACGTAAACCTACGCCTTAGAATTAGGTGGTGGCGACTTTATTAAAGTGTTTACCGACGCGTCCTTCATAGATAACTTAATTAATCGAAAGAGTAGTTAGGTAGTTATGATACGCCTATTTAGAGGTATAGTAGCCTAGCGAGCTAATAAATAAGTAACGGTTATAACGTTAATAATAGAGGCGGAGCTGCTCTCGCTTATATAAGGTACGAAGGAAGGGATATTCACGAAGAGGCTATTAGAGGCGATAGGTGTAATATTCGACGATCCATAACTTAAGATACGATACGATAATAGCTAAACGATACGCCTACTAACATCGGAGATCACTTTATTAAATACACGATTATAGCACGTGGATATATATACCTATTAGTTATAAGAGCCGTAGTAGTATAGAAGGATTAAAGTCAGCTACGTTATACGCGCAAATATAGTTATTAATAGATTAAGGAAGGTCCTGTCTAGGGAAAGGTTTATAAGCTTTAGAGAATAGGTAGGAGTAATAGATATATAGGGACGTCTCCATATAAATAAGCTAGAGGAGATCTTACTAGAGCACTTAGAGGAGCTGGAAAAGAAGTTTAATAAAAGCTACGTGGACGTTATAAAAGGGGACTTATCGATAGAAGAAGCCTATAAATAACTTTAACTAAGTAACTGTTATATAGTTATTTAGTTAGGGGGGTGTGTCGTATAGGCTGGCCTAAAGCAGGTCCGGAACGGGCTATTCCGGGCCCGAAAGTGGGAGTGGATCTGCCGTAGAAATAAGGGCAGGAATTTAGCACTACGATTAGAGATTTCTATAGAGTCAATTAAATCAATAGATCGATCGCTTATTTTCACGCAATTGAGTTATACGCTGTTTGCAATAACGGGCGGTGGCTTGGCAGGAGGAGGTGGCACAAGGCTCGTAACAACAACAACAACAACAACAATAGCAGCAGCAGCAGCAGCAGTAGCAGTAGCAGTAGTAGTAGTAGTAGAGATGCATGAATCGGAAAGTATAAGGAACTGGATTCTGTAGAGAGGCCTTAATTGGTGGCAAACAGCTACAAAATAGAACCATCGGTCTTAATCAACATCATCCGAATCATTATAGCCACTGCCTTTAATTGACCCGAGGGATCAAATTAATCCAACGTTAAAAGACTGTCCGGGCGATTGAACAATTGACGATCGTACTTAGTGTAGGTATGTATGGTATTCCGAAAGAGGAAAAAGGTGGGTCCATGTCAGAACTACAGTGGGAATATCCAAGTAGTATAGTCGGAATATCCAGTCTCTGTTAAAAAGCGAGCAAAGGCATATATAATATATATAGCTACTATTACTATTAGTATACTAGGCGCGCCGGATACAACTATTCTATCCATAGATAATAATAAGGTTATATATAGACTAGTCGTCGAACTGCCGCCCGAAATCGCTGATTACTAGGACTTATTTTCGGAATAAGCCGTGAAAGAGCCGCCCTTATTAAAGAGCGCTGAATATATAATCGACTTATAAGATAAGAAGGAACCGCTCTTCGGGCCGTCCTATCCCTTATCTTAAACCTAGCCAAAGGAGCCAAAGAAGTATATCACTAAAAGGATAGCGAGTAATATTTAACGGTTAATAAGCTCTAAATGCTTACTAGTGCTATTTATACCTAAGAAAGATAGTAGTTTACGACTCGGTGTTAATTATTAAGGGCTAAACACTATAACGATTTATAAGGAAAGGAAAGTCCGTAGACTTTAGTCAAGGAGAAGATATTATAGAAAAGGCTTAATAGCTTAGTATCGTAGAGTGATCGTAGTATTTTCGTTAAATAAGCGCTGAGTTTAAACCAAGACTTTAACTTAAGGGATTAAACTGATTCCTTAATGCACGTACAGAGATGGATTCGGATCGGTGGTCCGTGCGCGGCCATCGGCCCGACTATATGCCGATAGGTCTGCGATTATCGTATTATACTGCCCCCCCCTTAACGAGTCTAGTCTCGTAGACTCGTGTTATCGTGATATCTTTAATTACACGTTTATCGCGATTAATTACCTTTATCTAATTCTATACGAGTTCTTATTAAAAACCCGTAAGAACAAAGAGTGGCCGCTCCTTTAAAACTTCGGTATTCCATCGCCGACTATATACCTTATAATTTATTCGAATATTACTATAAAGACTCCGCGATACTTATTATTATTGCCTATAGTTATTTAACCTTTCGCGGATATTATGCCTAGCCTTATATAACCGTTCAGCGATAAGTATATAGTTCCTTTGTGTCGTTCTCCTATAGCCCTTAATTTTACTCCTATAACTATGTTTTTTCCTTTATAATCGCCGACTGTACGGCGATTATTCGGTTATTCTCCGTTGAATACCAGTTATCGTTATTATTGTTATTATCGTTAACCGGTCGCTATTATATTATCGGTTAATTTATGGGTTATTATCGCTCTCCGGGAGCTAAAATATAATACAGATAAGGGCTAGGAGTTTATTACCCCGGATAAGGCGCCATACCTGTTTTACGTGTCTCGCCTAGACTCGCATGTTAGTATTAAGTGCTTTGAGAAAGCCGCTAACGGCGTTAGAGCTAGTCGTTGTATTACTTATAATCATGGCTATTAGTAATATACCGCCGTACGTCCGCCGACCTTTTATTATTTTCCTATACTAATTAGTTATTAGATTCCCGATTTTATACTAGGTATTACTTAGTTACTATAAAATAGCAAGAAGCGTATTTAGATAATAGATAATAATCTAACGCTAATAGCTTAGCGTCGGGCCTATAAGCGTATTTCTAAGACCTATAAGTGGTTCCGGGTTATTAAAGAGCGTGGCGAGAAGAAATTCGCCGTTAAGGATATAAATCGTTTTAATCGCCGGTCCCTTAGCTATAGATTAACGGTTAGTAGGCTCAATTAATCGTTTTAGATGAAATCTTATCCCTGTATTCGATAATAACGGTTAATTTTATACACTGTCTTAGTCGTATCGACGATGCTAAGGCTTAGGCGCTATTAGACCAGACTCGCACCCCTATAAGGGTAGCCTTCACGACGTTAAGTCGCTTATTTCTTTTACTAAAGATCTAGCTATAAACGGTTACCGTCTATTTAATTATAAGAACCATTTAGAGGGACTTAGGGCCTCCCCTATACTCGATAGCATTACCGATCTTTTAGCGACTATTAATAACCCTCGTTATCCTATTCTAACGCGTCGTTTTACCGGCTACTCGGCGGCTATACGCTATAGGTATACCGTTAGCGATATTAATAGAAGCGACCCCTTTACGGATAATACTGATAACAAGGCTACGCCTACGCCTTGCTCCGCCCTTCGTCCCGCCCCTCGCCGACCTACTCGTCGCTAAGCGTCTACCGCCTTATCGGCCACTAATACGCAGGCTCCTCCTAGCGATACCGAGTACACGCCGCCGGCCTTTTCCTCCTCTAATAAGACAAATATTCCTTATCGTCGTATCCGCACCCCTCGCCGCTATATACCCGCCGCCGAGTCGGCTCCTAATAACGATAACGATACTATAGTCGCTAATATCGATAATAAGACCGATTTCTATCGCTTTAATAATTAAATATCCTTTTCGCTAAGTGATCGCTAGTAATAATCGCCTATAATAGCGTTCAACTTTATACTAATAGTTTAGGGCTTTAGGACTAGTCGGGGTTTAACCCTATTTATTTAGTTACTAATAAAAAGAAAAAGGTTATTATAATCTATAACTAAGTTCCTATTGTTATTATTATTATTATTATTATTATTATTATTATTATTATTATTATTATTATTATTATTATTATTATTATTATTATTATTATTATTATTATTATTATTATTATTATTATTATTATTATTATTATTATTATTATTATTATTATTATTATTATTATTATTATTATTATTATTATATATTACGCTGATTTTACCTAATTATATATACTAGCCTTCTAGGCGATAGTCCTTTCTCTGATTTAGCAGGGGGGAAAACCGATTAGGACGAAAACACCTCCCCTTATATAGTATAGTATAGGTGGCCCTAGGGCGGCCGCTACAATAGCGCTATATAGCCGTATATTAACTCGGTGCGTGTTCTGGATCTTTACCTCTAGTATAGTGGCTAACGGGGTGTTTACTATTAAGTTCGTAATTCGCCTATATTAGGGCGGTGCGTTACCGTTATAGTGGCCCTACGGCCCTTTAGCTTAGTCCGTTCTATATTATATAGTCGTCTTTATTATATTCCTTCTTTACGTGGTCTCCTTTATTCGATATATCCCTGGGTAGGGTACGGCTCCCCTACGCTACCGCTCCGCCTATCCGTGACTACCTTATTATAGGTACCGGAGTAGCGATCGCGCCTGCCTTCCTTTATAGCTATAGAGCTGCTAGAGCTTTTTTAATAGAAAACCCTTTTCTAATCCTCTTCCCTCTTCCTTGCTCTCTTTTCTTCTTTAAGCTATCCTATTAAAATAAGTCCGGCGCTATCCTCGCGGGCAGTCTACGTTACCTATATGCCTAGTTTAAGTCCGCTTTATCTAGGCTAACGCTTATTAGTATAAATAACCTTTATTATTAACTAAGCCGTGAAGCTCGCGGCCTTACTAGAAACAAGAAGCTCTTAATTATTTAATAATAAAGAGCCCCTCTTTCTTTATACAACGGCTCTGCTTTATACCGGGCTATACTAGGCTATAGCACGGGCACTATTATACGGGGGGGTTAAGTCTGAGAAAATAATTATAATAAATACTAGAAAAAGCATAAAGAAACTGTTACAAAGAGGTATTTTACCTAAAGAATAGTCTTAAGACTTAACTAGAATAAAGAGGTATCAGAGGTTTAACGAATAGGCTTTAAAGAAATTAAAGAAACAAAGAAAGGGGTTAGTTAAAGCTTAATAAAGAAATAATATAATAAAGAAATCTTAACCTCTTTAACCTTAAGAAGAGCTTTATAAATAAAGAGACCGTAATAATCGTCGAAGGACTACCTCTATAACTGAAAACATAACGCTATAGCATGATAGGATGGGTTATATTAACTCTGTTACCTTGAAAAGTCTCTATACTAATACTCTTTAAAAAGATCATAATATAACTAACGAGGAGTTAACTAAAATACAGAGCTATGATGCCTATAAGAGAAGTAAGTCTATTACACTTACGAATAAAGATTTAGTTACTAAATACAAAGACTTTTCCTATTTAGAGAAGGTTTAGATAGATCTTTACAGACCGATCGAACCTCTTTCTTATAATAAAAAGCGTTGGATTTTGTTTATACTAGACCGTTCCACCCGGTTCCTATGGGCATAACTGCTCTTAGATAAGTCTGAAACGACGGTAGTTACAGCTATAAAAGAGTGGAAAGCCCAGGAAGCAAGTAATAATAATAATAATAAATATCACTTCTTTATTAAAGAAGTAGATACTAACGGTGGAAAAGAATTTAATAACGCCTCTTTTTAACGCCTCTTTATAGGTATAAAGCATAATATAAAGCCACCGTACACTTATAAAGCTTAAGGCTCTATTAAACGAGTTATAACAACTATAATAGAAAAGGTTCGAGCTCTTCTTTTCCACTCAGGGCTGCCTCGATACCTTTAGGGTGAAGCTATTCTCTTAGCTATTTATATATACAACAGATCACCTAATTCAGCTCTTAAATATAAGAGTCCCTATAAGCTTTTATAAGGTCAGAAACCTAATATTAATAATATGCGGGTTTAGAGTTCTATTGTTTATTATAAAAACAACGACCCGAATATAAAGAAACTAGATATAAGGGCACTTCGAGGTGCTTTAATAGATTTTAATGACTATAACTATAAGGCTTATAACCCAGTAACTAGAAAGACTGGTTGGTTTCGAGACATTTATATCTTAGAAAATCAGTTTCTTCACTCTTCTTTAGATAACTATAATAATAACTATACGCCTAAAAACAATAATAACCTCCCTCCTTATATTAATACTTAGGCATATAATCAGGTTTCTAACCGCGGGCCTTATTAACCCGCTGAGTATAATAAAGGAATCACTTTTAGTGAAAATACCGGTTAATATTTATAAAATATTCCTTCGCGCGTTTCGAAACGTTCTGTTGAGTCTATTTAACCTAAAGAAGAGAATAATAATAAATGAAAGAGTCTTCGGGCAGCGGGCTGTGAAGTTCCAGCTATTAATAATAATAATAATAATAATAATAATAATAACTATAGCCCGGCTAATAATAACAGTAGCCAAAGTACCAGGCTAGAAGTCTAAATACCTTTAGAACCTTTAAAACCGGACTATAAGGATTTAATACCCTCTAGTAATAGTGCGTACATGCTATTTTATATAAAAGATATAATACTTAGAAACCTATCGTTTTAAGACAATTCTCCATTTCTTTTAACTATAAATTCGATTAACGAACCAGCTACCTATAAACAGGCTATAAACTGCCTAGATGAAGAGAAATAAATAGACGCGATGGTAGCAGAAATATGAGAACTCGAAAAGAGAAAGACCTGGGACTTAATAAGTATAAGAAATACGCCTAATAATTATAATAAAATAAAAGAAGACTACCACGTACTGAGAGGTCGTTAGGTCTTCAGAATCAAATATAATAGCTCTGGCGAAGCTATTTAATATAAGGCTCGGTGGGTTATTCAGGGGTTTAATTAGATTCTAGGTCTTAATTACTTAGAAACCTTTTTAACTACCTGCCGGCCAGAAAGCTACAAATTAGCTTTAATACTAGGCGTATAACAGGGCTAGAAATTCAGGCAGTTCGACGTTAAAAACGCGTTCGTTCATGGTAATATGGATACCCTGATATACGCTATATAACCTGTAGGCTTCGAGAAAGAAGATAGCTTAGAAGATAATAAAAATAGGAATAATAATAATATAACACTCTAAAAGCTTAATAAAGCTTTATACGGGTTAAAACAAAGTCCTAGACTCTAGTATAATTACCTGGTTAAGATATTATCTAAGCTAGGTTGCCGGGTCTCTGAATATAATAGCGGACTTTTTACCTTTTATAAATATAATGAAATTAAAAGAATAGTCGAACGAGCTATTCTTTTATGCCACGTTAACGATCTGGTGGCTCTAAGCCCTTCTAAGAACACTTTAGACTATTTCTTTAAGGAGATATCTAAAGATATTTCACTTAAAGACCTAGGTGAAATAAATACCTTTCTAGGCTATAATATAAATATAAAGAAAGATAATAAGACTCTTTCTAGAAGTTAGTTGCCTTATACTAATAAGATACTTAAAAGGTATAATAAACGAACTCTAAAAAGGGTTAATACCCCTTATATATATAAGAAGGTCCTAGTACTAAATCCCGACTAGGCGTTCAGTAATAATAGAAATAAATACTAATAGGAAACCGGGGCTTTATTATATCTAGCCTTATATTTAAGACCAGATATAACGTACGCAGTTAACTAGTGTTCTCGTTATATAAGTAATCCCTTGTAAGACCACTTTGGTACGTTAAATCGAATCTGATCTTATATAAATACATATCCTAACATCGGTCTTTTGTATAACTGTAATAAAGAAGACCTTGGTATTTACGGTTATTCTGATGCCAGCTTTTCAGATATAATCGAGGATAGAACCTCGACTTTAGGATATATTCACTGTGTGTGAGCTAATAACCCTGTTAGTTGGACCTTAACTCAATAAAAAGTCGTTGCTTTATTAATAACAGAGGACGAATATATGGCTCTCATAGAAGCTTCTAAAGAAGCAATCTATCTTTATAATCTATATAAAGATATACTACAGAATCTAGGTCTAGATTCTAATATAAGAGGCAATAATAATAATAATAATAATAATAATAATAATAATAATAATAATAATAATAATAATAATAATAATAATAATAATAATAATAATAATAATAATAATAATAATAATAATCATAATAATAATAATAAAACTCTCGAGATTCCTACTATCTTAATAGATAGTAAGAGTGTAAAGAAGCTCGCCGAAAACCCTAAACTTTATAAACGGGTAAAGCATATCGATAGGCAGTATTATAACTATAGGCAACAGCTGTATAATAATAAAATAAAAATCGTATATATAAATACGAAATTTAATATACCTGATATAATGACTAAAGGTTTAGCAAAAGACACTCAGAATACTCTTTGCGGTTATATAAACCTAGGTCATAAAGACGATACATTGCCTGAGTATGATTTGCCGCCTTATAAAAATATTAAAGAATTAAAATACTAGGTTGTAATACTTAGTATTCTTAGTTCTTTACAAGGGGATATAACTATGTTTTTACCTTCGGGTTTTCCTAGATATCAAAGGTTTTTCTCAATTTTTCTTTAAATAATAATATACTATAATAATAACAAGGGTTTTTGAAAATTTCCCTTAAATTAAAACTAAGAGGTTTTTTAAATCTTTTCCTCTATGTATTCTAGTCTTAGATAGACTAGGATTACTGCGCTATAACATAACCATAACTATAACCTGACTAAGCTGCACTTATTATATAAGAGTCAGCTTACGGGGGGGTGTTGATATTATACTTCTAATAAGTAATAATTATAATAATAATATGTATAATATCTAAGTCAAAATAAACAGTACATGGTTATAGCTATAGCTATATAGCTAGACGTCTACTTTATAACTAGCTTGACGTATACTCCAGTACTATACGTATTATACTTGTATATATACTTAGCTTATAATATATATTATATAATATAAATACACTAGGTATCGTAAATACGATATCTTGGTTATTACTTAAGCTAGTAACGTGGCGTGATAACCGTCGCGTACGCTGTTGACCTAACAGTCGCCACCCAATCTTCCAGGGTCTTTTGCCAGCCCCGGATCCAGGAAGAAATCCCAGAAGTCAGTTCTTTACACGTTTGTGAAACAAGCAGTAATCCTACGGATCTACGAATTCAACAGCTCTTTCCTTGATTTTCCTCTCTTCCGCGCGTATAGCCTACTACTCGTAGCCCAATTTATGAAAAGGAACTATATAAAGGCTTATTCCTTACACTATCTCAGGGAATATAGTATAAAGGCCGCGCGAGGCTATTCGTTCTAGTCCTTATATATACGGTCTAGGTAGGTAAGGAACGATTCTAGGTTATAGGTACCTCCCGGCCTCTTAGAGGTATAAAAGGCTAACACTACTTACTAAGTATTCCCTTCTAGGTATAAGCTAATATAGTATTATATCTTAGCGTATTTATTAAATAAGTATTTATCTAGTAAGAGCTTATTATATATCTGCTATAACTACGTAGTATACTCTGTTTGCTTTCTACTAAACTTTACGCGGTATAGTAAAGGCTTAGTACGTAACGGATATAGTTCCTAATATAGTTCCTATAGGACTTTGATTTAGGGCGGAGTAAAGGTCGCCGGGGTAGGAGGGCCTGCTACCGACTCTATAGGTATATTTATCGGGGCTCCCTTTAAGGGAGGCGTAAGGTTAGGAGGAGGTTATTACGGGGCCTAGACGTTCGCGAGACCGTTTATAAGTTATTAAAGTAGTTTTTATTATTAAGCTATCTATTCTTATAAGGGACCGAGTATCGTATTAATAGCTTCGGTAATCCTTTTATCCGTCTACTTAGCTCGCTCAGCGGGGTTTATAGGACCGCTACCGCCTAATAGCGCGTTCGTATCTAAGTCTATACTAATATAGGATATAGGGTTCGCTAAATTCTAGCCATATAAGCGGCTAGTTATAGGTTAATCGTATTAAGTAAGGCCGAATAATTATATTAGCTAGGATTAAGGAAAGGAAAGGAAAAGGTCTATAAGGATATACAGGATTTACTAGGTTTATACGAATCCGCGGTAAGGGCAGCGCGAGGTCCGAGCGTCGGGTCTACGTGCTAATTAGCAGTTCCGGCCTTATCCCGGAATTATACCTTTAAGGAGTACCGGTATCCCGGAGAACCTTGTCTGGTAGCTGGCATAGGCCTTACCCTTTTAAGATAGGTTGCTAAGCTATATTTTCGGACACGAAATTAGACTCTGGGCGTAAGGTCCTAGTATATTATAGAGTTATAATATAGTGTGGATATTTTTAAGTATCTCTCGGGTATCCTCCTAGCTAAGTATAGTGGTCGGCTACCTAGTATATATCTCTAGGGATATAGTAGGCGCCGGGCAGTAAGTATCGTATTAATAGTGTATATAAAATTAGCAGGAGATCTATTAATTTAAGTAACTCTATTAATTTAATTAACTCTATAGAAGAAGGATCTAATCTGCTAAAAGTTCGGGAAAAACTCTGCTCTTAACCGTATATGTATTAATCTCGGTACGGAATAATCCCTTCCGTCCCTGTTCCGCGACTCTACGATGTGTACCGGGACCTTACGCTAGAGTCTAATTTCGTGTCCGAAAATGTGCCTTGGCAACCTATCCTAAAAGGGTAAGGCCTATGCCAGATACCAGACAATGTTCTCCGGGATACCGGTACTTACCTTCGAGGGGTTAACCCGTGACACAGAAGAACCTATGTCTAAACTATACTCGGAATACCTAAGTGGTAAAATCGTAATAACGGGTCTCTCTATTTAAGTCCTGATGACAGCTGCTATGACTGACAGCTGAATTGAAAATTCAATTAATGGTTGTGGGCCGTGATGGCAGCTGCTAATATGTGGACCCTAGTCAGTATATTCTGACCCTTAATTAAGGGTGGACTTATTCGGACTATAGCAAACTCTTAATCGGACTATGGTCTAATTAATAACAGCTCTTAACAGGCCCCGCTACCTGCTAACTTATTTTTTTATTTTTTTTTTATTTTTTTTTTTTGGGCCTATATATAATCTACGCCTATAATTTCTACGAAGTAAACTAAACCACTATTATAACTATCACGACTATTACGAATACGCATAATAGAGGAGTCGCCGCCTTTACCGCCGTAGTTCTTTGCCCTCGGCTATAAGACTATTAAAGAGCTAATTAGTCACGGTAATAACTAGGCTCGTGATTATGGCTATGCGATTATAATCCGCCGCCGGTCGGATAAGGGCGTCTATAATAGTATCTACTATCGCGTTAATCTAGCTTATAATCGCGGCGGTGCCGATTATGCCTCTATATCCATAGGTGCCCGGCCTAATATATCGTTAAGGAAAACACGCTGCCTGTTTACTATAAAGGCTAATCTCTCCGACGGTCGCTGGTTCGTAATTATTATAAATCCCGACTATAATTATAGCTCTAGTATTAATGCTATCGCTTATCTAATCCACTAAAAGAAGACTTAGACCGAGGAATAGAAGTAGGAGATGTATAATTAATTTAGGACCTCGCTTACTAGGCTAAGAGATATCGTATCTATAATAAGGAGTAAATATCCCGATTAGGTATGTTTATGTTTATATCTTTTACTCGAGGCGTCGTGATGCTTATACTTACTATTATTATAGTTATAGTTAGTTAGCGATATCGCTTATAAAATTAGTAAGGCTCGCGAGGAGTCTCTTACCGGCTATATACCTATATAAGCTTTAATCCGTGAATTCGAGGCACGAGTAATAAAGCACTTTTATCGCTAAATGGATAGTAAGGTTAACGCCCTCCTCTGGTTCCTGCTATAGGGCGAGTATATATAGAAGCTTAATTCTAAGGTTATCTTATACGATAGTATATATAAAACTAATCGATTTAGTATACCCTTTGTTAATATTTATAGGATATCGAATATCGGCACCACGTTTAATATTAGATTTGGCCTTATAAATAAGGAGGATTAGGAAGCGTTTAAATAGATCCTTTATCGCCTTGATAAATATCGTAGGTTCCTTGATATTTACTAGCCTATTATAATTATCTTAGACTTTAATCGGGCCTTTAAGAACACGGCGGCTATGGTATATCCAGATATATAGTAGTAGATCTGCCTCTAGCACGTTACTAAGAATATCGCCGGTAAGGTAAAGGACCGTTAGAAGTACGATAACGATGGATCCGATTATTAAAATAATGACGCCGATGATTAAAACGATAATGCCGATAATAAAGCGCCTTTTTTCGGGGAACTATTAATGCCGTAAAAGGGTCCTCTTAATATCTCTCTCCCTAACCGAACCGAAATAATATATAATCCGCGTGGCTTTATAATAGTTTAGTAAGCCTTTGTATATACTAATATAGAAGAAGATTATAAACGCGCCTGGCTTTTCTTACTCGAGCTCTTCGGTGACTAGGAGGCTATTATCGAATATATTATAAATACCTGGATGCCGTGGCGTTATTAGTTTATAATATACTAGACCTCTAGCTTCTGTAATTTTAGTGTTTATATTATATCACGAGTAGAATTAAGTTATAAGATAATTAAGAGCTACCTCGTTAATACTATAGCCGATCTTAAATTCCTTACTAATCGTATTAAGTTAATAGTATCGAACTAGAAGTCGGTATACGAGTAAGTAGAAGCAGAGTAAGCAGGATATTAGATCTAGTAATTCCGTACCCGTAACTAGATAGGAGATGTTCGCTCTAGATATAATAGGTTTGCTCTAAACCTTTTATTAATATCGTATAGGAACGCCGTTATTATCGCTAAAGGTACTAGCCCGGCCACGGAATATACTAGGAAGTTTAAGACTTAATATAGCGTGCCCTGCTTATATATAGTAGCTGCTAGGGAGCGAGAGCGGCCTCTATAAGCGTATAGCTATCTTAAGATTTATTTATATTAGCACCTTAGCCGCGATCTAGTGGCGGAGGATAGGTTCTGTCGTATCCTTGAGCTAATTGTCGTTATTATGAATCGTGGCCGGCCTCGCCTTGCTATAGAGGATATCCCTGTGGCCCTTATTCCTTATAGGAATAATCTCCGCCTATAGAATTAAGCGATATAAGCTTATAATCTATTAGAATAGGAGATTAAAAAAGAGCGTGCTCGTATACGTTAGGAAAAGGTGGCTAATCGCTTTTAGCGGTAGTATAAGATAGGAACTTAATAGTAATAGTAATTATAATAGTAATCGTAATAGTAATCGTAATAGTAATCGTAATAGTAAGAGGGTCGTGGGCGGGGTCGTGGACGTGGGCGTCCTTATAGCCGGCCACGCGGTTCACGAGGTAGCAGAGGCAGAGGATATAGAGGAGGTCACGAAGGAATTAATCCCCTACTAAATATAGGTAGCGAAAGTTTAACTGCTACTGGATCGTGGTCGGGCACGGATAAAGCTATTAAGAGGTTATGGCGGCAGTTAGGTTAGATCTGGATAGACTACGAGCTTAATTAATCAAAAACGTTAAAAACGTTAAAAGCGTTAAAAGTGTTAAAAGCGTTGTAGGCGTAGATTGTGTGTGGGCGCAAAAATAAATAAAAAAAAAAAAAAAAAATGAGTTGGCAGGTGGCGGGGCCTGTCAAGAGCTGTCATTAATTGGACCACAGTCCGATTAAGAGTTTGCCACAGTCCGAATAAGTCGACCCTTAATTAATCTGATGCATCACCCAGTTTACATGCCGAACTGGCTCGTCTGTCCCCTTAATAGGCTTGTGTTCATGCTTCCACCCTCACTTGTATAACAATCCGAGTCCGTATCAATGTCCCAGACCGGCTCATTATCTCTCTCGGTATCAGAGTGAGAAACCGAGGCATCGAACCCTTTCTGTGTGGCGCCGCGGGTGTTCCATCGGAGAGTCCGGGAGACACTGTCGAACCATTCGGTCGGGGTGCGCACGACGGTGGGGAATGGGTATTGTGACGCTTCTATGGTCACGTAATCGCCCTGGCTAAGCTCAAGGCGCCCCTTCCCGTCAAATGCGCAGTAGGCGGTAGCTCGCGAGTTGGCAGGGATGGCCACGCGAAGAAGCATTGTATCAGACAGCACCATGGGTCGAAAAGAGAGTGTATGAGGGCATATAGGTGTGAGGAGGATGGCCGGAATATCCGGGTGTACAAGAGATCCTCCAGCGGAGAGGGAGTACGCGGTTGAACCCGTAGGCGTGGAGAAGATGCACCCATCAGCCTGAACAACGGTGAGGAGCTCGCCATCGCCGTACAGCTCCAGGTTAGAAACGTAGGGCGAGGGACCGCGGTCAATAACCAGCTCGTTGAGAACCTCGAACTTCTCGCCTTCGGCAGCTTTCTGGCCCAGGACGCCATGGCGATAGACGGTACAGGTGAAGCGCATGCGCAGGTTGACACGCATGCCATCGTCTCCCATGATGCGATACAGGTGCTCCTTGTACTTCTCGAACTCGAAGCCAGTGAGGAAGCCAAGGCTACCAAGGCTAAAAGAGAGCACGGGGGGGACAATCCGCTGGAAAAGCCACGATGTGAACAGTACGGTGCCGTCACCACCCAGGGTCAGTACCAAGTCGAATTTCTCTGGTTGGCTCCAGCACAGATCTGGTGTCCAATACTTGAGCATGTGCTGGAAGAGCCGGTTTTCGCCGACGATACCCTGTGCGTCGAAGCGCTGGGACCTTCGGAGTTTGGCGTCTACGTAGACATTCACGCTACTGCCGTAGTCATGTCGAGGGGTGCGCAATAGCCACAGCGTCAGTTCCCGGGTCAGATAGACCAACTGGTTGTCCCGTGCCTTGGTGACGATCATGACGTTACGGACAGCCCTTTTGATGGGGCGGCGCTTAAGCTGCTTCGATACTTCACGAACAGCCGTCGCTGTCTGGACAAGACGCGAGTGCGACATAGTGTCGTCATTTTTGATATCCTGGAGGAACTTTTCGATGTCGACTGCGTCATCGAATCGATTATGGTAAAAGCAAGGCGACAGTAGAGTCGGCAGGGCGGCTGTCGGGATTGAAGGTCGGTTGGCGATATCATTCGGTACGTCGTCAAGCGGTTGTGATTGAGATGGTATGCAAGGGCGGTTGTTATGGGGAAGCGCATCGTGGGCAGGCAACACGGACGAGAGAGAGAGAGGGGCAGGCCTGTGACCGCGTGAGACCGAGGGGAGGGCCTTGAAGATAGCCTGACGCGGCTCCTCAGGCGACAATATGTTGCGATGTTGGCTGTCAGGACTTGTCTGGCCTTGGGCCAAGTGGTAGCGGCTTCCCATCAAGGGCGTCCTAGATTGGTTGTTGACTGGCGAAGACGCAGCGGGCAAGTCGAATAGGTAGGACGGCGGATGCTGCGAAGGCAGAGGCCTGTTGGAGGAACAGGAGATATCATTGACCTCCGGTTCATCCCCATCTGTGTGTTGAGAGGAATGAGTCCGCGCCAAAGAGGGCGCATGATTCAGAGCCGGATGGAGTGCTGTGGGGGAGGGCGAGGCAACAAAGCTGGACATAGCGCTTTAGTCTCTGAAGAGGCTTTGGGGATAATTGACTCGAGAAAACGTGACACAAAATTTCAGTCGACGAATAGGACTGGCAGCGTGGGGCTCGGTTTCTGGTGCTCGTGGCTGAGACTGCTATGATAGCACGGCTTCTGATATTTTCTGTGATGTGATGATGACCCTGGGTGTTGAAAGCAATGCAGATTTAGCCGATGGAGCTGATGGGAAGGGGCAGAAAATGAGTACGCGAGTTGGATGTCTGATGAGTGATCCCGCCGGGGCCCTTCACAGAGATACGAATAAGAAGAGGAACAAGCAATAACAATAACGTAGAATGGTCGTAGTAGAAGACCGGCGGAAAGAGTTCCAAACCTGGTTATGTTTTTGATCCAGGACGCCGTAATCAGACCAAAACACCTGAAGGAGAAGAAGTTGTAGCGGCGGGGATGCGAGAGCACTCCGTATACTTTGGGGCCTGCCCGGGAGAGAGGAGCTCAAATGACGAAGAGAAAGCTGAATGAAGAGATGGGAAACAAAGACGGAGAGGGAAAAAGAAGGCAAGAACGAGACAAGATGCAGTAAAGTATTAATACGGCAGATGAAGAAAGAAATAAGGAATGGAGCGAGAATGGACGAATGGCGTCCACTGAGGACTCTCGACAAGGGTAGACTCTGCGCTCACCGCTATGGCCGCCATGATGTTCTACTTCGAGGAACGGAATAATCAACAAGTCTGAAACTCGAAATCAGCACTGTTTGGTGGAGCCATGTCCAAAATAGGCGGAATTATTTTCCCTTGGCTCTTCCGGGGAGAAGGCCATGTTTCATCGAGGTTACGGCTAATCCGATCACTGCCGCAAATTTCGTAACAGTGTCGGCTTCATATTGAAAGCGTACCTGAGAGTGACGATGGATAGTCTCATCAGATCGGGATATGCCCTTGCCGTTCTCTCGTATAACTGCTCGGTATATTCATCATATATAGTACACATAATATCGAGTCATTCCTGTAAGCATTCGATCGTCTGAGCGTGCTGAGATAAGCATAGAGGCCGCATGGGGTGTTACCAACAAGTCAGTCGCCGGACTGTGTTATTATTGGGCTCCAGCATTTTGTGTAGATTCCATAGGCACTTCACGTTCTTCTATAAACCCAAGATTCTTGAAATCATCTTTGGCCATCAAGTTTCTGAATCCAATGCTGGTCAGTACCATCCAGCATACCTAAGGTAGCTGCCATTCTGGTCAAAACTACTTACCTGTCCATTCGGCAAGCAAGGTAAGACTTGGCCAAACCTCGGCATGCCGGATCATTTACGCCGCGGGATTTCTTCATACAAGCCAGGTATGTTGTCATCACATGTCTGCATTCCCCTAAGACGAGTACGATGTGTTAGCTGATGCTCCTAAGCTTACCGTGACAAATCTTTCCTCACCATCGTGGTCGAGAGGGAAACTGCCGCGCTGGGGACTACGTGACATTAGACCGGAAACTCTCAAAGTGGACAGCTGGTATGCCTTACGGGATGGGTTTGGCATAGCCTCGAGCGCCACCAGGATTGCCAAACGCGCTCATGGCTTATTATTAATCAAGACTGCGTTCGTGCAGATTATCTGCAGATGCCACGACGTTGGGGTTCAAAGGAATTTGCTGGTGACAGTATCAATGAGGCTTAGTATTGATGATGTTAATGAGAATATTCGATGTCTGGGTAATAAAGGGTACGGGTAGTCCGACTAGGGCACTTGGTTATTCCGACTAGGTAGGGTCCAATGTTAATAGGGAGTACCGGTATTTGTACGCCCCCGGTTCACTATTTGTTGTCCACTCAACCCCAAATAAGAAGGTAACGCGAGCGCGTGTATAAGCAAGATCTTGGCTGTAAATGTTATGTACCTGTACACCTTAGAGTAGGTAATCAGGATTACGTGATATATAACAAGGTACCTAGCGTAAGGACATTATATATTCTTAATACCTGAGGGTTAATAAATATAGAGGCAGAAACAGTAGTGATTTAGTGGCTTAAGATATCTGGTTTTAATTATAGAGATTAAGGCTTATTATAAGGTATAGGTACGCAGTATATACGGCCAAGATCTTACTTATACACGCGGTCGCGTAACCTTCTAAAAATGGATTGAGTGGATAATAAATAGTGAACCGGGGGCGTATAAATACCG
>NW_027263534.1:3019178-3185717 GCF_042370955.1 Sodiomyces alcalophilus JCM 7366 | reverse complement strand
ATAAGGAGTACCGGTATTTATACGCCCCTAGTTTACTATTTATTATCCACTTAATCTATTTTTAGAAGGTTACGCGACCGTGTGTATAAGTAAGATCTTAGCCGTATATACTATGTACCTATACCTTACGATAAGCCTTAATCTCTGTAATTAAAACCAGATATCTTAAGCTACTAAATCACTACTATTTCTGCCTCTATATTTATTAACCCTTAGGCATTAAGAATATATAATATCCTTATACTAGGTACCATATTATATATACTATATAATCCTGATACCCTAGTCACGTAACTTTATTATACACTATATAATTCTAATACCCTGGTTATATAACCTTATTACTAATCCTAATACCCTAGTCACGTAACGTTATTATATACACTATATAATCTTAATATTCTAGTTATATAACCTTATTATATACCACGTAATCCTAATACCCTAGTCACGTGACTTTATTATATACTATATAATCCTAATACCCTAGTTATATAACCTTATTACTAATCCTGATGCCCTAGTTATATAATGTTATTATACACACTATATAATCTTAATACCCTAGTTAGGTAACCTTATTATACACCACGTAATCCTAATGCCCTAGTCACGTGACCTTATTATATATCACGTAATCCTGATACCCTGGTCACGTGACCTTGTTATATACACCACGTAATTCTGATTACCTACTCTAACGTGGACAGATACGTAACATTTATAGCCAAGATCTTACTTATACACGCGCTCGCGTTACCTTCTTATTTAGGGTTGAGTGGACAGCAAATACCGAATAGGGGGCGTATAAATACCGGTACTCCCCGATAAGGCCGTTAGGTTTTATCTCAGTGGCTCAGACCGTTTCACGGGCATATATAGATAGGGCGAGAAGAAATAGAATTACTTAGTAAATACACGCTAGTTATTTATCCTATAGTAAGCCTAGCTATAATATATTATAGTATATTAGTATAGCACTTTTCCGATATACCTATAAAAAAGGTCTAAGTTCCGAGCATAAAAGGTCTAATCCTACGCAGGCTTAACTAGGCCCCGTTTAATAATATAATCCTATTATAAAGATCTTAATAATATATATAAAAGTGTTAATCTAATAACTAAGCAATACACTTTTCCTATATACTGGTTTATCTCGTTCTAGTCGTAACCAAAGCATCGGTTCCGACTATTCGAGATATCTATAACCGCGAAGCCCCGGGAAAATAAACGCCCTATCGTATAATGCGATAAGTGCTAGGGTTTCCACCCGCGGCACGCCTATAACAGGAGGACCCGATACAGGGGGTACGGCTCCACCGCCGAAGACTATACCTATAAGGCCCGATATATTAACTACTTCGGACCCTACCCGGCGAATAGTCTAAACTGCCCGGCCCGACTAAGGAGAGTAAACGGGGAAATCACCTCCCCCTCTAAGGCGGAACTTAGTAAGATCCGCGCGAAGGGTAACGCCCTCCGAGTAAAGCTTAAAGCACCGACCTAGACCTTTATAGATAAGGCCGATACCCCTAAAGATAGCGATACTGCCTATAGAGAAGCCGTCTCTAACGCTAGCAAAGCTAACGTTAATAATAGCGAAGGGGATAATAACGCTAACGCTAGCGATAGCGGGGAAACCTAGAACGGCGTCGAAATAAGTATTAATAACCCTAAGACCCCCGAAAAGGACCCGGTCTAGCACCCCCTATAGACTCCTAAAAGGAAGTCCGTAAAGAGAAATAATAAGACCCCGATACTAGTATAGAATAAGAAGCCTATACTAATATAGGCGTGGCTATAAAAGGGACCCCTCCCGGCTAAAGAGGCCGGAGACTTTACCGCTAAGGCCGTAATAACTAAAACCCTAAAGGATAAATCGTCGGCCTAAACGCTAGTATAGCCACCGGGGGGCCGGAATAACCTGGTCGGCTCTAATATACGTTTAGTAGAATATAGATAAAAACCGAGCGCTGCTTAGGGTAGTATTAGCGATAGTATAAGAGGCCCGCCTTAATATACTAATATACTAGGAACCCCTAAAAGGAGACGCTAGGAATAGGACGCTACCTAACCTTCCTGGCTATAAGAAGTACTCGTTAATACGTATATAGCCCGACCCTAGGGAGGAACCTAGGGTTATTATATATATAAAGGCGAGCCTATACTTATAGTAACTAAAGTCGCCCTTACCCGGATCTAGGGACCTACTCCTAGTTAAGGTAAACGGTATAAACTTCTTAAATATCTACCGCGGCACGATAAGTAGTGCCGATATATAGGAAGACTTTAAGGCCTCCGGATAAACGCCCCTATTAACGTAATAATTAGGGGGGACTTTAATATATAACACTATAACTAGGAACCGGGAGTTTCCTAGGTTACCGGTAAAGGTAATAAGATTACTAAGTGGATAGAGTAGCACGGGCTAAGCCTATATACACCCCCGGAGAGGCGACCTATAGCCGGGGGGGAGTATATACCGTTATAAACCTAGTCTTCTTAACGGCACTACTTATAGATATCGGAGTAAAGGCAGAGGCCGGCCCCCCGGCCTACTACTACCCGCTATTAGGACGAATCGGCACCGTGTATATAACCCCGGAGAACGCCGCTATTAGACCGGACCGCTTTAAACTACCTAAAAAAGCAGAAAAGCGTGCCACGATCTAAAGGGAAGTCGTAAATAGCTTATAGCTAGTCGACCGCCCTTAAGTAAGGACCCTAGATTTAATCGATAAGTAGGCTAAATACCTAGTCGATATTATCGTAAGCCTATTATAACGGCTCGGTAAGAAATACCGCGGGCTAGCTAGTAATAAGAAGCTATAATAGAATAACGAATATAGAGTAGCCTATAAAGCAGCGATTATCCGTAGATGTTACGACCCCGATAATACTAAAGCATAGGATACCTTCCGGAAGACTATAAAACGGGCTAGCAGGGAATACTAGAATAAGAGGATTAGGGGCGTTAAGAACGCCGATAAACTATATAAGATTATCGGCTAGTATAAAATAGGGGACGGTATAGCCGCCCCCCTAATCTTTTATAATAGTCTAGGCTACTTCGAGGACGCTAAGAAGGGGGAGCTCCTCCGTAAAATAAAACTAGCTAGGCGGCTAGATATCCCGGACCTAAAGGACCTATAGAACCACCCGCTAAAGGGACTAGACAGGGTTATCCCGGAGGACGGCCCTATCCTTAGGGATAAGGCGAGACGATACACGGTGAAAGTTAATACTATAACCCTAGGTAGTGATAATACTAGTATCCCCCTACTCTAACTAATCTAGCCCGAAATCGAAAAGGAAGTTATAGAACTTTTTAAAGCGTGTAAGCTAACCGGATACCACCCCCGACCCTTCTATAAAGGAGATATAGTAATAATCGATAAACCAGGGAAGGACGCTAGCTTTATCGCCGGCTATAGGCCGATCTAGTTACTTAGTATACTAGGTAAAGGCCTAGAACGTATTATAGTAAAGAGGACGGCTTATAGGGCGATAAACGCTAGAATCCTAAACCTATAGTATATCGGAATATTACTAGGACGATCTATAATTAACCTAGTAGCGATCCTAATATATAAGGTTAAGTTATAGCTCGTATAGGGTAAGTAGGTTATCGCGGTAACTAACGATATAAAAGGGGCCTTCGACTCTATTCTATATAGATAGTTTATTTATAGACTACGTAAATAAGGCTAGGATAAACCGATAATACGATAATAGGAGAGCTTCGCCTTAGCACGGAGCGTTAGGGTAATCTTCGGCACCTCCTGCCCTAAAGAGTATACCCCGCTAAACCTAGTAGGCCTCCTATAAGGCTCCCCGGCCTTACTAATCGGTTATACACTTAGTATTATAGAAATACACTATCTGCCTAATAAAGAGAACCGATTCGGCTACGCGGACGATATATATATTATCGTAGCGTATACCGATACTAAGACCGCGGTAAAGATAATTAAGGAGATACTATAATAGTAACTCTAATAGTATAAAGATAATAGAGTCGAGCTAGACTATAGTAAAGCTAAGGCCTAGCTCTTTTTATACCGGAGGATCCCCTAGTTCCCTATAATAAAACTGCCCCTATTCGACTATAAGGTTATAGTCGCCTATACCGTTAACCTATAAGGATAGAAGCTATTAGCCCCGATTAGGTAGCTTAGTATATATATAGATAGGCGCCTCGACTTCTAGGACCACGTAGAGACGTAGGCGAAGAAGGGTCTTAAGGTCGCTAACTATATACGGGGCCTTACCGGAGCCACCTATATATTAAACCCAGCTTTATTACGTTAAGCTACCCTAGTATATATCCTAACTATTACCTACTACGCGGCGGAGATCTAGTAGGAGGGACCCCGGGCCCCGGCCTAGGGCCGCTATAATATTATTTATAAAAAGTAGTGCCGGTTACCCTCCGGATACCTACCTAAGACTAAGACGATAACCTAAGCATAAATAACTATAATTAGAACCATGCTCCCCGCCTAGAAGACGGTCCCGGTGCTAGCCCTATACCGGGAATCAGGAATCCCCACGGCTAAAGACTACGCGGAATACCTATGGTAAAGGTATATAACCCGAATCGCCGGACTTAAGAAGGACCACCCCGTGGTATAAGCGGTCTCCCTGATTACTTAAGGGGATATAAGACGGATTAAGGCCCCGACACGGCGCTTAAGGGTATTACGGATAAAGGAACTAGTATATATAAGGCCGCCGTTATATTAGCTAATAAGACCCTGTTTCACGGGACGGAGCTATTAGGATAAGGTCCTGTTTAATAATAGGACTAAGGAAGAAGCCACGGAGACCTTTAATAGGTAGGTCGATAAGCTAGACCCGGAGTATACCCTAGTATTCTTAGACGGGTTATAAAGAGGCTAAAATATAACCTAGGCCTTTTTAATATAACGCGGCGGGAGAGAGATTACCTTTAATCGCGGATATATCCGGAATATAGTGGTTTTTAATAGGGAGGTAACCAGGGCGGCTAGGGGACTAGCTATAGCGGTCCGCCTTCCTAGAATAGGAGAGATTACCTGCTATATCGATAACTAAGCAGTACTTTAGGGGCTCGCCGGTATAGCACCTAGATCGTCGCTATAAGAGTTCCTATAATAGTAACGCCTAGTAACGATCTACCTAACCCACTTATAGTGGTTACCAGGGTATATAGGAATCCAGGGTAACGAATAGGCAGATAAGCTCTGCTTAAGCGATAACGCCTAGGGGATCCTACTAAAAAATAAGAGGCCGACCTAGGCTAGGGTAAAAGCTATTATAATAGCCCGCTATAAAACCAGGCTTTAGAAGTAGCACGCCTAGTCCCGGCCACGCCGGTATAAAGCGGCCGTATAGAAGAAACTAGGGTTTAGTTAGAGAGAACCGAAGGAACTAACCCTCCCCTAAAAAACCCTAATACGCCTTATCTAAGTAAGGACGGGACACGGGCACTATAAAGAATACTATTAAAGGTTTTATTATAATAGCTACGTGGCCTACTATAGCTATGGCTATATAAAGACCCGGGAGCCTTCGCCTACTATTATAAGGTTAGAAACTCCCGTAAATGGCTAGACGAACTCTGGCACCACGAAGATAGTAGGAGAACTCGCCGTATTAACCCCTAGGAGACCCTTATAGAGATCCTGATAAATAGCGCGGCCTTCGCCGCGCTAGCGGATATAACGGGCTTCCTTAATAGGATCTGCCTAATCCCTTCGATTAAAAGGAATACTAGCTAGAAGGTGGATAGTTACTAGTGGACGGTGGTATAACTATAGGCACGAAGACCCCTAAGGGTACACGGTAAGACACAGGGACTTTCTTTTATCTTATATACTTTCTTTAATAATATAGTATAGATATCGTTAGTTATTATGGTTTAGGAGGTATAGAGTTAAGCGATTAGTATTATACGGCCCGGGCATAGATATATAGATATCTTACTGCCCGATATCCCGATAGCGGGACGCGGCGCTAGCTTCGCTAGCCGCCGCTAAGGCGTTAAGTAGAAACACACACACACACACACACTTTTCCTATATAATATAATATAAATTATATATTTTTATATTTTCCTAATATACTCCTATTACCCCCCTATAATAGAAGTACTAAGCTAATAAGAAGGTTAAGTTATTTAGATTTCTTATTAGTAATCTGCTTTTTATATAGTAATTCTTTATAAGATATATAAAGAGGGCTTGTTAATGCGTGTTATAAGGCTCTGGGTTTCCTACTAGTGCTAAGTACGGGAGCTTAAAGTCTTATTATATAAGCCATAGAGGCCTCTTGTAAAGAGGTTCTAGAGGCTTACGTGCTAACTACTAGGTTGTTATTCGTACTTAGAGAGGCTTATCGTGTATTCACAATATAAAAGCTAGCTTAGACCATATAGTAGGGGTGGTAGCCTGTATAGTAAGGCTACCTAGTGAACGAAGGTCCCTTTGTTACTTAGAGAGGAGATTATATAACTAATATCTTCCTGTTAAGTGGCTACTAGAGGTCTATGCATAAGGACCTCTATACCTATATTTTCTTAAAAGACCTTAACGAATAATCTGATTATAGTACCCCTCCCTTAGTCTACTAGTAGGCCTCCTTCATAGTCTTATAATAGCTTCCTTTATTACTTCCTGAAAGCCTATAATATTTTATTCGTTCTCCCCTTCTATACGGGTATAACGACTATTAGAAGCTATTAACAGACTTTGATTAAGCACCTCGACCTTTTTATTACTTATCCTCCTAGTAGGATCCTTCCTTCGATTACGATATAGGCCCTAAACGCCGTCCTCCATTTAGTCCTGAACTAGAACCAGAGAGCTCTAGACTTAGTGACCCTCCCTCCGACTCTAGGGAATCTAATAATAACGCTGTTATAATAGTCTTACGTCCTTTACCCCTTAATAAATAACCCCTAGGTACTCTTAGTCCTGCTACTATCGCTACTATACCGTCCTCGCACCGTCTAATGTAACGGTTCTGGCCTATACCTGTTTATTATACTTAGGGAGAATCGTCGAGAGCGGCTTACCCTCTCTAAGTTAAATACTCTAAGCTAATATTAAGTTAGGCTATAGGTAATAACTTATCCTAATCGTTTTAGGCGTAATAAATAAAGGCTAGGAGGTACGCCTATACCTCTTAGTTCGCTTACTAGGTGGTATTATCGGTCTAGGGGTGGTAAGCCGTGCTTAATCGTTATTCGATTCTAGCTAGTTTATAAAGGTATCGCTAAAAGCGACTTATCTAGTTAAAACCTTTATTGCTTCCGATTAAACGAGGTATACTATAGAACCGAAAGTAATAGTATAGGAACCGTTTAGTATAAGCTTCTGCTTTTATAGAGTCTATCGCTTTAAGGGTAATAGCCTTTATAAGTCGATTAGTTATAATCTATAGGTATCTATACTTCTTCTTTTTAACGGGAGGCAGGTCCGTTATAAAGTCTATTAATAGGTTACTCCTTATTTATTTAGGGATTAGGAGCGGTTTTAAGAGCCCTTATCGAGTATTCCTCTATGTAATTATAGGTCTAGTTATAGACGTTATAGTTACGTATAAACCTGCGTATATCTCTATTTATCTCCGGCTGGAAAAAGTGTCTCCGTATAAGGGTAATTATATTATCTCGCCTAGGATAGCCTCTAATCGTGGAGTTATATATAGATTAGAGTACTCGTGTTCGTAACGTGCTCCATTCTTAAGCTCCCGGCACCTATAGGCGATATCGGAACGTTAATAGCCTTTATAAGGTGGTTCCGTATTCGGCGATCTAGGCTTAGAGACCTAATAAAGCAGGGAACTATCGATCGCCTTTAGATACGGCTTATATAGCTTAGCGATATAAATCGTCTTCTTTTACTGTGGCGTCTTATAGCCGTTATAATTCGTCGTCGGCTTCGAATACCCGTGGGTTCTTATAAAAGAGGCGGATCTTTAGGGGAATTAAGGTCTCTGGAATTATATATATATATTATACTTACTCCCGTTTATCGGAGAAGTCCTTTAGTTTATTTTATTCCCTTTACGAGAGAGTATCGGTAGTATAGTTATCGGTACCTTTACGGTATTCTAGTATAAAGTTAAACTAAGCTAGCTCGCCGGCCTATCGGCTTTATATTTTATTAAGTATCTTCTTTATTATAAAGTGTTACTATTATACTTATAATACGTCATAATCATAATAATAATAAGTATAATATCTAAGTTAAAATAAACAGTATATGGTTATACCTATATAACTTAATATCTACTTTATAACTAGCTTAACCTATACTATAATACTATACGTATTATACGTGTATTTATACTTAGCTTATAATATATATTATATAAATATACTAGGTATCGTATTTACGATATCTTAGTTATTACTTAAGCTAATAACATGGCGTGATAACTATCGCGTAGGCTATTAAGGTGATAGTCGCCACTTAATCTTCTAGGGTCTTTTGCTAGCTCCGGATTCAGGAAGAAATCCCAGAAATCAGTTCTTTATATATACTATTAATATTATCATACGCAACTTTAAGCTCGTGAAATAAGCAGTAATCCTACTATTCTACGAATTTAATAGCTATTTACTTAATTTTCCTCTTTTCCGCGCGTATAGCCTACTAGTCGTAGCCTAATCTATTAAAATAAAGTACTCACGGTTTTATAGTCGGATAGGATTATAAAGCGACTATAACCTAGGAGCTCGGCTCTTTAGTATATCACGTAACTTATAATCGCTATTATCTCCTTATTATAAATATGGTAGTTATACTTAGCTTTAGTAAGTCGCCGCGAGTAATAGGCGACTATATAATGATATCCTTATTCGTCTTCTTAAACTAATACGCCTCCTAATACGAATCCCGAGTAGTTAGTTTCTATAAAGGTCGTATTACTTAAGACCTATTACCGTATAATCGGTTCCTCCTAGAACCTCTTCTTAACCTCTTCGAAAGCCGCCTATTCGTCGGGACCCTAGGAGAATACTCGGTCCTTCTTTATTAATCTTATTAGTATGGCTATAATATAGGCGAAGTTCTCCACGAATATATAGTAATAGTTTATAAAGCCTAGGAAGCTTCAGACTCCTTTTACTAAGGTCAGGGCTTCCTATTCTCGGATCGCCTTTAGCTTATTAAGGTCGTATAAAACACCCTAACCGGCGGTGACTATAAACCCTAAGTACTTTACAGTCTTTACGCTAAACTCGTACTTCGTTAGGCTAAGCGTTAATCCCGCGTCGCTTAGCGATTATAGTACTAGGTTAACCTTCTTCTTATAGTCGGGTAGGGATCCACTTAAGTAAATCAGGATATTATCGATATAGGCGGTAATAAAGTCGTTAAGGTAAGGCTATAGCGTTTTATTAATATATTATTAAAAGGATACGGGGACGCTATTAAGTCCGAAGGGGTATACTAACTATTTAAATAAGCCTAATCGGGTTTAAAACGCTATCTTCGCTTCGTGGCCAGCGGCTATTCGGATCTTATAAAATATAGTAATTATATAGAGTTTCGTGAATTACTTAGCTCGCTCTAGGTTTCGGAGTGTCTCTATAAGTAATAAGAGAGAGTAGCGGTCTTTTTAGGTAATCGTATTTACAGCATAATAGTTATAATAGAATCGTAGCCCTCTTCCTAGATTCTCTATAAATAGAATAGGAGCTTTAGCAGCGGAGCTGCTAGCTTATATAAACCCTTTATCGATTAGGTTCGTAAGGGTCTTCCGTAAGACTAGCAGTTCCTCTTTAGATATATTATAAAGAGGGGCCTAGGGCAGTTCCGGCTCCTTATTATTAGGCCCTTATATAAGGTTCCTTTTATAGTTAACCCCCGGTTAATATGGGGAAAGACGGTTTATTTACGAATCAGAGAATAAGTCAGTAAATAGTTATAGGATCTCTTTTATGATATATTTCCAGGGGTCGACTAAAGACTTACCTTAAAGGCTTTTATGAATATCTTTAATACTAACTATATAGAGCGCGAGTTCCTTTATTCCGAACCGTTATTTTCTTATTAACTAGTATATAATAACAGCGAATACCGACCCGGTTACTATTTAAGCTCCGTGAATAGCTCTAATATTATCGGGTTCTTCTTTGCTCTAGAGTAGGATATCTATCTAAGCTACTCTATAGTAAAGGCGACGTCTTTTTACGTAATAGGTAATATCGTTATATTCTATCTAAGGTTTCCCTAAGAATATATCGTGATCTAATCCTGGTATTATATAAGCGAATAATCGTTATATATATCCACTAATCTATAGGTGGTATACGGCGATATCAGAACTCTTAGTAGACCTTATAGTATCAGAGAACCCTAAAAGGGGTCCTTTAGTCTTATCGACTAATAGGAGGCGGAGGGGCTTTATAAGACGTTCGCTTATAGCGGCGTAATAGATATATCTAGTTTAGAACGGTCACGAAGAGATGGAACGGAAGAGCAAGATCTAGAGGAAAAGAGGCAGTTTCAATTATAGTAGACTATAAAGACTATAGAAGTAAGATACAATGAGAGAAAGAAAAAGGAAAGGAAGAGGGAGGCGGGCAGCCTGGTATATATAGTCCTTTCCTACGGTTTATTTAAGCTACTAATTTAGTATCCAGACCGTCGAAGTATAGGCGAGGGTCCGTGGGTTATTCTAAATGTCCTAAAGGTCTATGGGTCCACCTAAAGGTCCGTGGGCCTACCTAGGGGTCCGTGGGTCCACCTAGGGTCTCGGGGGACTTAGGAGGACCCTAGAGGACTTAGAAGGTCCCTAGGGGACTAGGGAGGACCCTGGAGGACTTAGGAGGTCCCTAGGGGACTCGGGCGGACTTAGGAAGTCCCTGACTTACAGGAGGTTTCGTATATTATACTATACCGTTTATAGGTATATTTATTTTCTAGGTATAGTACTAACACCCCCCCGTAAGCTAACTCCTATATAATAGGTGCAGCTTAGCTAGTTATTTCATAGTGTATATATTTTTAAGGCGAGGAAAAAAAAGAAAACCTCTATCTTTATTATCGTGTAGGAAAAAAATTAAAAACCCCTTTTTAATTTTATTCTAGGAAAACCTATCTATAGGTAAAAAACCTAGTATTTAAATTCCTTTATTTCTTTATAAGGTGGTAAGTTATATTCTAGTAGTGTATCGTCTTTATAACCTAGGTTTATATAGCCGCAGAGTGTATTATAAGTCTCTCTTAGTAACCCTTTAGTTATTATATCGGATATATTATATTTAGTGTTTATATACACTACCTTTATATTATTTTCCTATAGTTATTATCTATAGAAGTGGAACTGTCTATCGATATACTTTACTCTTTTATAAAATTCCGGGTTTTCAGCGACCTTTTTAGCACTCTCGCTATCTATAAGAATAGTAGGAATCCTTGGTTTATTATTACTGAATTTTATATTAAGATTATCTATTAGTTTAGTATATAGATTATATATATAGATTAGTTCTTTTATAGCCTCGGTCAGAGCCATATATTCGGCTTCTGTTATTAACAAAGCAACGACTTTCTGTTTCGATAAGGTCCAGCTAATAGGATTATTTATTCCTACGCAGTATATATATCCTAAGGTAGACATTCTATTTTTTAGAATATCTAAAAAGCTAGCATTAGAGTAACCGTATATATATAGGTTATCTCTTTTATAGTTATATAGAAGACCTATATTAGGATATGCGTTTATACAGGCCTAAACCCGATTTAATGCTACAAAGTATTCCTTTAAGGGGTTACTTATATATCGGGCACACTTATTAACAGCGTAGGTTATATCGGGTCTAGAGTAAAGAGCTAGATATAGTAAAGCTCCTACTTCTTATTAATATTTCTTTATATCTTCTTTTAACGCCTGTTCAGGGTTTGGTATTAGGACCTGTTTATGAATATATGATGTATCTACCTTTTTAAGAGCTCGTTTATTATACCTTTCTAGTATTTTATTTATATATAGTAGTTAACTTATAGAGAGTGTCTTTTCAGTTGTATTTATATATATTTTATTGCCCAGAAAGGTATATACTTTACCTAAGGTTTCTAGTAAAATATCTTTAGATATCTCTTTATAAAAGTGATCTATTATAGTATCTGAAGGACTTATAACGACGATATTATCTACGTGGCAGAGGAATATAGCTTGGTCTCCTTTATTATAATATATAAAGAATCCTTTATTAAATTCGGAGACTATATAGCCTAGTTTAGTTAAGATTTTAACTAGGAAGTTATACCAGAGTCTAGGGCTTTGTTTTAGGCCGGATAAAGCTTTATTTAGCTTATAGATAGTTATACTATTCCTTTGTTGTTTTTTAAAACCCGTTCGTTAAACGGTATATATCAGAGTATCTATATTAGTATATAGGAAAGCGTTTATTACGTCGAACTGCCTGAATTCCCAGCCCAAGGAAACGCCTAATAGGAAGGTAAGTCTGTATATTTCGGGTCTGCAGGTTATAGAAAAGGTTTCTAAGTAATCGATTCCGAGTACTTAATTAAAGCCTTATATAACTTATCTTGCTTTGTATGTTATTGGTTCTCCTTTATTATTTAGTTTTATTTCATACACCTATCCTCCGCCTAGGACGTTATATTTTTCCTTTATTTTATTAAGGGGCGTATCTGTTATAGTTATTAAATCCTAGGTTTTTCTTTTTTCTAGTTCTAATATTTCTGCTACTATAGCGTCTATCTATTATGATTTATCTGAGCTTTGCATGGCCTTTCTATAGGTAGCTGGTTCTAATAGAGAGTTTATAGTTAAGAGGTAGTAAGGCTCTATTTAAAAGTATAGGTTTCCGAGAGTGGTATCTTTTATTAAGTATAATAAGGGCTTAGTATTTTTATTATTAACTAATATATAGTCTTTAAAAGCTACCTTCGGATTCGAAGGTATTTTAACTTATATACTAGAATAGCCGGTGTATACAGGTCTATCTAGGTTATTATAGCCTATTACTGCTTATAGACTCCTCGATTTATTTTATAGGTTATTATTATTATCTTCTTTAGTTTCGATAGACTTAAAAGGTCGTTTTAAGACCCGTTATTATTATATAGTTTTTTCTAGAAGCTAATAAGGCTCTAGGTTAGAAACCCTTTCTTCTTAGAGATAGATATTACTAGTATTTAGGTCTAAAGAAGAGTGTATAAACTGATTTTTAAGTATATATACGTCTCCAAACCAACCGATCCTTCTTAAGACTAGGTTATATATCTTATAGTTATAATCGTTAAAGCCAATAAGGGCACCACGAATAGCTCTGCTATCTAGTTTCTTTTAATTAGGGTTATTATTTTTATAGTAGGCTATAGAGCCCTAGACCCGAATATGGTTTATATTAGGCTTTTTCTTTTTTACTATCTTAAAAGGGGTCTTGAAACCTGTAGCTGAATTTAGGGCTCTATTATATATATATACTGCTGAATATATAGTATCTCCCTAAAGGTATCTAGGTAGTCCTAAGTCGAAAAGCAGGCTATGAACCTTTTCTATTATAGTTCTAATAGCTTATTTAATCGACCCTTAGGTCTTATGGGTATATAGTGGTTTTATATTATGTTTTACGCCTTAAAAAAGACGTTTAGAGGAGGCGTTTATAAACTTCTTTCCACCGTTAGTGTCTACTTCTTTTATTCTTATATCGTAGTTATTATTTTCTACTAGTATTTTCCACTCTTTTATGGCTAGAACGACGGTTACTTCTGATTTATTAGACAGTAATTTTGCCTAGAGGAACCCGGTAGAACGGTCTATAATTAGTAGAATCCAGCGCTTCTTATTATAAGTTGTTAGTTCTATTAGGCCGTAGAGATCTATATATACCTTTTCTAGGTAGGAGAAGTATTTATATTTATTAACTGAATCTTTATTAGCTAGTATAATAGCCTTACTATGGCGGCAGGCATTATAGCTGTTTATATCTATGATTTCTTATTCTAATACTTTAAAGTCCTTAAAAAGAAAGGTATTATTATATAGGTTGTTTAAGGTAATAGGGTTTATATAGCCTATTCTGTTATGCTATAGTTATATAGTCTCTTTTATTTTTACGGTTCTTTTCTTATTATTTTAGTCTCTTTATTTCTAGAGGTCTAGATTTTTCTAATTTCTGTATTTCCTTATTCTTTGTTCTGTGCTTTATAGGATTTCCTTTATTATATTGATTTCTTTATTCCTATCTTTTAGGATAACTGGCGGAGCTACGGCCTAGTAGAGTCCTCTAAAAGGTCTAGCTTTTATATATATATATAAAGGGACTCTGTTATTATTTCGTTTTTAAAAAGAATAAGCTGTTTATTACCGGATAAACCTCTGACTTTGCTATCGAGGTTTAGGAGACTTATTATACTAGTTCCTATTTTAGGAATATAAAGGCACTCTTTTAGAAATGGTGTTTTTCTAGTATCTTTAAACTTAATAATATAGTTTCTTACGCCTATTATCTTTATTATATTTGCTTTACCCTAACTAGCGAGCCTGGTGGTGGTTTTATATATAAAGAAGAGAGATGTATTTGTTATTATATAAGAGGTAGCTCCGCTATCTATACTAAACTTGAAGCCTAAACTGAACCTATTCTCTATCCTGAAAATCCTTTTAACTATCCTAGCTATATTTATGTTAGTATTCAGAGTATTCTAGGGATTTTGGGTTATTATATTCACTTCTTTAACGTCTATTATATCCTCGGCTTCCGGGTTCGGGAGGACGTCTTCGAATATAATCGATTTATCTTCTTCTTCTTACTCAGGTTCTTTGGGTTGCTTTTTAAGGATGATATTCACGGAATCCTTATTATTTATAAGCGTCTAAAGCAGTTAGTTCTTTAAGAGACCTATAATAGCGTCTTCTATTTTCTTATACTAGAGATTTAGGGACCTGGATCTGCCCCTAAAGGAGGAGGAGGAGGACTTAGTGCTCTTAGAGACCCGATTCCACTGCTTTTTTCCGGTATTTTCCTTTATAACCCAGCCCTTAGGAGCCTTATCTGGGTAAAGGAAATAGCAGTTAGAGGAGACGTGGCCGGGTTTCTTATAGTTCGTATAGAACAGCCCCTTAGTCTTTTTCTAGTGTTTTTTAGACCCTTTAATAAGAAGAGTATTATTTACTAAGGAACGCTTTATTTTCCGGTAGGCGTCTATTAATTTAGTAACGATTTTATCTAGTATATAACTCTAGATATCGTAACGGAGGGACTAAGTGATCTAGTTAGGAATAGAGTCGTATCTCTTATCGAGGGCGTTAAGAATCCACGTATAAATCACCTTATTAGGAAAGGAAATCTCCCTTCCTTCTAGAGCTATCGGATTTTCTTAAACCTTATATAAGAAGGATTCGAGGGTTTTATAATCTAAGGGGGAATTATTAAAGAAGGTTCCTAGGGCATTAAAATCCGCTTAAAAGCCTTTCCTTTCGTATAGGCTTTTTAGCTTTTCCTAGGCTTCGTGGGCTATATCTAGCCCTTAAACCTAGGTAAGAGGTCCTTTAGAAAGGGTAGAGAGTATTTTACTAGCGGCCTTAAAAGAGTCCTCCTTCTGCTTTTAAGAGGGATTTAGTAGAGGTTTAGTTATATTATTTATGAATTTCCCTTTATAGGTAAAATAAGCGTGTATAGATATCCTCTAAAAAGGAAAATCGGCACTGCCTTATAGTTTCTTAACCGTGGGGATAAAATCCTTACTAGTTATCTTCCTAGCTTTAAAACGGTGGCCTTTTTACTAGTATTAGAAGGAGAGAAGTGGAATTACCCGATTTATGGTTCTAATTACCCGGGGGGTTGGATATAGGGGTGAAAAGTGGGTCTAAAGCGGGGGAAAGTGGGGCCATGTACTAGTATAGTTCACGGATATTAAAAAAGTGGAGTCGTTTCTTATATATCACGAAGAAAAGATTAGCTTTTTCTTTTTTAAAGACTAGGGTTTATAAGCCACGTAATATTATAGCCTTTATAGGGGTGTGGTGGTGCGGTATAGCTAGTATACAGGGGATATGGATGCTAAGACTTAACTATTCGGAACGGGGTCCCGCTACGATATTTTTCCGTTTTTTCGGAAAAAGGAAAAAAGGGAAAAGGGGAAAAGGGGAAAAGGGGTGGCCTAAAGAGGGCTTTAAGGTGGATTTTGGTTACTGGCGGCCTGGAGAGGGCTTTAGAGGTGGATTTAGTTAGAGGCGGCCTAAAGAGGGCTTTGGAGGTGGATTTTAGGGTAGAGATTGCCTGAAAAGGACTTTAAAGGTGGAAGAAAGAGGGGATCTAGAAATTCCTTCGCTTTCCCGGACTTATAACCTCTATAACGGTCACGAAGAGATAGAACGGAAGAGGAAGATCTAGAGGAAAAGAGGCAGTTTGAATTATAGGAGACTATGAAGACTATAGAAGTAAGATACAGAGAGAGAGAGAAAAAGGAAAGGAAAAGGGAGGCGGGCAACCTGGTATATATAGTCCTTTCCTACGGTTTATTCAAGCTACTGATTTAGTATCCAGACTATTAAAGTATAGGCGAGGGTCCGTGAGTTATTCTAAAGGTCCTAAAGGTCTATAGGTCCACCTAAAGGTCCGTGGGCCTACCGGGGGGTCCGTGGGTCCACCTAGGGTCTCGGGGGACTCGGGAGGACCCTGGAGGACTCAGGAGGTCCTTAGAGGACTCAGGAGGTTCCTGGGGGACTCGGGGGGACCCTGGAAGTCTCAGGAGGTCCCTAGGGGACTCGGGCGGACTTAGGAAGTCCCTGACTTACAGGAGGTTTCGTATATCGTACTATACTGTATATAGGTATATTTATTTTCTGGGTATAGTACTAACATCTAGTATCTATAAGAGCGGTAATTAACTTCTTATTTATCCGTGCTTATATAAAAGCTAAAACACTACTTTACGACTACGATATAAACTCTTTTTGATCCCTTTATTCCTTTATAATAGGCTCTAGTGCCCGTTTCCGTACTAGAGCTATTCTTTTTCCGAGTCTTTATCGTTATCTATAGCTCCTATATAGGTCGTTTCGTCGTCTAAGGGAACTAAGACCTTAGCTACGCGGCTTGCCTTGTAGTCTTTAACGTCCTTCTTCTTTAAGCGGTATTTCCTAGTAAGGTATCCCTTTGTTCCGTAGTTATAACACTCTCTTATCTCTTTTCTCTTAGCCTATACTCGGTTAACTCCTCTTATCTTTATATTACCGTTATAATCGCGGGCGTGATTATTATTATTATTACTATTATAGGGTATTTAACTAAAACGGGGCCTTATAGTAAGGGCTTCGAGTCTCTAAGTAATACTCTATACCTTTACCACCTAAGCGTACTAATTATTTAGGAGTTTTAGAGTAATAAGGGCGGTATAGAGGCGGCTACTAAAAGCTCCTTCTAGGAATATAATCTTCGCCCTATTATCCTATTAACCTCCGCCCGCGATGGCTAGGTATTATTTAAAGCCGGGTATAAAACTACCGAACGCTTGGTCTTCGCGTTATCGTAACGTTTATAGGGCGTTAGCCGCGTAAGGTTATTTATTAACGTCCTTATATATACGATTATGGTAGTTAAGAAAGTCTTTAGGGTTATAATGACCGTCGGTTCCGCCCGCCGCCTAAAAGGAGGCGACGACGCGGCGAGGGGCTTTATCTAGATAGGCGTTAATAAAATACCACTTCTCGCGAGGGATCTAGAAAAGATGTTCATCTAATAGGAGCTTCTCGCGTATTTCGGATAATTAGCTTACGTACTCTAAGCGTTTTCCGTTAAACTTCTAGAAGGGTGGGAGTGCTTTAGTTAATAGGTTCGTAGCGGGCATCGGGTGGGCGTATACGTTAGGGTAGGCGTTTAGGGGCCTTATATAACCTCCTCCGATAAAGTGGCTAGACGCGGCGTAGCTATACGTTATTAGTTTTATATCGCTTATAGTAATTAGTTAATAGCCTTTTACTACTCTTAAATCTAGGTGGTTAAGGTAGCGACCTAAGTCTATAGAGGGTTAATAATCTCCCTCCTCCACTCCGTAGCCTTAGGCCACTCGCCCGCTAGGCGTGACGGAGCGCCGGGACGTAAATCGAACTAATAATCTATTTCTATAAGCGTAGCGTATAGGTTTCGCTAAGCTTTAGATATATAAGCGGCTAGTTATAAATTATTAATAGAGTAAGGCCGAATAGTTAAATTATCTAAAGCTAAGGAGAAAAAAAGGAAAAGGGCAAAACTCTATAGGTGTTTATAACCTAAATATAATATCGCGGCGACCCGCTAAGAACACGCTATAATTAGTCGGAAGATCCGGTACTCTACTAGGTTATCTCCACGGGGTCAACCCGTAATAATATCTAACTCTTCTCTGCCTAGTTGACTATTAGGTTATACTTGGTTAACTAAGGGATCCCGAGGATACCCTTTAACCTATCTTCGCCTAAATCTATAATATATAACTCTATATACTATATCCGTATATAATTCTAAGTATCTATACTCCGGACTATAAATAAGATTAATCCGAGTATCTAGGTTATATATTCCTTATTTAACTACCTAACTTCCCCAAGAGGTCCGGTGATTATCTTACCGGGGGGTACTACGCGTTTATCGATAATATCGAAGTGGGTAACGCTATCTAGAATTATAACTCGATAATCTTATCCACCGTTGAGTCGTATATTAAGCTTTACCCTTACTAGACCAGGGGGAGGGGATAACTCTCATAGCGCGTTATCCTAGGCCTTAGACTATAGCGTTTAGGGTAGGGCCTATACCTAATCTAAAGTGGGTTGACTAGGAGCTATAGCCTCCTGATTAGGGTTAGTAGCCAAGGTAAACCTTTAGCCGGCCCGCCTATTCCATAAGCGAGGGTCAAAAGGACGAATATAGCCCTCCTCTCCGTATTTATAATATTTCCAAGGGCCTAAGAGTTCCGAGGTTATACTAAGATTATCCAGCTACTAAGCAGGGGTAGTAGCCGCGGCTAGAGTAGTAGGGGACGCGGATATATCTTCGCGGGAACCGTTAGTTTAGCATAATAAAGGTTTACTAGTAGTCTTGCGCTTCCTTTTATGACCCTGATTATGAGATATATACGAGTGATAGCCGCGATTCTGATTAGATGGTTCACCCTTACGCATTACCGTGACCTTAGCTTAGCGGGCCGCGACGTTTAACTCCTAGAAGGTCTTAGGTAAAGTTCTAGTAATAATTTAGTTACGTAGAGGTCTCCTTAGCTTCGTTATAATAAACTATATACGCTACTTATCGGGAAGGGGGATAAACACCTTATTAAATAAGGAATCCAACTTATTAATAAATTAATCGTAGGTCTAACCGGGTTATTAAAAGGTCCGTTCCGAAAAGATCTACTGCGTAAGTAATAGCGAGACTCGCGAGCTATCGACTAATACTCGGTTATAAAGGCCTTTAACTCGGCCTATATCGCCTTTATTAAAGAACTATAGGTCCTCTTTTACTAAGCTCGCTAACGGAACTTCGTATTTTTCTTAAGGCAGCTAGCGGTAAAGTAAACCTTCTTCGCCTTTATTATAAAACTAACTAGATTAAGGTAAAAACGATCCTTAATCTTTTCTATAAAGATTCTAAACTAATCGTATAGCTTACCATCCTATTTTAGGGTAAGCAGGTATACCTTTAACAGATCGCCGCGACTACCTTAGGGATAGTAATAGTTCGCCGAGGGTTTAAAAGGGGATAGGGTAGCGTCCGGTTGTTCGCCACGACGAATAGCTTCTAGACGCTTTAACTTACGCTCGCGTTCCTTATATTCCTTACAGTAGCTTAAGAGGAAGTCCAGCTCTTTGGGGAGCAGCTAATCCGTGTAGTGATTCTCTAGTTCCTCGATATTATAACGTATACCCCACTTAAGATCAGGTTATAGCTCTATATTGCTAGTCGATTAAGCCACTGGTACCTCGCGCTAAGGCATTATAAGAGGCTTACGCTAGGGTGCTAGAAACGGTTCTAGCTATAGCTCTAAAGGGTCCTATAGGATAATGGTCTCCTATTCATTAAGTAGAGGTGCGGTGGGATCACTTTTAGGGGATAGCGTATACTTATAAACCGATTTATAATCTCTATCCTCGGTGGGAGTAGTACTAAAGCGCGTATAAGGAGGTATAATTATGTATTAGCTAACTAGCAGGGGTAAATTATACTTATAACTCTTAACGGTTATTATACCCGTTAGAACGGTTAAGCGAATAATATATTAGGGGTTTTTATATAAAAAGTAAAAAGACGTTATAAGATAATTAACAAGGCTATATGAACTAATAGGTTCGATTAAGAGTTAAATTATTCGCTCAACCTCTAAGTTAGGAGTTTAGCTTTACCTATTCCTTTTATAGATAACCAGACCCTCTTCCCTAAGAACCTTAGAGAATCCCCTTAAAAGCATTCCTAGTACCACGATCTATCTATCGGTGGTCCTGTCTATTATACTATACCAGGTCGGTCTGGGTAATACTAGTCCCGGAGCCGACTAGACTATCTATCTCCGAATATTATACCCTATCTAATCCCCTGTATAACAATTAAGATATACTATCTCCTCCTATTTAGGCTATCCCTGGCTTCGATGAATTATGCCCGTGACACCCCCTTTTCTTTTCCACAATTCCCTTTCGGAAATTGATAAAGAATCCTTATCCCCACTAAGCAAAACTCAGTAACTACCCCTTTCTATTCTAGGAAACTATTCCCAGAAGTCTTACCTTCTATTAAAACTAATTTACTGCTAAATACTAAGTAACTCGGATATCAAAAAAGCATAATAATCATCACCTTTATAATTACGACTATACTCTCTTATCTTATCGTTTTCCCTTCTTATCCTTATTAAACACAACACTTTAATATATAATACTAAGACCGCTATGCTTGCGATAAGCCTGGTAATTATCTTAGTAAAATAGCCACCCCTAATATCGTCCTAAGCCTTAAATAGCGCACACTAATCCTTAATAAGTCCTAAAAGAATATTCAGTTACTCCGTAGAATTGCTAAATATCTATATAAAAACTACCGATCGTAAGAATAGTTACACGATATACTCTTATTCCTCTTAGCGTAATAGAAACAACTTAACTAGGAGAGATTAAACACTTCAGGCTCCGTAATGAGTTAGACCGCTATAGTCAGAGAAGATAAGGGTAGGGTATATAACCTATGTAAATATATTAAGAATAATAAACTTAGCACGAATATTTTGGAAGCCATAAAAGTGGTATACTGTATTTAACGAAAAGGTATAAAGCGCCAAACTAGCGGTTGGTAAAAGGAATGGAAAGCCGTTAAGAGACGACTATATAAGAATGATTATCTACCCGATAACAAACATGCCCTGGATCTATTTAATAAAGCACTCGCAGACATAGCAAAATACCGTTACTACGAATATCCTTAATACAAAGAAGATAATTAAAACGACGATATAATTAATAATAATAATAGATAGGTAGTCGAAAAAGGTGGGTTCGCAATAATAGACAAAGATATTATAGTCCGTAGATAACGACGTAACCGGAGCGATACTAGCAGGAGCGAAATAACAGGTAAGTAGAGACGCACTAACAGGATAACCCTCGTAATCGACTACCGCTAAGTATACCACTAATAAAGATATAGTTAAGATAATATTCGAAGATTAGAAATACGCCGTGGCGGAAGCTAATGGAATAATCGCTTAGTATCTAAACGGTTAAGTTAATTAATTTATTAGATTAATATTTATATTCTTCGACTATAGAAGCCTAGAGGAGCGTTTATAGGAGAAACTAACGGCTGGTAATAAATCTCCTAGATATTACATTATCGTACTTACTCTAAGAGATAACGGACAGATCGGTAGTACTTAGCCGGACGCCCCTAACTAAGATAGAATCGCTTAACAGATTATAATTTAGAAAAACCAGGCTATTAATAAGAAGCAACGAACAAGACTAGTATCTCTTAGCAATTCCTTAGACTTTATAAGCGCTAACCTAGTAAGAAAAGGAAAGACGAATACCACCGCGCCGATAGCAGGCCCGTCTACGCAGACCACGACCCTATTAGTATAGAAAATAATCTTAGCCTTAACTAACTAAACCGGATAAATTATAGTAACCTAGGCCCAGTTCAAATTACTCTAGAATAATATAAAGAATTATATTAAACGACTAGAAAAACAAATTGATAATATAAACATAGGAGCTTTAGCCAAATATACTAATTAATAAACCTAATAGAAGAAAGATATCGACACACTTAAGAAGAAGAGAGGACTATGCATAGATATATAAAACGTTAATTTATCTAAAGAAATAATAGATAATAAAAAAGAAATCGAGGATATATACTCGGAGCTAAATATAAACGAGGCTAGATAGACCGATATCCGGAAAGAAGTAAAGAATCTACGAGCAAACCACGGTGTAAAGAAAGGAATATAGAATCTAACTAAAGCCTACTAACCGTCACTCCCTTAGTCATAGATATAGATATAGGCGTAACCTTAATAGCAGCCATAGCCGTAAACGTAGTCGTAGATATAGTCGTAAAACGACTTATTCCTTAGCGATTAAATAAATATATCCAATTAAAGGATATCCGGACCGATAATGATCGATACCTTATAACTAATAGAACCGTCTTTCCTTAGATATCCGCGGAACTTATACCTTATTAAAAAAAAAAAAAAACAGGAGGTCTCTTTTCTTTTCTTTTCTTTTCTTTTCTTTCTCTCTTTTATTTTCCTTAGGTTCCTTATACACGGGCATTACGACTATATAATAGTAGTTAAATAGGGGAGGAATATAATATTAATCGGGACGATTATTTTTTAGGGGAACGGTATTTACTATATAAAAGTATATATATATCTACTTAGTTAGCTAGCAGCAGATGTATATAGGTCTGCTCCGCAGCAGAGCTTAACAAGCTTAGACTTAGAATAATCATCTTCTTTTCTACACAAATTCTATACATACCTTTGAGTCTTCCGCTCCACGATTAAGCGTAGCAATAACAATCGCCGAAAGAGGTTCCAGAGTAACCTTAAAAAGGACGCTAAAAGTAAGGGAAATAAGGGTTAATGGAAGTCACCCTTAAAAGACCCTTCTAAGGATTTATCTAATTTCGTGGCCACCGGGGGCGTTACTTCGGACTCGGATTCAGATAAAGGGACCGGATTATACGGCACACACACCTTCTCATTAATAGCCACCGTAGCCGGACCCTTTAAAAACGAGCTATTAGTTAATTCTGGTACTATAAGGTATATCATTAATAAGCATCACCTTCTCAAAGACTACCGGCCCGCGGAAAAGCTTATAATATTTGATACCGGCGGAGAAGAGTCGGATCCGGTTACCAGATTCGGCACTATAAGGCTATAAGTTAAAGATCAGGATCGTTAGCCGTATACGCTGATTTTAAAGGATATGGCGTTTATCGAGGGATATCCTATAACCGTTATATTAGCCCTCCGATTACTTCCAATACAATCGCTTATTACTAGTAGATAGGCGTTAGAAATTAAGGGAAAAGGTAGGACCGTTACCCTGCCTTTAAAGAACGTAGGAGATTAGTTTGCCCTCTAACTAACGGCTTAATAGTAAAGCTTTTTTAATACCTCGAGAGCCCCGATTAAAAGCGTCGCCGACGCTCGTTTATGGTATAAGGGGCTAGGCCAAGTAAGCGGCGAAGCCCTTTAATATATCACGACCGCCTGTATAGGCGGCACTGTCTTTAGACGGGATTTTCCCCTTATAATAGAGTATAAGAGCTGCTCTGGCAGTAAGGCCCGAAGACTAGTATCACGACGAACGCCTAACCACCGGCCTATACACCCTTAGCACCGTGTAGATATCGATATCTTCTCTAATAACAAGTCCTTTAATAGCCTTACTAGGCTAATACTATACCACTACCCCTACACCCACTTTATCGTGGGGGACTGCTAAAGGACCTTAAGTCAGTCTTTTTATCAGTGACCTTCTTCGAGCTATGAACGGTATAGTAGTATCAATGCCCTATTATAGTAAGACGCCTAGATAATAAATAAGCCCTGCAGAGCAATCTTAATAACTAGACTTATACTAGAGGGATCCTGATTAAGAAATCGTTACTTAATACGGCTATATAGAACGCCGACGCGGAACGCCACGGGGCTATTATATACGCTATAGCCTGGGCCCTTATTATCGCCTCCGGCTTTTAGTAGGATATATAACCGGGGATCGTCGCCGCTGCGATATACTAATATAACCTGATTCTATACCGTGACCTCGGGTAAAAGTCGCTAAAGGGTTATATAGACGAATAGGTTAATAAGATAGGACTCGAACGCCTTACTGGCACCCCTCTAATTGGTTACCTAAAGAGGTACGGTTTCTATGCCTATCTATTAACTGCTAACTATTAATATAGGCGCCGGAAGAACGAGAAGCTCGCGGAGAGGGCTTATATCGGTTATCTAATCGGCTACGAAAGCACTAATATATATCGGATTAGGTACTAAAGCTTAGAAGGGTCCTGCGTATAAGAGATGTTAGTTTTAACGAAACGATCCTGTATAAGGATTGTGACGTGGACGCGCCTATTATAATCGAGCTTTTTAAAGAGCTTAATCTGCCTAACGATACCGAAAAGGACGCCCTGGCGACCGTTGGCGTCATGCTGGTTTACGATTAATTCATAATGATATAGCAGAATACGACGATAGAGTCGTTCTAAGATATTAGAAGGCCGGAATAGCTTAAAGTAATTAAAAGAGCTGTAGATAAAGCAGTTAAACAAGTTAAAGAAGAAGAGGTTAAAGCAGTAGCTGTTAAAGTAATAGAAAATTCGACTCCCTTGCCTAATTCTGGGGGGGTTGATAAGCTATAATAGCGATCGTGGCTGCCTAAAACAGCAGCTATAGTGGCTACCCGGGTTACTCCTTCCACTATAGAGCAGCTGGCCCGAGCTTAGGGCTCTGCCATAATGCCGGCTATAATTACTGCTATAATTGCCTCCAAAACCTCTCCCAAAATAATGCCCTCTTCTTCCTTTTCCCCTCCTATAATAACGCCTCCAGCTTTATATCACTTAACGCCTGTAGCAGCTATTCTACCGGCTACCGTAACAGCTACCTACTAGCCGGCTCCTCCGGCCAAGTCTCCAGCTCCTATAACGTTAGTAGTAACCGCCGCTGCCGCTGCCTCTATTAATAACTCCGAGAACTCCGATAATAATATCTCGGATAAAGATTCCTTTATTTCCGACGACGCTGACAATACTATTACGCCTGCCGCCGGCGCCGTAGGCGCCGCCGGTACTACCACGGCCATAGGTTTATTATCCTTTGATTAGTTAGTTCTAGAGGATAAAATAAGGTTCGAGTTATTCCGACTGTACCACTTGGTTATTCCGACTGTAGTTCTTGTTGGACCCACTCTTTTGGATCTGCCTCTTTATTATCAATTCCAAAAAAGCTATACGAAGTAAACAGCTTATTAACGTTTTTCAACGATCTGACTCGGAGGCAAAGAGTAGTAATTACAGAATACAGAACATAGTTAAATAGAATCAGTAAGTCATCTAATTATAGCTTTTTACCACGTTATAAGTTATATTATCAATGTCTTAATAATTAGCTACCCCTTTATTATATATCCGATTATTGGTTCTATTGCTATAGCTGCCGAATAAGCTTATTAGTTCGACCGAAGCTATCAGCGCCTAATTAACTGCCTCTTCTACGAGTCGATTAACTGCCTCTTCCACGAGCCGATTAACTATTATAGAACCGCTCTGCTACCGTCTCTTAGGGTTCCTAGGCTTATTACTCCTCTTATTCCTATTTAAAGGGGTCACGAGCTCGGGTCTATTAAGTCTCTCTTCGAGTATTTATCCCTCGAGGGATTAACGTAACAAGGATATCTTCGGGTGCTAGGCGTAGGCGGCCGCGGCTTAATAAGATAACTAAAGGCTCTAGGATTAATCGTAGCCTATCCTCTTTAATAAGATTACGACTAAGATACTAGTGGGGATAGACGTTAGTATAGCTAAACGCGATCTTCGGGTCCGCGCCTGCCCGGGCTATAATATCATAATAATAAGGAATCCTAAACTAACGTTTAAACCGACCGGTGTATACTTCTATAGGCTAATTACTCTTCTTAATATTAATAGTATAATAGAACTGGCTTAAAAGCAGCTTTAAGGTGACCCTGCTATATCGTGATCGTGTATCGCCTATCTAGTCGCGGGTATAATATACTATAAGCTAGTTAATTACTTAATCGGATTCCGTTTTTTCGTATTACGCCTTATTATTAGTTAGTATTAGTTAAATCCGCTTAGCTAAGAATTTCAGGTCCACCGTGGAGTTAACGAGATAGCCCTTAATCTAGCTATAGTTTACCTCTATTCGTGACGTTATTCGTTAGCCCTAATTCCGGTTATTTAAGATCTAATACTCCATAAACTACTTACGCCAGGGTAACTAAGTCTAGAGGATATAGGTAATATAATCCTCTTACTTAGGAAACTGCTTAAGTAAATAGAGCCACGCCTTTTTAAGATATTCTTCTATTATAGCGTAAATAACCGCCTTCTAGATTATCAGAAACCCTCGTGGGTCACGTATAATATCGCTTACCCGTGGCAGTCTAATATAGGGCTATTCGTGGCTATCTATAAAATTAAGGTCGCCGAATAGAGACACTTTACGAGCCTTAAATTACTACCGTTACGTAGAATTATAGTCTTCCTAAATCCATCGATCCTTTACCTTTCTAGCCACGTTCTTATTTATATACTAGATATAGACCTACTACTCTATATTATACTAAATAGTAGTAATAGCGTTTGTTAAGGCTGGATTAAAGTTAGTGATTACGATGTACAGGCGGCGAATAAAGAGCCTAATCCGTTGGTCCTTAAGTTATTCTATAAGCCACTGATTGATCTTCTTATCCTCTTTATTCGCTAAACAGAAGGCGATGTTAAGGGTGCTATTCGTATTACTAACTATATAAACTCCTATTAAAGGTATATGAAATCGGTTAGTCTTATACGTGTTATCTATCTATATAACCTCGGGATTCTGCTTCTATATATCCTAGCACCACGTTATTATCTATAGAAGTGCCGTGATACGCCCTACTAGCTATCGATAATAGTGCTTGATACCACGATCCTAGAATTCCTTAATTAAAGCTTATATCGGCGTGTATCCTCGAAGGGACTCTTCGCATGCCCTGGTAATCTCGTTATGAATATCTGATCTAACCCAGGTCTGATCGGAATACTTCTTTTATATAAGGGCTATAATATCATGAGCGGTTATAAGACTAATCTTAAAGTATTACCGAATCTCTTAACGCTATTCTTCGGTCTATATTCTTTTATAATAGATAGGATAGGTGGTTATATTAAGTAAGGCGTCATGATTATAGTCGGGATTCGTAATATTACTATACTAATGGCCGTTATTAAAGGTAACCACGATAGTAAAAGGGCACGTAGTCTTCCGTGACGATACGTTTAGGTAAGGTCTAGTAGATTAGGATGCTCGTTAACTCCTACTATGATTGTAGTAAAGCTTTTTACGCCTATACCTGCTGCTCTTATCACGGTTTAGCGATCGTCGAATTACGATCGCGTAGCTATACTCCTTTGCGTAGTCGTCCTTAGAAGCTAGAAGCTTATTAAAGTCTTTATAGCCTAAGGGTATTAAGATAAGCGGTAAAAGAGCTATCGCGACGTTATAAAGGTGGTGGATTAACGATATCCTATAATAGCTTAAGAAAAAAAAAGGGAAGTATTAAAAGGTCTTTAATTAGTGTGGCAGCTAATAACGAGCCGACAGGTCATATACAAAGTGGGTCCAACAAGAACTATAGTCGGAATAACTAAGTGGTATAGTCGGAATAACTCGAACCTAAAATAATAGCTGCTGCCATGGGTGCCGCAACGGTAGCCCCGGGCCCTTCTACTACTCCTACGGCAGCTGCTAAAGAAAGGCGAAGCCGTTACTATGCAGAACGGCTTAGGCAGTATAAACTCGGACAAGTCTTCGATAACAGGAGTGCCTAAGACTACGAAGTGTATATAACCAGAATAACATATATAATGAGACCTTTAAAAGAGGTTCCTGGAGGTGTGCGCTGCTCTGATTAGGGTAACGTAGCTTAAACGAAGTGAATATAATAAACGTAGTAAGACTTAGGCTTAAATGGATAATGATTATAAAGGATAATAAGCATCCTCTATATCTAGGTGGCGTCGCTATATATATATAATATATAAGATAATATAAAAAAGATACGCACGCGTCTTATAGCCTTATATGATATCCTAATAATATAGCATTAGGTCTCCGATCCACCCCTTTATAATCGGCCCTAGTTATCTTATTTATATCCTTATAGCTATAATAACTCTAAATATAATTAGGTTACCCTAATTAAGCTAAGTATAATCTATTAGAACTATTCTAAAACTTATTTACACTTACGGAGAGTCTGTACGCCGACTATATAATCCTCCTTCCTAGCATAAGCTTACTCTATAGCGGCTATAACTATATTCTTATCCTACTTAATTCTAGCGTTATACCGTAACTATCCTTCCTAGAGGATTACTCGTGAAGGTGGTATATATAAGGAGCTATTAACGGCGGCGTTATAAAGTATCGCGTAGTAGATACTATTATAGGAATAAACCCGGTTATCTCGGGAGAATAAGCTAGGTCTAATCGGGCTAATATAAGAGTCTATAAGGCGAGGGTTATATAGCCTATAGAATAGGTGGCTACGAGATATCTCGATATCCTTATCTTGCTCCTCTATGTCCTTAGTCTATTTACCTCAGATATTAATCTTCCGAGGCTTTACTATACCTTTCTTCGGGGATAGCTAAATAATCTTATAGCTATTTAAGTTAATGCTAATAAACTTAGAAGATTTAGAGGACTTAGGAGTCTTCTTAGCACTCTTCGTGACCTTAGTGATCTTCTTAGGCGTGACCGGTGCCGAGGGCTTCTTAGAGATAGCCTTAGGTGTCTTAGAACGCACCGGGACACTAGTATCTTTATTAGGCTCCTATAACTTAGGAGCACTCGTAACTAAGGCCTAAGTCATCTTCTTAGCCTAATCATAGGAACCAGGGGCTATAGGCTTAGATTTAATAATAGGTTTATTAATAGAAGTGAAACGTATACTCTTAGGAGGAGGCGGTAAAGGAAACTAGGGGACTACTGGGATCGCTAATATCTTCTAATAACTAAAGCCAAGAATTACTCTGATATAAGATAGTCATTCTTCCTTAATATAATACGTATAAGCGGCGCTATTACTCCCGTAATAACGTCCTTATATAAACCGATAAATCTTTAAGCTCTAAAGAAATAGGTATCTCTCTTAGATAATAGCTTACATCTACTCGATAATAAAGAGACCGTATAAGCAATTATCTATCTAGCGAGGACCATAAATAATATAGACACGGCGGGTAAGGCTAGAGGCAGCCTTATTAGGTGTATTAATACTACGTAGCTAACCTATAGCGTACTTAAATAACTATAAAAGGCGGACCTTAGTATTACTAGTATTCTAAATACTATTATACCTTTATATACACTATATCTCTTAATTCATAATTAGACTAATAAAGTGATTCTTAAAGTAATAAATAATAGTGATAAAGCGGCTTCTTTTAATATAGTTATTTTCCTTAAGCTATTAAGATAAATAGACCGCTATATGGCTATTTCGCTCCTAGTAAGGTATAATACTAATCCAGGCTATAGGACGGCTGTCCCCTTATCTACGCTTAAATATAGCGCGTATTATATCTTCTAGGCTTCCTTTTTCTAGCTCTCTCTTATTTATTAGATTATAGTATATCCTAAAGGAAGACTATACTGCCGGGTAAGTATATCGCGGTCTTTCGCTGAACGTGCTTACTATAGGAATATAAGGCAGTATTGCATTAACCGTGATAGCGTTAAGTTCGCTGTCTATAGCGTTCTTAAGGAGGTGCTAAACTACGCGTATATTATCTTCCAGCTACTAAGGGAAACCTATAAAGAGGCGTTATCTAAGACGTTAAATAAGCGATATAGTAATCCTTATATAGGGAACACCTATTAACTCTTATTAGGGTTATTGATATAACGGGGCGTATAGTCTTATCGATAGTAACGCGGGTAGCGGGTATAATATTAGCGGTAAGGACGGGACGGGCAGGAGCCGGCTCCTAGTAGTTAGTAAGGGATATAGATATTCTTAATATCTCTGTTGGCCTAATTACGGTAAGGTATAGACAGCGGATATAGGAAAAATGTATAAGGGTAGCGGGCTAATAAAGAGTAAAGAAATAGACGGCGGGGGATAAGCTAGAAAAGTGAACTTAACGATATAGGAAAAAAGAGGAACAGAGCGAAAACGGGTTAACTAGAGCTAGTGATAGGGGATATATATCCTTTATCGACGTTTAATATTTCTAGGTAGTGCCTCCTTTACGAGACTAGCTTTAACTAGAGTTTTTATTACGGCTACTAGTTAAATAGGGTCGTGATTATTAAAGAAAGGATAATCATAATAATATTTATGGTTTTCGAATAAAGGTAACTTTAGTAAATTAGGCGCGGGATCTAAATACGGAAGTCCGCTTACCGTATAACCGATCTAATTAGATAAAAAGATTAGATAGTATCTTTTCTATTATGCCTATAGTCGCGACTACGTGATAAAGCGACGCAGGGAAAGTAATCGTGAATTACGCTTAAAGACTAATCTTTAGGTAACTTACATAGATTATTTATTTAATTACGCCTTCTTAAGTTACTAAAACTATAAATCGCTAGGCCATATTACCTATCGTCAAGGGATATAAGGCGGAGGGCTGCCGGCTAGAGGAGTATCTTTCGGACTTTATGTCTTTATATTATCGTATAATTCGATATCGTGTTTCCCTCAAACTTCTTATTAATAATATTAATAAGATTATTAATATATGCGCTAAAGCTCTAATCACGGGGCTTAATAACCTTAGTTCTTATAAGGGTAAGAAAGCCGTGGCTTATTAAGAGTCACTTTATCCTATAACGTGGTTCTAGTCTAAGACACGACTTATTATAGGTACGGTTAATAAGTATAATGTTTTTATAATAGTCTAAGATATAGTGGCGAGTTCTTTTTACGGTTTTAGTTATATTACCCTGATTAGATTAAGCTAATAACAAAGATATAGGTAAACTCGTACTTTATTTAGTATAAAGTGGCTAGTAAGGGTGGTGCCTTATACGTCGCGCTGGATTTCGTGGGTTAGGTTATCTAAGGTAACTCTAAGGCTACCGTTATAGGCCGCGTATAGGATAGCCTACTAAATCTTACTAATAGAGACATAGAATAAAAGCTATTTAAGAAGGTAAGGTCTAGTAATGGTTTATCTCTGTTTCGTGGCTATATGTTTATAGCTAAGGACCTTACTAGTCGCTAAAGGGAGTATATTATAAAGACGGTGACCCGGGCTTATACAGTTAGAGCCCTAATTATCTAAGGGTTCGGGGTTATTAATAAGGTGCCGTGCTAATACTATAAGGAACGGTGGTTAGCTATAAGTAATTGGCTTAATAATAAGATCACTTATCCTTTCTTTAAGTACGTGTCGCTTTAGTATAATAATTAGTTTCCGGACTACGCTAACTATATTTTCACGAGATAGCTTATACGTATCATAATAATAAGCTCCGAAAGCAGTTCTATTAGTCTAATCAGGAGGTCTTATAGCTAGATAGTGGCTATATAGGTATTAGTCACGCTAATCTATATACTGAAGACTTATTAGTGTTATTATAATCCGTATATAATAATAAGATATGTCCGTGACTTTTGCCTTAGTGCAGTGTCTTCGTGGTAAGTATTATTACTCTCTATCACAAAAGTGCTTAGCAGATACGCGACGTTTATAGAGGAAGGGGTCTTAAACCATAGGACTATATAATAGTATAGGTCTCTGTATTAGCGTATAAATATAAGGACGACCTTAAGAATTTCTGTTATACTATTTTGAATCACCTAATAAGAAGGGATCGCGAAAAAATAGTAGAGTGATGTTATATTCCCTTTATTAATAGGGCTTAGGTTTAGCGGTATAAGTTAGAAGTATACGGCCTTAGTAATAGTGACTATAAGAGCGAGCCGGAGTAAGATATAGATAGGTGATTCGGGTAGTAATTACTATTACCAGGGTAACCTTAGTATAATTAGGGTATTTTATTTTAGTACGCGGCGTAAACGTGTAAAGGAAAGGTAGATTAATAATAAGTATATTTAGTAGATATATCTTTATAGTATCTACTTAGTTAGTACGTATAAACAGAAAATAGTAATAGTAAAATATAAATAAAAGGAACTTAATAAATAAAATAATTAGTAGAAGGGCGTAGAATAGGGTAATTAGGGTAATAAAGGGTAAACGGGAAAGGAATAGGAAAAAGAGTAAGTTAAGGAGTCCTAAAAGTAGTGTTTCTATTTTAGGGGTTAATAATTAGTTTTTAATAATAGGTAGATAGCGGTGCCTTATATATCCTCGGCCCTAATACTATATATAAGACTCCTATTAAGTATAGTATTACTATAATTAGGTTAACTAGGTAGGAAGTAATAGTAGGGATAAAGTATAAGGTCCTAGTATAGTTCTTATACTTATTTAGGTTAAAGTCAGGATCTCTAGGGATATAGACTTTAACTCTTCCTGACTACGTCGCTTTCCGGAGCTCTACTTTTAACCTCTTATAATACTCGCCTAGTATATCCCGAAGTCTTACTAACCGTTATAGGAGTAAGTTAACGGTCTAATTAAGGGAACCTACGTCGTCTTAACGCTTATTATCCTCGGCCCTAATATCTTTATTAGTGGATTCACCTTAGAGGAGGGGTGCTTTAACTAGCTTTTTATTAACAGGGACGCCGCGGGCAGGGTATATAATTATTAGTTCTTTAGCGCAGTCCCTTTCTAGTATCGCCTAGCCCTCCGGCTCCTAGTATCCGTCTTTATCCTGGATGAATTTCTTAAGGCGGTTAGCGGTAAAAGTAACGCCCTAGAGCTTTTCCCCTAAGAAAGTTAATTGCCTAAAGGTCTTATTATCCTGATTAGACGATATAATATAAAATAAGCCGTTTTAGCGGTAGTCTAGCTTCTTATCGCGTCTTATATTAATAGCTAGCTTAGTGACGTGTATAAGGATAAGGTCTCCGACTCGGAGTCTTTATTTACGTAGGGTCCTGACTTTTAAACAGTTAATAGAGTCGGTCTTCTACTACCGTTACTTATTAATAATATCGATAATAGTCCTTCGGTTAGCTTCCAACTAGGCGAAGGCCCTTAGGCGTAGTAATATCTTTTCTTTAAGGGTCTTAACGCGGCCCTAGTTAAGCACTCTCTAAGTAAGATAGGTCGTCTCGATAAGCGTAATGGCCTTATAGCTATAAAGGAGGTAAAAGGGGGTCTTTTTAATAGATACTTGGATAATCGTATAGTCCGCGAAAAGGACTATAGGCAGGAGCTTATATAATATACCACGGTATATCTTTTATTAGATAGTAAGCGTATAGGCGATAGGCTTATATCCTACCTTATTTAGACTATTAGCGCGGGGGTAGTAGGTAGAGATAACCTTAGGCTTTATTAGGTATACCCGATTTAGCTTAATTATACTACCCTTATTCTTAGGACCTCCGTCTATAATAATATACTAGTATAGCCTATGCCGGCAGATAACGTCTTCCTATAAGAATATCGTGATAGCTTATAATATATTCGTTTATAGTAAATAGGCTTTAGCTTATCCCGTGAATATATATTAAGCTTTTACTAAGTAGTACCCGTTAAGATACTAGATATCGAGACTTACCTATATTAAGGGGAGGGCTTATTAAGATAGTTAAGTAGCGATTAGGGGATCCTAGTAAACCTTACCTTAGTGGCTCTAATACTCGGCGTATACTTTAATAATCACCTTAGTCTATTTATAAATCCCGTCCTAGGTATATAGGGGGGTAAGCTTTTAGTATATCCGGTCCCTTATATAATAGCTTAACTTATTATAGGCTTTCCTAATTAGGGTAACCTAAGTCCTTTTATCGTTAATCTATTTTTTAAGAGTCGAATCTTTCTTAGTAACTCTTATCTATAATAAACCGTCCTTCACGAAAGCATAGGTTAATCGATCTCTAACGCGGCGGGCGTCACGAGGTTCTATTCCAAAGGGTATCCGTAGGCTCGTTAAATATAAGGCCACTTATAAAGAGAACTGGCTTTAAGTAACGTCCGGGTCTAAAACGTCTTTAGCTAGGGTAGAGTTATTAAACCTTTTATCCGTATCTACGAGGAAGATTCGGCTATTAATAAGGTCCTTAATATCTCCCTTTATAGCGTTATTAGCCTAAATGGACGGAGTAGCAGGTACCTTTAAAAGTCTATTGGCTATAGTATTCTTAGTTCCCTTAATATACTTAACCTCGAAGTTAAAGAGTCGGATCTAGGTAATTCACTGAGTAATAAGTGCGCCGGGCAGATCCGTAGTAAAGCCACTAAGCTAGGGCACTAAGGCTTAAGTATCTATTTCTAGTATAAAGCGGACTCTATAAATATAGTTACGGAGTCGGCGAAGCACCTTTAATACTCCCCTTAGCTTTAGCTTACCGGTATTATAGACCTTCTTTACCGGGCTTTATTTACCGCTTTTATACCGGGCGATAGCTTTTTTCCTATTAATATACTAGCCTAAGATCCCGCCCTAGGCCTTAATATATAAGTCGACGATTATATAAATAATACTAGCCCCTTTACTATATTTAATAATAATCAGAACTAGTATAAAGGTTAGGGTAAACTTAAGAGTATCTATAGCGTATTATTAAGGCTCGCTTTATAAGAAGATAGACGTCGTTTTTAGTAGGTCTATTAACGGCCCCGTGATAATAGTAAAGCGGTAGATCTAGATACGGTAGAAGGTAATAAGACTAAGAAAAGAACGGACTTCGGAAATAGTCTGGTATTTCTGCTACTTAGTTAACTTAGCCACCTTAGCCTGCTTAGGGGAATAGCTATCGGTCCTATATATATATAGCCTATAATAATAGCCGCTTTCTAATAGTATTAGCTTTTAGCGCTAGCTATAATGCCTTTAGCGAGCTTTATATTAAGAAGGACTTTATCGATATTACTAATATACTTAGCTACGTAGCGGCGAATTCCAGGTCTTATTACGGTATTATCGTAGGTAATAGTCGGCCCTTTAACCGCGATATTACTAATAAAGGGTTAATAGTATTAGGGAAGAAGGTTATAAAGGATACGGGTTATAGTATATATAAACTAGGCCACTAAGTTAGTCGCCCTTTATAGAAGCGTATATATCCTAAAGGGTCCTAAAGCCGTAGCGAAGGTTATTAAGTCCCTTAATTCCTTATCGAGGGTAACCTAGTTATAGCCGGAGAAGAAATCTAGAAGGGAAACTATTTTATATATACCGAGGTCCTTAGAACACTTATTAGCCCTAGGCGGGATAAAGGTATCGTGTAGGGTGATAGTAGTAATCTTAGTGGTAGAGTTAATAAGGCGTATATTACCGTCTTTCTTCTTTATAAGGAACTAAGGGTTTTAGTAGGCTATATAGCGTTCCTTAATAACCCCCTTATCCTTCCTATCCTTAATTATCTTAATAATAATAGACTCTAGAGCTTTTAGGATAGGGATCCCTTTCGCCTACTATGCCTTATACGGAACCACCTTAATCTTCTACGGCGGGGCGACTCTAGGGTTAAGCCTTCTATATTCTTACTAATCCTATACGAGGGTAGCTTCGTGGTTTAGGAGGGTCTTTATTAAGAGCTCCTTATCCACGGGTAATAGATAGTTAGTAGAGTCTAAAATATCTTTAAGTCGTTCTTCTATAAGTCTCGAGTAAGGTATTATCTTAGGGAACTTTAGGGTGATTAGGCTAATAAAACGGTCGTTTTCCTACTCCTATATATCCTCGGGGATTTTTGCTAAGATCTTCTGCTTCTAGAGAGGGTCGCCTTCGGGGATAGAATTATCGGATAGCGCGTTATCTATAGGGTGAATCTTAAGGACTTTTAGCTTATATATAGTATAGATAGCCTAATTAGGCTAGTAGTATACTTCCTTAATTAGGTCTTAGTGCTTTCTTCTTTTCGCGGTCTATAGCTTTTTTACGGTTACTATAACGGCGCTAGTAATACGTGTATCTTCGGCCCTTAGAGCCGATAACGCTAATAACTTATAAGACTTCCACGCTTCTAACTTAAAATTAATATAAATAATTCAGTATAAATTAGGCTAATTAGGGTAACTATAATAAGGATTTATAGAAAAATATAGTGATTAAGAAAGAAAACGGTGTTTATAGTGTTATCGGGCTTCCTTATAGTATTTCCTATACCCTTAGCTTTAATTCTATAGTATCGCCCTTAAGGCTATATATACCCTTAATAAATATAGCTTAATCTCCTTAGAGAATACGAAGGCTATTAAAGATACTATATCGGCGTCCCTAATTATATATTAAATCTTATCGCCCTCCTTTAGAATATCCGAAGGGTAATAGTTAGCCTTTTCCTTAAAGAATAGCGAGGTAGCGGCCCTAGGCTAATAGGTAAGGTCGCTATTCTAAAGCAAATATTAATTAGCCTAATTAGACTAATCTTTATTAATCTAACGCCTTTTATTAGCCTTATAGTTCGGCTACCTTTGGTTCCTCGGTATCTCCTTAATCTACTCGTAATAAGAGATAGGTATAAGAATACGAGTATTACTAAGCGTAAAGTCGGTATCGGTCTAACTATCCCGGAAAGAAAAGGACGCTTTAGTTTCCTAGATCCACGGTATACTAAGTAGTATATCGGGCCTTAGACCGGGGAGAACTTAGAAGTTAAAAACGCTACTCTACTCGCTAACCTATAAACTCTCCTCTAGGTACTCTATACACGGCTATCCTTCTTAGTTATTAATACCCTTAATCCGGATTTCGGTTTAGCTAATACGATATTCTAAGTTAAAGCGTTTTACGGTGTCTATAAAGATAGTATTAAAGGTGGCCCCTATATCGATAATAGCCTTAATAAAAACGTCGGGGTTATACCTTTAGGCACCCTTATAAGTAAGCCTACACTTTAAGACTATATATCGGGTTATAACTAAAGGGTTATCGGTTTTAGGGACTACCTCCTTTTCGATAATAGTAAGGGTATTCGAGTTAGCGTTATTAGGTCGGGTAAATAAGACGGTATGCCCTTTAGACGAAGGCGGGGGAGGAGATATACTAGGGGGACCTTATTTATTAAGAAAGAAGGCTTTATTAGCGGTTCGGTAAACGATCTATTACTATAGTTAACTGGTCTCGGCAGTATATATTCTTTTATTATTTCTTAGTCTTATATCCGGGTCGTTAAAAAGGTAATACTATAAAGGAACTTTAATCCAGAGATCCCTGATTTACCTATTCAGGTCTTTCTATGGTTACTCTAGGTCGTAAGGGTTATCCGCGGAGGCACTAGCCTTACTTTACCGATAGTCTCTGGTTACTACTATTTAGGCTATATCGGCGCTTTATCTATATTTACTTCTTTATTAATAACCTCGGTTATAATTATAGTTAGGACCCGGTAGCTAAGACCAGGGTTTAACTTTTATAGGCGCTATTTAATAACTTAATCAGGGGAACGGATAACCTTAGGAGTGGGTTTAATAATCCTCTTACTCCTAATCGTATATAGAGGCTAAGAGGGGGGCTGCTTTTTCTAAGTATTATTCGACGCGGTACAGATATCCGCCTACTAATAATTAGATATAATAAACACGAAATTAATACTAATACTTATTATAGGAGCCTTAGCCTTTACTTCTTCCTTTTTGAGCCTAGTATAATATTCTAACGCTACTGTTATAACGTCTTTTATCTTAATAGGGAGGCTTCCGGAGTTAGTGCTAATATAGTAGGCCTTAGCTAGGTCTTTATACTTCCCCTAGAGGCGCGTGCTAAGCTAGTAGAGGACGGACCGCCGGTACGGCTAGTCTTACGGCTTAAGGTATATATCCTAGGGGCAGGGCTACTACTCGTTATTCTAGTCTAAGGCGAGGTAGTCGGGGTAGCGGAACCTAACTAGGTACTAAGTCTTATCTAGCTATAGTACCACGTATTACTTATAGCGGTAACGCTCCTATTTATAATAGAAGTAACGGGGGGGTTAGTTATCGATAGGGTGGTATTATAATAGGCCGCCGGAATAGGTGTAGGAATTCCTATTCCTATAGCGTGGTAGCCCTCGCCTATATTATATATCGTCCTTATATATACCGATATTAGTTTAATTAAGGGTAATATAATAAGCTACTAAAGCGGCGTCCTGCCTCTCCGAAGTGGACTACTTTAGGGCGGCGTAGAACGGGGTTTTTAGGTAGGAGGTAGCAGCCAGGATCGCGTTAACCTTATCGGCTCCTACTCGGCGCGAGAGAGCTATGACTTAGGGGACCGCGCTCCTAATAACGCCTATACCGTTATAAACTATAAAGATAGCACACTTCTTTAAAAGCTCCGTTAACTTATCTATATCGCTCCTTATCTCTATAGCTACTTTAGATACTATAGTAGGCCTCTATAAGATAGTCGGTATATATATTATCGGGTTAGCCTAATTAGGCTAAGGCGTAATAGTTAGTATCGGTTTAGTGGTTAGCGTAGGAGTAGGAATATCTATAATACTCGTTATTTTATTAATAGGCCGCCTGTCGGCTACCTAGACGTCTTCTCCCTACTCTTTTAATATATCCGATAGATTATAATATCTGTATACTCGGTCCTTTAGGTTAATAAACTTATACTTTATCCGGTTAGCGAGCTATATATTAATATCTTTATATAAGATAGCGCCGAAGATATTATAAAGCTTATAGTCTTCGATAAAGGTACCGCCGACCTTATTAGCTCTTGATTTCTAAACTATAACGCTTATTAATAGCTACTTAACCTACTAGACTATCTTAACCTTTTTATGCTTATAATTAAGTCGTAAATAGCGTACTTAGTCGCATAGGTCAAGCTGCTAATCGGGATCCAGGTAAGAGTATTTATTAATAAGCCGCTGCTTTAAGTGCTTTTATTAGCCGCCGGATACTTCGACTAGTCGGATTATCTTATTAACTACGGGACGGATACTAGCCTCTATTAATAGGCTAACGTAGGAGATCTTATTAACCTCGCTAAGGCGGTTAAGCTTAGTATAGTCTTTATAGTACTTAAAGAAGTTAGATAGGGCCCGTCTACTAAAGTAAGGGGCTCCTGTAACGAAGGGGTTTAGGGGCGCGCAAGACGTGATAGTAGATTAAGTCCTCTTATCGTTATATAGACTAATATACTAGTAGATAGCCGCGAGCGTCTTTAAGATAAGGCTTACCTTAAAGTTCTTTAGGACGTTATAAGGAGACGCGATATCCGTAGTAGGTGCGTAAGCCTACTAAGGAGCGCTTAGTCCGGGGGAAATAAGGGGAATAGGGGGAATAGGGGGAGCTAACCCGCCGCTAGGGCTCGGGTTACCCTGACTAGGCGAAGGGAAAGCCGATACGGCTTTATAGCCGGACGCCGGGATACTCTAACCATAAAAGACGGTCGTTAATAGGCCGATGCCGGGGTCTATATCCCCTTACCTAAGTAAGGCGGTTATAAAAGTAGGGTTAGCCTTAGGAGCGGTATTGCCCTAATTAAGCGTAACCGTGGTCGCTAGGGTTAGGATAGCCGTATATATACTATTATTATTAGGCTTAGAGTCGCTATAGATTATAACCGTAGGGGGAGGGTTATAATAGTCGGTCCACTATAAACCTATTATATTATTAAAAGGGGGGGGTTAATCTATTATAGTAATAGGTTTAGGTAGATTAGGGGTATCTGGGTCTTTAAGAAAGAAAGGGTTAAAAAATAAGAAGTAGTCGTGTATTAAGTCTATAAGTCTAAGGATAATCCCACTTAGCGATAGGGGGTAGGAGCCCTTTTCTTAGAGGCTCTAAAGGATATAATATAAGTATTCTCCGCTAAGTCTTAGGAGGGAACCTACCGTGGTTAGACTAATAGAGATACCTATAAGGAATAGGATAAGGTATTACTAGCCGTTATAGGAGATTAGTTTAAGTTATATCCGCGATCTACTAGCAGGTTTACCTAACCGCCGGGTCTATAAGGGCGCGGTATCTCGGGGCTCCTTAATATATTCTTCTAATCTTTAGGGCCTTATATAACTAGATTTTCTTAAAGTTCTTAGGGCTAAGGACTTACTGCTATTCGTATAGGCCTTTATTATCCTAATTATTATAAGGTTAACCCTATACCTTTATTATTTCTTACTTAAAGGGTCGTAATAAAGAATTTTTTTATATCTAGGCTCTACGGCCCCTAATAGTCTATATCCGTAGCTTTTCTTATTCCAGTAAAAGAGCGCGCCCTCCGTCTCTATATTTATACTATATCCGGAATCTATCTTATAGTTAATCTATTCTTTATTCTATTTATCCTACCCTTTTCTTAAGTATTTTTCGCTTTTCTATTCACCTTTACCTTATTAGCGGTAGGGGCCTGTCTCTCCGTCTATAGCTCTTATCTTATTTTTAGTAAGGAGGATCCGTCCCTGTTTTCTAGTTATTAGGTTTTATTAAGGCCATGTAGGGGGCAGGTTTCCTAGGCTATTATTATAATTTTAATACTAATTTTAAATATTAATGCTTTATTTTAATCCCGGCCCCTTAGCCGTATACTTCTCTTTCTATTTCCGTAATTAATATATAGTTTATTTAGGTTGGCCTGAACTCCCCTTAAGTGCTTTCGGTTACCCTAATTAGACGATTAGGACTTCCTAGGCACCGAATAGATCCGCCTCCGTGTACTAATTAAAGAAAGGCGAAGCCGTTACTATACAGAACGGCTTAGGTAGTATAAACTCGGATAAGTCCTCGATAATAGGAGTGCTTAAGACTATAAAGTGTATATAACTAAAATAATATATATAATAAGGAGACCTTTAAGAGAGGTTCCTAGAGGTGCGCGCTGCTCTGATTAGGGTAACGTAGCTTAAACGAAGTGAAAACAATAAATATAGCAAAACTTAGGGTTAAAAGAATAATAATTATATAGGATAATAAGTATCCTTTATATCTAGGTGCCGTCGCTATATATATATAATGTATAAGATCAAATAAAAAGATGTGTGCGCGTCTTATAACGTTACGCGATGTCCTAACGATATGGCACTGGGTCTCCGATCTACTCCTCTACACTGCTTAATAGCTACCACCACCGGCTGCCTCTTTAACGCCGGTTAGCCCTCTATCTTCGGACTATCTAGCGCTGGGGCCTATCTATCGTCGTCTACGGCGGGTGCCATATCTTTAGCTGCTATGCCGGTGGCCTCCTCCTGGCCATAATATAACCGCCGGCCACTATAATAATACGCCGACTCTGCTTTCCTTTATCTTAACCGCTTTGATATACCGAAGAAGCCGCCACTACACCGCGATATACTCGAAGAGCCTACTAATTAGAGCCAGATAATAAGGTCTCTATACAGAACGCAGTGGGTTATAGCGGTCTCTAAAGAGGTATAGGCTCTTACTAAGATAGGCACGTTTAAAGCAGTAAAACAACACACTACTATGCCGAGCCGCCCTTTAAATCTAATATAGGTCTTTAAGTATAAGGTTAATCTATCCGGCTACATTCCTAAATTTAAGACACGCCTCTGCGTTTATAGTAATTTTATAACGGTCACGAAGAGATGGAACGGAAGAGGAAGATCTAGAGGAAAAGAGGCAGTTTTTATTGTGGAAGACTATAAAGACTATAGAAGTAAGATACAGAGAGAGAGAAAAAAGGAAAGGAAGACGGAGGCGGGCAGCCTGGTATATATAGTCCTTTCCTGCGGTTTATTCAAGCCACTGATTTAGTGTCCAGACCCTCGAAGTATAAGCGAGGGTCCGTGGGTTATTCCGGAGGTCCTGAAGGTCTATGGGCCTACCTAAAGGTCCGTGGGCCTACCTGGAGGTCTATGGGTCTACCTGAAGGTCCGTGGGTCCACCTAGGGTCCCGGGGGACTCGGGTAGACCCTGGAGGACTTAGGAAGTCCCTAGGGGACTCTAGAGGACTTAGGAGGTCCCTGGAGGACTCTAGAGGACTTAGGAGGTCCCTGGAGGACTCTAGAGGACTTAGGAGGACTTAGGAAGTCCCTGACTTATAGGAGGTTTCGTATATCGTACTATACCGTATATAGGTATATTTATTTTCTGGGTATAGTACTAACACCCCCCCGTAAGCTGATTCCTATATAGTAGGTGCAGCTTAGCTAGTTATTTTATAGTCTATATATTTTTAAGGCGAGGAAAAAAAAAGAAAACCTCTATGTTTATTATCGTATAGGGAAAAAATTAAAAACCCCTTTCTTAATTTTATTCTAGGAAAACCTGTCTATAGGTAAAAAACCTAGTATTTAAGTTCTTTTATTTCTTTATAAGGCGGTAGGTTATATTCTAGTAGTGTATCGTCTTTATAACCTAGGTTTATATAGCCGTAGAGTCTGTTATAAGTCTTTTTTAGTAACCCTTTAGTTATTATATCGGATATATTATATTTAGTGTTTATATACACTACCTTTATATTATTTTCCTATAGTTATTATCTATAGAAGTGAAACTATCTATCGATATACTTTACTCTTTTATGGAATTCCGGGTTTTTAGCGACCTTTTTAGCACTCTCGCTATCTATAAGAATTATAGGAATCCTTGGTTTATTATTACTGAATCTTATATTAAGGTTATCTATGAGTTTAGTATATAGATTATGTATATAGATTCCTTCTTTTATAGCCTCGGTCAGAGCTATATATTCGGCTTCTATTATTAATAAAGCAACGACTTTCTGTTTCGATAAGGTCTAGCTAATAGGATTATTTATTCCTACGCAGTATATATATCCTAAGGTGGAGGTTCTATCTTCGAGAATATCTAAAAAGCTAGTATCAGAGTAACCGTATATATATAGGTTATCTCTTTTATAGTTATATAGAAGACCTATATTAGGATATGCGTTTATATAGGCCTAGACTCTATTTAGTGCTATAAAGTGTTCCTTCGAGGGGTTACTTATATATCGGGCGCACTTATTAACGGTATAGGTTATATCGGGCCTTAAGTAAAGAGCTAGATATAGTAAAGCTCCTACTTCTTATTAATATTTCTTTATGTCTTCTTTTGACGCCTGTTTAGGGTATGGTATTAGGACCTGTTTATGAATACACGGGGTATCTACCTGTTTAAGAGCTTGTTTATTATACCTTTCTAGTATTTTATTCGTATATGGCAGTTAGCTTATAGAGAGTGTCTTTTTAGTTGTATTTATATTTATTTCGTTGCCTAGAAAGGTATATACTTTACCTAAGCTTTTTGATGAAATATCTTTAGATATCTCTTTATATAAGTGATCTATTATAGTATCTAAAGGGCTTATAACCACGATATTATCTACGTGGCAGAGGAATATAGCTCGGTCTGCTTTATTATAGTATATAAAGAGTCCTTTATTAAACTCTGAGACTTTATAACCTAGTTTAGTAAAGATTTTAACTAGGAAGTTATATCAGAGTCTAGGGCTCTGTTTTAGGCCGTATAAAGCTTTATTTAGCTTATAGATAGTTATACTATTCCCTTCTTGTTTTTTAAAACCCGTTAGTTAAACGGTATATATCAGAGTATCTATATCGGTATATACTAAGCGGTTATTACGTTAAACTGCCTGAATTTCTAGCCTAAGGAAACGCCTAATAGGAAGGCAAGTCTGTATATTTCGGGTCTGCAGGTTATGGAAAAGGTTTCTAAGTAATCGATTCTGAGTACTTGATTAAAGCCTTATATAACCCATCTTACTTTATATTTTATTAGTTCTCCTTTATTATTTAGTTTTATTTTATAGACCTATTATCCGCCTAAGACGTTGTATTTTTCCTTTATTTTATTAAGGGGCGTATCTTTTATAGTTATTAAATCCCAGGTCTTTCTTTTTTCTAGTTCTATTATTTCTGCTACTATAGCGTTTATCTATTCTAATTTATCTAAGCTTTGTATAGCCTTTTTATAGGTAGCTGGTTCTGATAGAGAGTTTATAGTTAAGAGGTAGTGTCGCATAGGCTGGCCCAAAACAGGTTCGGAGCGGGTTATTCCGGGCCCGGAAGTGGGAGTGGATCTGCCTTAGGAATAAGGGCAGGAATTTAGCACTACGATCAGAGATTTCTATAGAGTTAATTGAATTAATAGATCGATCGCTTATTTTTACGTAATTAAGTTATACGCTGTTTATAATAATTAAGAGTCTTATTTTTACTCGATGACCTTTTGAAGCTATTTTTACGCCGAGCTGCCTATAGCTATAACCATGACCTCTAATACGACTATCTATATAAGCCACGAAGACTGTGAGCTGTGGAAGCGCCTCTATAAAGTTAGGGCCCGTAGTAACGGAGTCTGGGACTTCCTACGCCCTAACGATCCAGAGCCTAGGCCGCTACGAGCCACCCGTCCTGAATTTACTTTCTACGCCTCTATCGCTAATACTAACGGCTAACCCTTTAATATTTCCGAGCTAACGGTTATAGGTAAGGCCGCTTATACCGAAGACTACCGTCGATATAAAGAAGATCGTAAGGACTACGAGACCTATTAAAAAGGTATTAACGGTATACTTAAGTGGGTGGAAGAGTCGATTATAGCGAAGAGACGGAAGGCCCTAATAAAGGGCACGACCCCGGAAAAGATCTATATAGTAGTGTAAGCCGACGCCGCACCCTATATCGCGACCCGTATAAAAGACTCCTAAAGGAACTACGATCTATATAAGACTAAGCCGCCTACTAACCCCCGAAAGGTGGGCGCCTGGCTAGACGATTAGCAGGACCGGCTCTAGGACTATTATAACGTCGGGATATATAATAAGCCCCGGGAGATTTAGATTAACGATTTCTTTAACGCTATACGACCTGCCCTAGGTAACTGGGTGGATATAAAGGAAGTAACGCTAGACCTTAAAACAGTATCGGCGATAGCCCTTATCGCGGAAGGGAAGAAGGCGGCGGAATAAGTTAACATACCGCCGACCCGAAGCTATAGAACTATAGCCTTCCCGGCCTTAAACCTAGGCGATAATAATAACAGACTATAATAGGCCGGGAGGGCTAACCGGAGCAGTGACCGGACCGGAGCCTAGCGGGGCCACAGTACCTACCCTAAAGGTAAGTTAAATAACCGTATAAGCTCTAAGCGCCGGTAATCACTCTTCTATAAGGATAAGTACCCCGCGTGCTACCGGCGCGGCCACGATCTATAGGGCTGCTAGATACTATTCCCGGAGTCAGCGCCGGAGGGTTTTTAAGCTAACGACCCTATTAGGAGGCTCGTGGAGAAGTCCCTTAGGATAGACCGGGATTTATAGAGCGCTATAGAAAGGATTAGGTCCCGGAATAAAAAGAAGAGGACCGCCGCCACCACTAAACATAAAGTTATAGATAATAATAACGAAGCCGGTAGCGGCGGCGGTAACGGCGATAATAACAACGAAGCCCTCAAGGAGGCGTGACTACGTACGGCTATAAAAGCCGCTAGTAATAACAACGAAGTCTTCATTAAGAGGACCGCGAAGCTAGAAAAGCTTATAAATACATTATATAAAGGGTAAGGCAAGGCGTTAAACACCGTCCGTTCCGAGCCATACCGGCTAGAAGCCCCGGCGGCCGCCCTCTCGGCAGCCGTATATCCTTTACGTTAGTCCGTTATATTAGACTTAGGTGCTATATCCTATGTTTTCTATAATAGAAGCAGATTTACGGATTATAGACCGGCCCGCCCTGGTAACGTTATAATTACCGGCACTATAACGGTGCCGATCTAAGGATATAGAGACGTTATTATAATAATAGAAGGAACGGCCGGCCCGACGAAGTTCCGGTTAAAAGACGTAGCCTACTATGAAGATTTTGTCTATAACCTAGTCTCTAATAAGAAGATACGGCAGAACGGCTACTAGTAGGATTAAGAGCCACTAAACGATTATATACGCCGCCGTGACCGATTAATCCTTTATAAGCTAAGTATCCACTATAATTAAACCGTTATAAAGCTATTTCTAGTCACTAACGCCCCCGTTACTACTACTCTTCTAGCCCCTAGTCTACTAATCCGAAAACCGATTAAAAAAGCAGCTAGCTAAGCCGACGGTAATCTATAGTATCTACGGTTAGGGTATACTGGCCCTGATATAATAAAATAACTAGAAGAGCAGTTATAGGGCGTTAAACTAAAGGGGCTAGGAACGGTAGAGTGTGACGCCTACGCTTAATCTAAGATAGGTTATTAGATTAGCCGGAGGACCCGTATAGCTCTAAGCTACGCCGGCGAGAGGTAGGCGATCGACTTCACGGATTTCCTACTAACCGGCGATAGATATATACGGATTATATTCTTCACGGATCGATATAGCGGGTTTATGGCCTGCTATGTTATAACGTTAAAGAGGGCCTCCGAAATCTATGCAGTTATAAACTAATATATCCGATAGCTTTAGAGCTAATTTAACCGGCAGGTACGGGTCTTTAAGTATGATAACGAACTAATATAATCGCTCAAAATACAGAGCGTAGCTAAGGGTTTTAGTATCTAGTTAGAGTCCTTTTTAGTAAAGACCCCCGTATAAAACGGTGGTGCCGAAAGATCTAGGGCTATTATCGTGGAGAAGGCACGAGCTATACGAATACACTCCCGATTACCCGATTTCCTATAGGTTAAAGTCGTTCCTACTACCGCTTACGTATAAAACAGAACGCCTAAATAACGCCGTAGCTAAAAGACCCCGTTCGAAGTTATCTATTAACGCAAGCCGTAGCTAGGGCACCTTCGGGCCTTTAGTTATAAAGCTTTTCCTATAACCAGAGCAGCTCTAACAAGGTCTAGAAAGCTTTAAAACCGGCTGGCGCCGCGGGCCTATATCGGTTACCTCGTAGGCTACGATTCAACTAATATTTACCGTATCTGGGTTCCTGGCCTTCGAAGGAACGGGATTATACGCACACATAACGTTATCTTCAACGAATAAAAGTATTTTAATAGCAGAATCGAAGCCCTAAAGGACGATTTACGTTAATTAACGGAGGAGCAGCTAGCGGATATTATTAATCAGATCCGCCTACCAGAGTTATATATAATTAAGCAAGGCGAACCGCAAGATAAGGCAGCCGGAATATATATAATAGCATACTTTAAGCCTATTCTCTAGTCGGGCAGCGAGGTTAATAAACCTCTCCTAAGGGCTACGCCTACCGGCCTTAAGGCTCAGGGGGTGGAACCGTTTATAGAGCCCGAGAGGCCGGAATAGTAGGAGGAGCTTATAGAGCCTATAAGGCCGGAGCTAGGAAAAGACTCTTCTATAGCCGCGATTAATTACTAACGCCTAGATAGTCACCTTCTAACCCTACTAGAAACCCCTCCTTAGGCAGGGCTCACGGCGGCTACTTTCACGTACTATATACCTATAAAGCAGGGGGGAGCTAAATTTCGAAGCTATAGCAGTAACCGAGTCTGGATCTCTGCTTTTAACGCAGGAAGATATGCCCTATTAGTCCGTAATTTAAATAGCAAGCCGCTAATAAAGTTAAAAATTAAAAAGGCACTTAAAAGACCCTACCGTAAAATACACCGTAAGTAACTGCCGGCCCCTCCAAGAAATCAATAAGACCTTAAAGACCACCTATATAAAATCCTATTCCGATAAGCCTAACGGGATCACCTAAATAGTTATAAAGAGATAGGCTCGTGGATCACGGTGCTAAAAGACAGGGCGAAGGGGCATCAAGTATTAGGCTATATATAGGTAATAACCTATAAGTTTAATAAGCACGGTTTTCTATAGAAGTATAAGGCTAGATTAGTGGTCTATAAAGATTAATAGCATTAGGACTCGTTAAAAGATATATATACAGCCACTCTCGCCGGTCGGTCTTTTAGGTCGTTAATAGCGATCGCCGCTCGCTTCGACCTATCCTTAATATAGTATAACGTCGTTAACGCTTTTATACACGCCCCTCTACCCCACGATATATATATACGGTTCCCGCCTAGGACCGCGGTGCCGGGTTAATTACTATTACTAAAGAAGGCGTTATACGGGCTACGGGAGTCTCTATTACTATAGCAAAAGCATATTATAGAAGTGCTAAAAAGAGACGGGTTCAAGATAGTGCCGTAAGAGCCCTGCTGCTTTATACGCCGTGGGCTAATCCTATTCTTCTATATAGATAATATCGTGATCGGCTTTAAGGAAGACTTTAGGGAAGAGATAGAATAGGCTATCGCGAGCCTACGAAAGCACTACGCCCTATAAGGCGGGCAGCCACTATAGTGGTTCCTAGGGATTAAGGTTATTCGGGACCGTCCCTCGCGGAGGATATAGTGATTATAACACGATTATATTATAAAGGTAGGATATCTGTTATTAACGGTATCTAACCATAAACCCATAAGCCCTATAAAGCCGACAGAGCTGCTGCCGTACGCTAGGAAGTCTATTACCGTTAAAAGCTATTAACGAAAGATAGGATTAGTTCTATACGCTATAGTAATCACACGCCCCGATATCGCCTTTATAGTATCACGACTATATAGATTTAATATAAATCCGAGCCGTTAGTATTATAAAGTAGCCGACTATTTAATCTAATATCTACTAGCTATATAAACCTACGCCCTGGAACTAGGTGGTAGCGACTCTATTAAGGTGTTTACCGACGCGTCCTTCGTAGATAACTTAATTAATCGTAAGAGCAGTCAGGTATTTATAATACACCTATTTAGAGGTATAATAGCCTAGCGAGCTAATAAGTAAGTAACGGTGATAACGTTAATAATAGAGGCAAAGCTGCTCTTACTGGTATAAGGTGCGAAGGAAGGGATATTCACGAAGAGGCTATTAATAGCGATGGGTATAATATTCGACAATCCATAATTAAAGATACGATACGATAACAGTTAAACGATACGCCTACTAACGGCGGAGATCGCTTAATTAAATACGCGATTACGGCACGTCGATATATATAACTATTAGCTATAAGAGGCGTAGCAGTATAGAAGGATTAAAGTTAGCTACGTTATAAGCGCCGATATAATCGCTAATAGATTAACGAAGGCCCTGTCGGGGGAAAGGTTTATTAGTTTCAGAAAACAGGTAGGAGTAATGGATATACAGGGACGCCTATATATAAATAAGCTAAAGGAGATCTTACCGGAGTATCTGGAAGAGCTGGAAGAGAAATTCGATAGGAGCTACGTGGATATTATAAAAGGGGATATATTAATAGAAGACGCCTATGAATAACGTTAACTAAGTAACTGTTATATAGTTATTTAGTTAGGGGGGTGTGTCGTATAGGCTGGCCTAAAGCAGGTTCGGAGCGGGTTATTCCGGGCCCGGAAGTAGGAGTGGATCTGCCTCAGGAATAAGAGCAGGAATTTAGCACTATGATCAGAGATTTCCATAGAGTTAATTGAATTAATAGATCGATCGCTTATTTTTACGTAATTGAGTTGTACGCTGTTTGCAACAGGTAGTGAGGCTCTATTTGAAACTATAGGTTTCCGAGAGTGGTATCTTCTATTAAGTATAATAAGCGCTTATTATTTTTATTATTAACTGATATATAGTCTTTAAAAGCTGACTTCGGTTTCGAAGGTATTTTAACTTATATACTAGAATGGCCGGTGTATACAGGTCTATCTGGGTTATTATAGCCTGTTATTACTCGTAGACTCCTGGATTTATTTTATAGGTTATTATTATTTTCTTCTTTAGTTTAGATAGACTTAAGAGGTCTTTTTAAGACCCGTTATTATTATATAGTTTTTTCTAGAAGCTGATAAGGCTCTAGGTTAGAAACCTGTTCTTCTTAGAGAGAGATATTACTAGTATTTAGGTCTAAAGAAGAGTGTATAAACTGATTTTCAAGTATATATATCTCTAAACTAACCGATCCTTCTTAAGACTGGGTTATATATTTTATAGTTATAGTCGTTAAAGCCGATAAGGGCACCACGAATAGCTCTGCTATCTAGTTTCTTTTAATTCGGGTTATTATTTTTATAGTAGGCTATAGAGCCCTAAACCCGAATATGGTTTATATTAGGCTTTGTCTTTTTAACTAACTTAAAATGGGTCTTAAAGCCTATAGCTGAATTCGGGGTTCTCTTATATATATATACTGCTAAATATATAGCGTCTCCCTAAAGGTATCGAGGTAGTCCTGAGTGGAAGAGCAGGCTACGAACCTTTTCTATTATAGTCCTAATAGCTTATTCGATCGGGCCTTAGGTCTTATAAGTATATAGTGGTTTTATATTATGTTTTACGCCTTAAAACAGACGTCTAAAAGAGGCGTTTATAAACTCCTTTCCACTGTCTATGTCTACTTCTTTTATTCTTATATCGTAGTTATTATTCTCTACTGGTATTTTCTACTCTTTTATAGCTAGAACGACGGTTGCTTCTGATTTATTAGGTAGTAATTTTGCCTAGAGGAACCGGGTAGAACGGTCTATAATTAGTAGAATCCAGCGCTTTGTATTATAAGTTATTGGTTTTATTAGGCCGTAGAGATCTATATATACCTTTTCTAGGTAGGAGAAGTCTTTGTATTTACTAACCGAATCTTTATTAGCTAGTATAATAGCCTTGCTGCGGCGGCAGGCATCACAGCTATTTATATCTATGATTTCTTGTTCTGATACTTTGAAGTCCTTGAAAAGAGAGGTATTGTTATATAGGTTTTTTAAGGTAACCGAGTTTATATAGCCTATTCTATTATGCTATAGTTATATAGTCTCTTTTATTTTTACGGTTCTTTTCTTATTATTTTGGTCTCCTTATTTCTAAAGGTCTAGATTTTTCTGATTTCTTTATTTCCTCATGCTTTATTCTGGGCTTTATAGGATTTCCTTTATTATATTAATTTCTTTATTCCCTCCTTTTAGGATAACTAGCCTAGCTGCAGCCTAGTAGAGTCCTCTAAAGAGTCTAGCTCTTATATATATATATAAAGAGACTCTTTTACTATTTCGTTTTTAAAGACGATAAGCTGTTTATTACTAGATAAACCTCTGACTTTACTATCGAGGTTTAGGAGACTTATTATATTAGTTCCTAGTTCAGTAATATAAAGGCACTCTTTGAGAAACAGTGTTTTTCTAGTATCTTTAAACTTTATAATATAGTTTCCTACGCCTATTATCTTTATTATATTTACTTTACCCTAACTAGCAAGCCTAGTAATGGTTTTATATATAGAGAAGAGAGATTTATTTATTATTATATAAGAGGTAGCTCCGCTATCTATGTAAAAATTTTAAAGATTTAAGTCTAAACTAAACCTATTCTCTGCCTAAATTCTGAAAATCCTTCTAACTATCCTACCTATATTCAGGATAGTATATAGAGTGTTCTGGGGATTTTAGGTTATTATATGTACTTCTTCGACGTCTATTATATCCTCGGCTTTAGGATTCGGGAGGACGTCTTCGAATATAATCGTTTCGTCTTCTTTTTCTTCTTCGGGTTCTTCAGGTTGCTTTTTAAGGATTATATTCATAGAATCCTCGTTATTTGTAAGCGTCTAAAGCAGTTAGTTCTTTAAAAGAGCTATAATAGCGGCCTCCCTTTTCTTATACTAGGGATTTAGGGACCTGGATCTGCCCCTGGAAGAGGAGGAGGACTTAGTGCTCTTAGAGACCCGATTCTGCTGCTTTTTTCTGGTATTTTCCTTTATAACCCAGCCCTTAGGAGCCTTATCTGGGTAAAGGAAATAGCAGTTAGAGGAGATATAGCCGGGTTTCTTATAGTTCTTATAAAATAGTCCCTTAGTCTTTTTCTAGGTTTTTATAGACCCTTTAACGAGGAGAGTGTTATTTACTAGGGAACGCTCTACTTTCCGGGAAGTATCTATTAATTTAGTAACGATTTTATCTAGCGTATAACTCTGGATATCGTGACGGAGGGACTAAGTGATCTAGTTAGTAATAGAGTCGTATCTCTTATTAAGAGCGTTAAGAATCCACGCGTAAATCACCTTATTAGGAAAGGAAATCTCCCTTCCTTCTAGAGCTATTAGATTTTATTAAACCTTATATAGGAAGGATTCGAGGGTTTTATAGTCTAAGGGGGAATTATTAAAGAAGGTTCCTAGGGTATTAAAGTTAGCTTAAAAGCCTTTCCTTTCGTATAGGCTATTTAGCTTTTCCTAGACTTTATAGGCTATATCTAGCCCTTAAACCTATACGAGAGGTCCTTTAGAAAGGGTGGAGAGTATTTTACTAGTAGCCTTAAAAGAGTCTTCCTTCTGCTTCTAAGAGGGATTCTAAAGAGGCTTAGTTATATCGTTTAGAAATTTCCCTTTATAGGTAAAATAAGCGTTTATAGATATCCTCTAGAAAGGAAAATCGGCACTGCCTTCTAGTTTCTTAACTATAGGGATAAAATCCTTACTGGTTATCTTCCTAGCTTTAAAACGGTGGTCTTTTTGCTAGTATTAGAAGGGGAGAAGTGGAAATACCCGATTTCTGGTTCTAATTACCCGAGGGGTTAGTTATAGGGGTGAAAAGTGGGTCTAAAACGGGGAAAAGTGGGGCCACGTAGTAGTATAGTTCACGGATATTAAAAAAGTAGAGCTGTTTCTTATATATCACGAAGGAGAGATTAGCTTTTTCTTTTTTAGAGACCAGGGTTTATAAGCTATGTAATATTATAGCCTTTATAGGGGTGTGGTGGGGCGGTATAGCTAGTATGCAGGGGGTATGGATGCTAAGACTTAACTATTCGGAACGGGGTCCCGTTATAATATTTTTCTGTTTTTTTAGAAGGAAAAAAGAGAAAAGGGGAAAAGGGGAAAAGGGGGTGGCCTGAAAAGGGCTTTAGAGGTGGCCTAAAGAGGGCTTTAAGGTGGATTTTGGGGTAGAGATTACCTAAAAAGGACTTTAAAGATGGAAGAAAGAGGGGATCTAGAAATTCCTTTGCTTTTCCGGGCTTATAACCTTTATAACGGTCACGAAGAGATAGAACGGAAGAGGAAGATCTAGAGGAAAAGAGGCAGTTTTTATTATAGAAGACTATAAAGACTATAGAAGTAAGATATAGAGAGACAGAAAACAGGAAAGGAAGAGGGAGGCGGGCAGCCTAGTATATATAGTCCTTTCCTGCGGTTTATTTAAGCTACTAATTTAGTATCTAGACCCTCGAAGTATAAGCGAGGGTCTATGGGTTATTCCGGAGGTCCTAAAGGTCTATAGGCCCACCTAAAGGCCCGTGGGCCTACCTAGAGGTCTATAGGTTTACCTAAAGGTCCGTGGGCCTATGCTATGCGGATTTCCCGTATCTGTGTGTTATAGACGTGTGTGAAGAGAATTCAGAGAAGTGAAGATGTATTATGCAAGTGTGAGCTCGTAGAGCTCTGTGAGGTTATAGACTAATATCTATAATAGTTCTGCTGACTAAAGAGAGTGTGTGACTAAGCTAAGGATTGTTATATATTAAGTGCCCTCCCCCGTAAAGTAATCGTCCCGATTGCCACTATACTCTCCTATACCCCGTATTTTGATATGCTTATCCTCCTCCCCCTTTTTTTTTTTTTTTTTTTTTTTAATAAGTAAGTGTAAAGACTGATGTTCGTTATAAAAGTACAAAGACTGATATTCGTTATAAAAGCAAAGTTATTTTATATGTTCTTTCCGTCTAGTCTTTTCTATATCGTGTACCCTCTATATCTACCGTAGTATACTATTAAGATTATTCGGAGTCTTCTAGCTAGTCTATAGATTAGGAATTTTATCGCGATATAGCGGGAGCTTATATTTACGAGGATAATAGCTGCTGCTACGCTAGTTATGGCTTTGCTGACTTAGGCCGTGGTGCCTATAGCTACGGCTATACTAAGGTTAGCTAGGTGGATTTCGGGTATACCGATTTTTTATACTTTAGTGCCGTAGTATTCTTCTTTAGCTAGGCGACCTCTCTTTATAGGGCTCTAATCTACGTTTCTAGTGTATTAATACTAGTATTCGTCGTCGCTTAATTATTATCGACTTTCATATCGATTTACTATATTTCCGTTTATCATTTCTTATCGTTATCCTCCAGCTTATTAATCCTCGTGTGGTTTCTCTCCTACCCTTTTAAAGTAACGTTAGCCCTGTAATTAACTTACCCCTAAACATCCTCCGTCTACTATATAAGCCTGTTATTAAAAGCCTTAGCTCTATCGTCCATTATCCTCTCGAGACGCTTAATATAGTTATTTAGTCTTATATCCACCGCTTTTATCTCGTCTATCGTTACGAAGTCTACCGCTAGCTAAGTTATCGCGCCTATCTAAGTTAGAGTAACGCTTAGCGGTTATGCCGTAGGAGCGACGGTAATATTAGGACTAGCGGCCGTTTTCTTTTTCTTTCTAGGGTTCGAGTCCATAAATTCTTATAGATCGCTAGGGGATACTAGTCGCTTCTATTATCTATCGTGCTCGCCCTTCTATCGCTATTCTATAATCTGCTTAACGATAACGTCTCGATTTATTATATTTAGCCAATCCGGTCCGATAGTCCCCTCGTCTTTAAATACTAATACGATAACATAGTGTTTAATAGATAATTTTCCGGCTACTAATTTATTCTTAAGCCTGACTATAAGATCTATATAGTCAAAGAATATCGATCCTAATAGGTGATCGACTTTTACCGCTATATACTAATCGATTACCCCCTCCGCTCCCGCGATAATAAACCACTAATCGGCGAGTATCTGCTTTACTCGGTTATCGTTATCGGTCTATTACGTCTAACCTGGGTCGGTTATTTACTATGTTATAGTTATGTCGGCGGGCGGTTATACGGTCGCGCTTAGTTAAGGTTTAGGGGTCTATTACTATTAAGGATCCGGTTATAGGCTAGTCGTCGAATCGGGCGCTATTATCTATAACTGCTCGGCCTTAGTAGTCGTGTTCGCGTTATCAGGGCTATCGCCGCTGCCTCCGTTAACCGGGCTAAAATCGTTATCTCCGTATAGGTAGACGCTGCTATCCGATATTACGAAGTTTATATAATCTATAGTCCAGAATCTATCGTGCTCCACCGAATTACTATCCTAGGAATCTATCATAAAATCGGGGTCCTCTTAGTATCTAAAAGTCCTAGTATCCGCTAGCGCTCTTTTAAAAAGTTATAGGGCGTTTTTATTCTCGGAAAGGTAGTTATCGTCTCGTATACGTCTCTCCACGGCGTTCCACACCTCCTACTAGTCTTCTATCTAGTGTTTTATCCCGTTTATCTAAATATAATATACGGCCTGCCAGGCTTTAAATAGGTGGGGACTTATATCGTGCTTATTAATAAATTTATTAAAATTATCCACCTTCTTATTAATGCTGCCTACCATTATCGTCTAACTTATACAGAATATTATAGTCGCTTTTCTCTCCTAATTACTTCTCCTTTATTCCGCTAATAGAAATAGCAGTATATCGTAAAACCACTCGTATAAGCGGTAGTCTTTATAGAGATATTTCGAGACCTTACGGAATAATTTAATGCTTTCCTTAGTCTTATTAAAGATAAATTAGCGTTCGCTAAGGTTTACGGTGATATCTCTCTTTGCTATCTTAAGTTACGGGATTGGTTATGGTCGGGTATGCTAAGGCTGGTGTGTTTATTTATAAAAGCTAAGATGCCGGGTGTTATTAATATAAAGGTAGTTATGATATGTTTAGTTCTGTTAACTTTTAGTATTAAATAAGACGAGTAAGTTATTATCGAGGTTTTAGATAAAGCGTAGTTATATCCTTCTGCTTTATTCTAAGGATAGTTAGGTTAAGTGGGAATAAAGAGTAATATAAGAGATATTTAATCGCGCCTCTTTTCCGGAAGCGGTAAGTCGTCTCGCGTACTTTTTTTTATTTGTATGGTCTTTTTTATAGGGTGTGATTACGTTTATTTCTGTGTAAGTCGTTCTTTTAGCTTCTTATATAAGGGAGTGGGTCTGACTATAATAGGATATATATAAGGAAAAAGGGGTGAGTAAGGGGTAAGGGAAAGGAGAGGAAGAAGGGGAAAAGGAGTTTTTTTTATTATTAGGAATACTTAGCCCCGCTATATTAGATTTCGTTTTCTTTTAGTTAATTTCTTCGGAGCTTATCTCGCGATATTCTTTATTATTCTTGCGTTGGCCGTATAGCAGCACTAATTCGATATGCCCCTAATGTCCTTATCTACTAGCTTCGACTATCTTCTCTTCCGTCTTATTGTTACTTATCGCCTAGCCTGCTAGTTCTGCTATTATAATCGGATTCCGCCTCTCGAAGTCGTAGACTATATTACTCGCGTTCTCTATAAGTAGCTATCGTGGGTACTATTCGTCGTATTATGCCGGCCAACCTTTCTATTTAACTAGATACTCCGTCTATAGACGCCCCCTGGATCTTATTACTCGTCGCCTTTATAGTCTTTTAATCTTATAGGATCTCTACTCGTTGTTATCTCCGTCGACTACTATAGGCCCCGGCTTTATCCGTTCCCTGCCGAAAGGGTCTCCTGTTAGCGCCGGTATTAGCTATATAATCGATACTACTCTATAGACCCTCTATAACCGGGAAAAGTCTAGTTCGTATACTAGTGGATTAATCACCCTAATAATACGAAACGGTCCGACTCTCTGCTATAACCATTTTCTCGAATCCCTTACGTGTCCGGGCAGCTTATATCCTCTATATAATCGTAGGTAAACCGAGTCTCCTACGTCGAAGGTATACGGCCGTCGCGTTATATCGTATCGTCGTTTTATATCGGCTATCGTAATTATCGCCAGGTGCTCTGCCTCTTATTAGTATAGTTATCTAATATATTCGGTCTATTCCCTATTATACGTTTATAGGACGCCCGTGCTAACTATTAGATCTGCTACCGTCTATAGACGGAATCTAAGCAGGAATTCGTTTAGTAAGGTGTTAAGTGTTTCGGTATACGCTTAATTCAGGGCGTATTATACTACCGGAATAATATCTAGCTATAGAATATCGCTTATAGAAGTGTGATACCGTAGAATGATTTCTATAGACTAGTTCTTTTGCTCGGATAAACCGTTAGTTTATGCATGCCACGCTATTAAGATTACTAGCAGTACTCCTAGTGCCTTAAATAACTCACGCCAGAATTCGGATATAAATTTAGGGTCTTTATCGGATATAATCCTTGTTAGTAAACCCTAATCTATTAGCTAGAGTATACGAAGCAATAGTTCCGCCTAATCCTTCGCCGTGTATATCGAATATCCGGGAATAAGAATCGTCTTTTTACTAGTCTTATAGGTAATTATAAATAAGGTATCGAGTCTATCTACTGGTTTATCTTTAATCCTCTAGAAAGGTTATTGGTATTCGGTAAAAGGCAAACCGACTATAAAGTCGATTATAATTATAGAAAAAGGTATCGTCGGCGGCAGGATCGGTTACAGTTCTCCGAGCGGCTTCTATCGATCTATAATATTCTCTAGGCATACTAGGCAGTGTTTTATCCAGTCTGCTATAGCGCGTACTTTACCTTTAAAGCTAAAGTTATCCAGGGCGTGTATTATTCGTTTTTCGCTAAAATAGTAATTATCGTTATATACTATCTATAGAACCTTTTTAATAAGTTTACGGGGCACCACTAACCTTAGTTTATTTACTTCTCCGAGTATATATAATAATCCGTTCTCGATCCGGGTTAGCAGAGGTCTTATCGGTCTGCTATTAGAAGTTCGTCTATTAGTCTATCTCGCGTTAACTTCGTCGATTATGGCTTTATATTTCGGATCCTCCTAATATACCTATTAAAACTCCCTCTTTAAATCGTCTAGCATCGCGTAATCTACCGCTATATATATTAAAGAGTATTCGTCTACGTCTATTAGCAGCCTTAGGTCCGAAATAGCTATATATACTGCTAAAGCTCCGTCGTGTTCGGTCTATATATCGTCTAATTCGCTATTATAAGCTTATTTCTTCTTATCCGTTCTCTTAGCTTTTTTAGTTCCTATTAGTGCTTTAGAGTCCTTATTATTTACCGTCGGTAGTCGGGATAAAGCGTCTAACACTATATTTTATCGTCCAGGAATATAACGGATATCTAGGCGAAATTAACTAAGAAAAGTGGATACCGCTATTAGGCACGGGTTTAGTTTATTAACGTCTATTATCTTAAGGGATATTTATCCGACTATTCCCTTAGTTACTTAATAATTAGTAAGGACTATTATAAGCTTATAACAGGATTATAAACATGTTCGAAGTATTTTATAAGCCTAGACCAGGGCGTAGATCTCTAGCTCTATTACTTTATATCGCGATTCCGCTACTATTAGCTTTCTTAAAAGGAAAAGGATCGGCTAAATAGCGTTAACTAGGATTTTGCCACCGTCCCACGGCTTCGCTAGATAAAAGAGGAATACTCCTAGACCGTTTATACTAGCGTCCAGGTTTAGGAAAGTAGTTTTATTAGGGATATAGTGATATAACCTTATTTCCTTTATAACTTACTTCTATATAATTTTAAAAGCCTGCTATTCGATATCTATAGGTTTATAGGTTAACTTACCTATCTGTTTCTGCCTTAAGTGCTTAGGTACGTATACGGTAATCTATCCGGCCTTTTTTATATCGTTAAGTATAGTTGTTTTCCGTCGCTATAAAGGCTCGACCTTGACCCGGAACCACGGAATAAATCGCCGTAGAAATCCTACTTTACCGATATATATCTCTAAGTCGCTAAGCTTTTCGGGTATCTTAATCTGCCGTAGCGCCTTAATATAATCGGATATAGTATATAGACCTAGACCGTTAACCTTAAAACCGAGTAATCGCACCGAATTATACGTATAGAACGATTTTACCGGAGATAGCGCTAGCCGAATATCTTTAAATAGTTTTAGCATAGTCCTGAGATATTCTATATACTCTTTAAAAGTGTCTAAGAAGATAATAATATCGTTAATATACGCCCTATAGAAGTGGCGATACTTAAATAATCTCTGGTCTATAAATCGTTATATAAACGGTGGTGAGTTATAGAAGCCTATTAGGACCACCTCCGGGCGCTCTAATCCCCTAGGGGACACGATTATTATCCTCTTTTTATACTCTTCCTTTACTAGTAGCTAATAGAAAAACGAGCTAGCGTCGAAAGCACTAAACTATTTCTTTCCCTATAGATATTAAATAATTTCGTCCTATAATAGGATCGGATATATATCCGGTAAAATAGTAGCGTTAAGCTTTTATAGGTCCACGACTACCCTACCTTTCTTTAGCTTCTATGCTATACGCTATACTATAAATACTAAGAAAACGAAAGGAGTCGGTAGCTTCTGCTATATTATACGCCCGACTTTATATATTCTATTAAACTTATCGTCGAGTAGGCTATAATCTTCTCCGCTAAGTTAAAAAGGCCTTAAGTATAAATTTATCTTCTACTAACTATCGACTAGGTCGACTCGTATTTATTTATTAGGGGGCAGAGGTATAATTCCTTTATCGCGCTATATATCGAAGGATTCTAATAGCTTAATAATTTCCCGAGCCTTCGGTAAGTCTATTATATACACGTATACGCCGTCCTTTATTATAATTTCGGGTATATCGTCCGGCCGTTTAGTCTTTATATCACTATGCTTCTCTTTATCTGCTCTGGGTTTATTGCCTTTACCGTTCCTTATCGTGTCGTCTACTATAATCTTCTTAAGTTCCTCGGGGGTGGCTTTTAGTAATCGGCGCACTAATTTAGAGTCCTTAAACTCTCCGTGCTTTTCTACTACTATTAGTGTATAAGCGTTTACCTAATTAACCTCCTTAACCTTTTCGTCGTCCTATAAGTCTATTAGTCGGCCTATTCTTTTATTTCTGCGTAATACTTTTAGTTTATCTAAATCATTTATATAATATACCACCTTAGGGGTGTCTATATTATAGATAGATCGTATCGTATTATGTCTTAGGTCTAGATCGAAGTGAAATTCGTGGTTCTTAGGTAAGTTTATATATCGTATAGGTATAAATATAGCTATATATAGTGGCACTATAATAGTCTACGCTATTATAACTCGGCGTTAGTGTCTGCTAGCGGGCTTTTTACGATACCCGATAATTAGGATCCGTATACCGTGATGTCCTGCTATCCTTAGGGTGCCGGAGGAATACAGGATATTAACGCCGAACGTCTTTAGGAATATCCCTCTAAGTAGTATATTTAGTTCTAGCTTGTTAATCACCTAGGCTATAATTATAAAGTGACCTATAACTAGGGTGTCTCGGATATAACCGCCTATATAGAAGTCGAAAGTAGCGACCTCCTATACTTGAATTATTCCTGTAAGCCCCTTTATCGGTTTCGGGTTTATAGCTTTTCCGTATTAGACGTTCTTCCTATATTCTGTTAGCTAGTCTCTATCGACCAGAATAAAGGTATATCCGGAGTCTATACAGACTTTTATAGTCTCGCTATCGGGTATAAACTTAATTACTATCTTATAGTGTGTGTGTTACTTAAATCCGGGTTTAACTAACGCCTATACGTCGATGATTTTATATAGCTTAAATACAAAGTGGTAGCTAAGCTTATCGGGCTTAGGTGGTCTTAGTGGCTTTATATCGGTTATTATCGGCTTAGCCTCCTTATCGGTTAACTGCGTGTATACGGTTTCGGATCTATACTATATATCGGTGGATTATAGTGGATTATTTATATAGATCTCTGGGTTATCCGGCGATTTCGGTATTAGGTTATTTATATAGATCCCTGACTCGGATAGTGTCTCCGGTTCCTTTAATATTATTAGCCTAGTCGTTACTAGAAGAATAAGGGCTTTATAGGGTCCCTATCCTTTAGGCTTTGGCTTTATACAGGTATTCGAGAATACGTGTCGGAATAGCTATATGTTACTGGGGAAATAGGCGTTATATTTTCTATATTAGTGTATCGGTGGCTTTAGCGATTACGGTAAGGCGGGAGTCTATAAGGTCTATCGTTAACGTGCTAAGGTTCGTTCTCCTGACTTATATTTATACGTTTATCGGTTACTTATATAGGATCGGCCGGCTTAGCCCATAAAATAAGAATAATAAACGTTAATTTCGCTATTAGCTAAATCCTCCTCGCTAATCTTATAAATATATATCTCCTCGCCCTCGCTAAGTATTTTATTAATAAGAATATAGCCTTTTTTACGTAAATCTTCTTTATCGGTATCTTTACCGGGGTTATCCTCCGCTATATACACCACTTAGTAGTCACGATTACTATTACCTTTTACCTACTATCGTATACGTTATTAGTACGGGCAACGTTGTTCGCGGAACTAGCGTCCGCCTCTACGGAATTAACGGCCCCTACGACCACGATTACTATAGTTATCACTACCTCGATAATTCCAGAAAAATCCGTCACGATTACTAAAATTATTTATCTATAGTCGGCCTCTTCCGAAGCCGCTATAGTTACTAAATCGGTTTTCGCCGCTATTAAATCGGCCTCTCTTAGGGCCTTCGCCCTAGCATCCCTAGTTTATATACTTAGTGGCTTTGTTTATATTATTTATAGGGGTCACCTCCGCCGTATACGCGATTAAGCGGTTCTCGGGGACCGTCTGTATAGGGACGTTGCTGCCGGTTACGGCCCACTAAGTAGATAAGGGTCCCAGCTGGTCTGCTCGGAATATACCGTGCTATAGTTAGTGTCTAAGCGAAAGCTATCGGTTAGTAATCTGGTCTTCGATCTATCTAATAAATTCGTCTAGATATCTGTTTATATCGGGCCGTGCATAGATTTCTCGTAGCGATAGATCGATCCGGTTCTAGATTTCCTATTATATATCTAGGTTGGTTCGGGGGTTAACTCCGGAAGCTTTATATAGTCGAGCGAGGTGGTTCGCCTATTCGGCGAAGGCTTTTCCGTTAATAATATCTCTGGCTATAAACCGTAGGTCTATTATCTTTACGGCTACTATCTCTGGATTAATCTACTAGCGTCTACAAAGTGCCGCGTACTATCTATCTAAAAAACGACGTACCTTACTACGCTGCGTGGCTATAAGACTAGTTAGCTACCAAGAGGCGGCTTTGCCTACGAATAGCGTATATAGGTTAATATAAGCTTCCTCTGCTATCTTAGGGGTAGTTACCCACTCCTTAACGTTCTTAATAAAGAGTTCAACGTTATACCAGAGTACTTTATCACCGGAAACAGACTAGGGAGTAGAGGTCAGCGATATATATTTAGGAGGGCTAAAAAATCCGATTACCGTTAGCTTACGGCGGAATCCCTGTTAGCCGTTATTGCTCTAAGCGATATTACTATCGTTATTCCTATATCCGCCTACTATATCGGCGGTGGTTATCGCTTTTATAACGAAAAAACTTATTATTTATTAGAATTAGTCCTATAAAAGCATAACTGCTATAGGATTTATAGGTGGCTACGGAGTAGTTTACGGGGTTATCTATTATCGCTGATCCTACTACCGTTACTAATCCCCCTGACTTTATATACTAGAGCTAGAGGTATATGCCTGTCTATTAGTGTCTATCCTGTCTGGCTCGTATAATAGCGGTTCCTAGGCTGCTAAGGCTTCCTAAGAAGTGTAAGGTGGTGGTTAGCTATCCTCTAGGGTCTATAAAGTTAGTGCCGTGGAATCTTAGCTAGCCGGTTACTACGTGTATAACTCCTTGAATAGGGGTCTGCGTGGAGCGTTAATATTTAGAGATATTAGTTGACTATTAATAGTATACAGCCTGTTCTTAACCGAAGACTGCCGTCTATAACGATCGATTACTTACCTGCCTTATATGTTATACAGGGGGTTCTGGCTATTCTAACAGGAGTGAGTTCTGCTATAGCTTTGGCTTCTACTAATGTTTAAGTGCCTAAGTACGGCTATAAGAGTTACCTTTACCGCCTAGTTATCTGTCTCCTACTATAGTAGGAAGGTCGGCCCGTTATCTATGGGTGAACTTCTATTATTACGCCTGGCTATCCGGTATATGTCGCGGTGTTCTTTTACGGCTCTCTTATATAGAGCTGATCCTTCTTATCTAAGGATTACGATAGCTTTATCGGGCAAATTTTATTATACTGCCTACTCGGGGTATACTTAGATAAACTTATGGATATAGAATAATTCTCTTTTGGTAGTGGTTAGTGGTTCTATTTATAATAAAAATACCGGCGTTATAAAGTTATAATAGAGCGGGAGATAGGTGTCGGATATACAGGGTCTATGTCTTATAAGAGGGGTAAGGTTTATGGCTTAGAAGGAAAATATGGAAGGTGGCTATAATAAGATAGTATAGAAGGTGTACCTGTGTATAGATAACGTAATTGATTATAAAATAAGGTTATAGAGGAGAAGGGAATAAAAATAAAGGAAAAGTGGCAGAGTATGAGTCCGCTATGGCGTGGTAATAATGGATTTTAGTAAGGTGCTATCGTATATCGATATAAATAAAACAGTAAAGACGTTCTGTTGTTTTACGGTGTCGATCTGCTGCTTGCTATGTGACTATAGATTTTATAGGGTGTTTATACGGTTCTTTTATCAGGGTTCGAGAGGAATCCGATGCGTATACGAATAGTATACTTATCGGCGGCGGCGGGGTCGAAAGAAAAGTAAGGGGTTAGGGTATAGTATATAGCGAACGATAGCATAATTTAGTTACTATTATTTACTATGCGGATTTCCCGTATCTGTGTGTTATAGATGTGTGTGAAGAGAATTTAGAGAAGTGAAGATGTATTATGCAAGTGTGAGCTCGTAGAGCTCTGTGAGGTCATAGACTAATATCTGTGATAGTTCTGCTGACTAAAGAGAGTGTGTGACTAAGCTAAGGATTGTTACGTATTAGCCTACCTAGAGGTCCTTGGGTCTACCTAGGGTCCCGGGGGACTCGGGTAGACCCTGGAGGACTTAGGAAGTCCCTAGAGGACTTAGGAAGTCCCTAGGGGACTCTAGAGGATATAGGAGGTCCCTAGAGGACTCGTGGAGGACTTAGGAGGACTTAGGATGTCCCTGACTTACAGGAGGTTTCCTATATTGTACTATACTGTATATAGGTATATTTATTTCTGGGTATAGTACTAATAGTAATTAATAGCCTTAAAATCACCTTAACGCCTACGTCTCTGCCCTGGCCGGAAGGACCTTTAAAACACTTCCAGCTATTACTACCTACTTCGATCTAGAGACCCGCTAACTTAATACCGTTAATGCGTTTACGAACGCCCGCCTTAACAAAGAGGTCTATATCAGAGACCCGCCGGGATAGAACATCTTATATGCCGCAGCATACGTTACTAACAAGGCCGGATTAGAACCGTTTTTAAGCCTCCTACGCCCCTCGAATCAAGGGATTAACCGGCTACGCCGGGCCTTATACGGCCTACACCGTTCCCCTAAGCTATAGCACCAGGAACTTTCTTCTATTTTAGGCAAGTATAGTCTTACGCAGTTAAAGGAGGACGTTTACGTCTTCTAAAGCGATAAGCTACCTATATTCTTCTACGTTAATAATATAGTTCTACTATATCGCAAAGAGTATATTAACGCCACCGAAGACTTAATTAAGTAGCTACAGGAGTGGTTCCAAATCCGGGATTTAGGTGCTATTAGGTGGTTCCTTAGTATCAGGGTTATAAGAGATTGTTAACGTCGAAAGCTATGGTTATTACTTAATAACTACATTAACGTAAAGATAAAAGTATTAAATATTGTTACTAGCCAGAGGGTCACCACGCCGCTCGCCTTTCCCGATATATTAAAACTAAATAGCTCGTAGGCGTTAGAGGACTCTATCCACCTATATCTTTTAAAGATCGGATCGATTAAGTACGCCGCCTATTAAATAAGGCCGGATATCGTAAAGCCTGCTTCTAGACTAGCCGAATTCACCACTAATCTATCCGGTTAGTATCAATAAGCTATTAACAGGTGCTATAGAGGGGCAGACCTATATTCCGGGTCAGGACGTTAGATATCACGTGACTACGTACGCGGTCCTAGAGATCTGGTCTTGTATACGGCTATTCTTCGGAATAGACCCACTATATCTAGCTAGCTTTTTCGTCTGATCTTTCACGATCGTTTCCTATCACCTATTATAAGCATAATTTGCATTATCCATCCTTTTTCGGTTATCTAGACGATCTAAGAGCCGACCATAGGGCCGCCTGCCTATCTATAGCTACTCGTTCCCCTAATCGGACCACTGCAACCCTTCTAGAGGCCCGGTGACCGTGTCCTCGGGACCCTTAGCTCTAGATACGGACCTGTGACAAGCCTAACCCTTCCTTTCGGCTAGCCTAGTGGTTGGTTGCTTGTTTTGGCCCTAGCAGAGCCGTTCTGTATAGTGACGGCTTCGCCTTTCTTTAGTGCCTTAAGTGCCTCACCTCGATAAGGGCCCTCTGCTTATCCTTTAGGGCACGGGATCTAGATAAAAACCTAGCTAAATACGCCCTCTTTTATATAAGCGACGCCGCCTTTAGAGACGATTATAAGACTCGGTATAGCTCCTAGGATTATATAACTATGCTTTTTAGAGGTTCTATCGACTAGAAGGTGAATAAGTAAACAAGCGTTATTATATCCAGTATAGAGGCAGAGTTCGTAGCTCTAAGTGCCGCCGCCTAGTAGTATATCGCGACGCTGCGATTAATAAAGGACTTAACGTTAACCTTTAAGGTTAACCCTATTACTATCTATTACGATAATAATTAGACGCGTTAGCTACTAGAGAGTTCTTACCAGTAGGTTACGTTGAAGTTAAAATATCTGGATATCCAGGCCCTATAGATCCGGTAGATTATATAACGGCAGGAGATCATAATTAATTAGATCGCTACTAAGAAGATAGCTAGCGATAGAATAACAACTACCACTATTTATAAGCGGCCTATCTGCTATTTGCAAGCGTCCTATACCTAATTAGGAAGGTTACGCGAGACCGCGTAGTAGTATGCATACGCCACGATCTTAGCTGCAAAGTCCCGTGCAGATATATCACGATAAGGTTTTATCCGAGTACCACTATTTACAAGCGGCCTGTCTACTATTTACAAGCGTCCTAAACCTAATTAGGAAGGTTACGCGAGCGCGCGCAGTAGTCTGTATACGTCACGATCTTGGCTGTAGATATCCCGTATAGATATATCACGATAAGGTTTTCTCTCCCTTACTTATTATCAATATCCGTTACTGTAAATTCACTGCCTATTCTGACCGCCTTGTATAAAGCTCTTGTTAAGAAGAATATACGCTGTCTTGATGGAAAAAGTGGTGGAAACAGCGGGTGGAAAAAGTGGTAGGAAAAGCGGGTGGAAAAATATTCAATATAGTAGTTATATAAGTATATATATCTATGTGATAATAAGACCTTACCTATATAATAATAAGACCTTATCTATATAATAATAAGACCGTATCTATGTAAAATAATAAGCCCTTATCTATATAATAATATATAAAAAGAATTCACCCCTTTTTTCACCTCTTTTTTCACCTCTTTTTTCACCTCTTTTTCCACCACTTTTTCAACCTCTAGGATATAATATATTCCAAGATACTTTAATATAATAGAAAACAGATTAGAATAGCTGCGATTTTATAGTGTAGGGCATTAAGTATAAGTCATATTAATTAACGCCTATCTTATATAAAACGTCTATTATAATTATATATACCGGTATGATATATCTATAGCTAAGATCGTGGCGTATATATCCTACTACGCGGGCTCGCGTGACCTTCCTAATTGGGTTTAGGACGCTTGTAAATAGGAGTACCGGTATTTATACGCCCCCGGTTCACTATTTATTATCTACGTAATCCATTTCTAGAAGGTTACCCGACCGCGTGTATAAGTAAGATCTTGGCCGTGTATACTGCGTACCGGTACCTTACGATAAGCCTTAATCTTTGTAATTAAAACCAGATACCTTAAGCCACTAAATCACTACTATTTCTGCCTCTATATTTATTAACCCTAACGCATTAAGAATATATAATATCCTTCTACTAGGTACTTTATTATATATTATATAATCCTAATACCCTAGTCACGTAACCTTATTATATACACTAAAGAAAGGCGAAGCCGTCACTATGCAGAACGGCTCCGCTAGGGCCAACACAAACAACCAACCAATAGACTAGCCGAAGGGAGGGTCAGGCTAGTCACGGGTCCATATCTAGAGCTAAAGGGTCCCGAGGAGACGGTCGCCGGGCCTCTAGAAGGGTCGGCAGTGGTCCGATCAGGGGAACGAATAGCTAGATAGGCAGGTGGGCCTACGGTCGGCTCTTCTGGATTGTCTAGATAACCAAAAGGGGAAGGATAATATGAATTGTGATTGTGATGGGTGATAGGTGATGATTGTGAAAGATCGGACGAAAAGCTAGCTAGATATAGTGGGTCTATTCCGAAGAATAGCCGTATATAAGACTAGATCTCTAGCACTAAGTAGTTACGTGATATCTATAACGTCTAGACCCGGAACACGGGTCTGCCCCTTTATAACACTATATAATCCTAATACCCTACTTACTTAACCTTATTATATAGTATATAATCATAATACCCTTGCTACGCGGAATCCCGCGTTTATAGAGTTATAGACGTGTATAAGGAAAATAAGAGAAGTAAAGATATATTCGCTAAGTCTATAAGCTTATAGAGCTTTATAGAGCTGCAGATACTAATCTGCAGCTCTGCTAACTAAAAGGAGAGTGTGTGTGACTAAGCTAAAGATATCCCGTATTACGTGCCCTCCCCCGTAAAAGCAATCGTCCCGATTACTATACTATACTCGCTGTTTTTCTTAGTAAAGTCGAAGCCTAAAGAATATTCGTTTAGAAGTAAGAAAAGGAAATTTAGTCTCGTGTATCCCTTTCCCGAATTTTTTATCCCCTTTTTATATTATCGTTCTCCTGCGTCTCGAGGATATATAGTTAATCTGTGTTTATATTCCCCTATAATACTAAGATTAATCTAAATCCTCTAGCTAATCCGTAGACTAAGAGTTTTATTAAGATATCGAGGGAGCCTATAGTTATAAGGATACTGGTTACTATTACTATAAAGACTATATTTATAAGGATACCGGTTACTATTACTACGAAGACTATAGTTATTAGGAAAAAGGCTGCTATTATTATAAAGGCTTTGGCTGCACGGGCTTTGGTCGTGGCGCCTGTATTTACGGTTACGAGGAGGTTAGCTACGCCGCCTTTAGATACGTGGATTTCTTCTGCTTCGGCATTTTCATATTCTTCTTTAGTTAGGCGACTTCTCTTTATAGAGCTTTAACCTACGCCTCTAAAGCGTTAATACTCGTGTTCGTTATTACTTAATTATCGTTAGCCTTCCTGTTAGTCTATTATAGTTCCGTCTATTACTTCTTATTATTCTTTTCTAACTTATTAATTTAAAGGTGGTTTTTCTCCTATCCTTTTAATATAATATCCGCCCTCTAGTCTAGTTTCTTCTAGAAATCGTCTATCTATTATATGATTCTATTATCGAAAGCTTTATCTCTATTATCTATTATCCTTTCGAGTCGCTTAATATGATTATTTAGTCTTATATCCGTGGTATTTAGCTTATTCCTTATCGCGAAGTTCGCCGTCGGTTATCCGGTCTAAGTTAGATATATCGGCTTAGTAATTACTAGAGCGGTGTTTATCGTTTATGCAGAGGGCGCGGTAATAGCGCTAGGATCGTTAACTATCTTCTTCTTCTTTCTAGGGTTCGCGTCTATAAACTCCTATAAATCGCTAGGGGAGGCTAATCGCTTCCGTTATCTATTATTTTCGCCTTTTTATCGCTATTACGTGATCTGGTTAACGATAACGTCCTGATTTATTGTATTTAGCTAGTCTAGCCCGATAATTCCCCTATCTCTGAGTGCTAGTGCGATAATATAGTGTTTAATTAAGGGTTTTCCGGCTACTAGCTTATTTCTGAGTCTGACTATAAGGTCTATATAATCGAAGAATATAGATCCTAATAGGTGGTCCACCTTCGCTATAGTATACTAGTCGATGGCTCCCTCCGCTCCCGTGATAGTGAATCGCTAATCCGCGAATATTTACTTTACTCGATTATCGTTATTAGTTAATTACGCTTAAGTCGGCTTAGTTATTATCGGCGTAGCCCCTGTTCCGGTGGATAACTATAGGATAGTGCTTTACTATAGATCGGCTATAGGTTATTAAACTAGAGCCGTCTATTAACTGCTTTCGGCTAGAAGTTCGCTTCCCTATGTCTAGGGGGTTACCGTTTATTATTAGCTGGGCGCGGGTATTAAGGTATTCTGCGTATTAGTGATATTACGATTATCGTATAGTCCAAAGTCGTTATCTCCGTATAAATAAATACTACTATCTAATATTACGAAGTTTATATAGTCTATAGTCTAGTATCTATCTTCCTTAACCGAGCTATCGTCCTAAGTATCTATTATAAAGCTAGGATCCTCCTAATACCTAAAAGTCTTTATATCGGCGAGTGCTTTCTCGAATAGATACAGGGTATTCTCGTCGTCCGGCAGATAATTATCGTCCTATATGCGTTTATTCACTATATCCTATACTTCTTACTAGTCCTCGGTTTAGCGCTTCGCGCCGTGTATCCGGATATAGTATACCGCCTACCACGCTTCGAATAGATATAGGCTCACGTTATATTTATCGATAAACTCGTTAAAGTTATCCACTTTCTTCTTATTACTGCCCACCACGATTATCTAGCTAGTGCAAAAAGTTATAGTAGCGTTTCGCTCCTAGTTATTTCGTCTCTATTCCGCTAATAGAAATAGTAATATATTATAGAACCACTCGTATATTCTATAATCTTTATACAGGCATTTAGCTATCTTTCTAAACAGTTTAATACTCTCTCCTATCTTATTAAAAACAAACTCACGATCGCTAAGGTTAATAACGGCGTCTCTTTTTGCTATTTTTGTTATATTACGGGCGGTTATTCGGTTAAGCTAGTGTATTATTCTAGATAGAAAAGTATAGATAATCTATCTACTATAGTGATTAGGAGAAGGTGTAAGATAGGGTTCGGTTATCTAGGCTCTATAGAGATATATTCTGCGGTTTAGTTTTAAGTATAGGTAAGTGAGTTAGAGTAAAGGATAGTATAAGAGGTATTTAATCTTTTCTTTTCTTTTCTTCTTTTAGAAGTGGTCACGCGCCCTGCGTTCTTTCTTCCGTTTAAATAAGATATCTTCTAAGGGATAACTCTAATTGCTTTCGTGTAAGTCGTGGTTCTTTTATATAGGGGAGTGGGTCCGAATCTATAAGTAAAAAGAGGTAAGAAAAGGGGTAAGGAAAGGGGTAAGAGAAGGGTAAGAAAAGTATAAGGGAGTTTCTTTGTTATTCGTTAATCTATTAGCTTCGCCACTCCGCCGTTAGTCGTGTTTCTTTTTTAGTATAATAGCGGTCGTGTAGCTATCTTTCGTGTAATAATCTTTGTTATACGGTTTATTCAGGGTCTATTTCCTAGTAATCTGCGTTATCCCTGCGTCGGCCGTGTAGGAGCACTAGCTTAACGCGTCGTTGGTCTTCGCTCCTGCTAATAGTAACTATCCTCTTTTCTGCTCCGTCGTTATTTATCGTCTAACTAGTTAATTCCGCCGTAGTGATCGGATTTCGCCCCTTAAAGTCGTAGACTATATCGCTTACGTTTTCTATAAACAGTTATCGTGGGTACTACTCGTTATATTATACCGGCTAACCTTTCTATTTAACCAGGTATTCCGTCTATAGACGTCCTTTAATTTTTATTACTTATCGCCTTTATAGCTTTTCGATTTTATAGGACCTTTACTCGCTATCGTCTCCGTCCACCACCACGGGTCCCGGCTTTATTCGTTCTCTACTAAACGGGTCCCCTATTAGCGCTAGTACTAGTTATACGATCGATACCACCCTATAAACTCGCTATAACTAAAGGAAATCTAACTCGTATATAAGTAAATTAATTACCCTGACTACTCGAAAAGGTCTAACCCTCTATTATAACTATTTCCTCGAATTATAAGCTTATCCCGGAAGCTTATATCCTCGGTATAGACGAAGATATACGGAATCGCCGACGTCGAAGGTATATAGGCGTCGTGTTATATCGTATCGACGTTTTATATCGGCTATAGTAATCGTTACTAGATATTCCGCCTCTTAGTGATATAGCTGCTTAATATACTCGGTCCACTCTCTATTATAGGCTTATGGAGCGCCCGTGCTAACTATTAAGTCTATAACTATCTATAGGCGGAATCCGAGAAGGAATTCGTTTAGGGAGGTGTTAAGTATTTCGGTATATACTTAATTTAAAGCGTGTTACACCGCTAGAATAATATCTAGCCACGGAATATCGCTGGTAGAGGTATAATATCTTAGGATAATTTTTATAGACCAGTTCTTCCGTTCGGATAATCCGTTAGTTTATATATACCACGCTGTCAAGATTACTAGCAGCACTCCTAAAGCTTTAAATAACTCGCGCCAGAATTCTAATATAAATTTCGGGTCCTTATCGGATATAATCCTTATAGGCAGACCCTAGTCTATTAGCTATAGTATCCGGAGTAGCAGCTCTGCCTAATCCTTAGCTATATATATTAAATATCCGGGAATAAGGATCGTCTTTTTACTAGTCTTATAGGTGACTATAAGTATAGTATCGAGTTTATCTATTAGCTTACTCTTAATTCTTTAGAATAGCTATTAGTATTCCGTAGGTAGTAGACCGACTATAAAGTCGATTATGATTACGGAAAATAGTATCGTTAGCGGTAGAATCGGTTATAGTTCTCTAAGCGGTTTCTGTCGATCTATAATATTCTCTAGGTATACTAGGTAATATTTCGTCTATTCCGCTACTATATATACTTTACCTTTAAAGCTAAAGTTATTTAGGGCGTGTATTATTTATTTTTCGCTAAAATAATAATTATCGTTATATACTATCTATAAAACCTTTTTAATAAGTTTACGGGGCACCACTAACCTTAGTTTATTAGCTTCTCCGATTATATATAATAGTCCGTTCTTAAGTCTAGTTAGCGGAGGCCTTATTAGTCTGCCGCTAGAAGTGTATCTATCGGTTCGTCTAGCGTTAACTTTGTCGATTATAGCTTTATATTTCGGATTTTCCTGGTATACTTATAGAAATTCCCTTTTTAAATCGTCTAGTATCGCGTAGTCCACCGCCACGTAAGTTAAAGAGTATTCGTCTATATCTATTAGTAGCCTTAGGTCCGAAATAGCTATATATACTACTAACGCTTTATCGTGTTCGGTCTATATATCGTCTAACTCGCTATTATAAGCTTATTTCTTCTTATCCGTTCTTTTCGCCTTTTTAGTTCCTATTAGTGCTTTAGAGTCCTTATCGTTTACCGTCGGTAGTCAAGATAGTATATCCGATACTATATTCTATTATCCCGGAATATAGCGGATATCTAGGCGAAATTAACTAAGAAATATAGACGCCGCTATTAGGCGCGGGTTTAGTTTATTAACGTCTATTGTCTTTAGAGATATTTATCCGACGATTCCCTTTATAGCTTAGTGATTAGTAAGGACCATTATAGGCTCGCGGCAGGATTATAGGCGTATCCGTAGTATTTTATATACCTAGACCAGTGCATAGATCTCTAGCTCCGTCGCTTTATATCGCGATTCTGCTATAGTAAGCTTTCTTAAGAGGAAGAGTATAGGCTAGATAGCATTAACTAGTATTTTACCGCCATCCCACGGCTTCGCTAGATAAAAGAGGAATACTCCTAGACCGTTGACGCTAGCGTCTAAGTTTAAAAAGGTTATCTTATCGGGAATATAATAATATAATCTTATCTCTTCGGTAACCTGCTTCTAGATAATCTCGAAGGCCTACCGTTCGATATCTATAGGTTTATAAGTTAACTTACCTATCTGTTTTTACCTTAAATACTTAGGTGCGTATACGGTAATCTGCCCGGCCTTTTTCGCGTCGTTAAGCATAGTCGTCTTCCGTCGCTATAAAGGCTCGACTTTAACTCGGAACCACGGGATAAATCGCCGCAGAAATCCCACTTTACTAACGTATATCTCTAAGTCGCTAAGCTTTTCGGGTATTTTAATCTGCTATAGAGCCTCGATTCGGTCGGATATAGTATATAGACCTAAGCCGTCCACCTTAAAACCGAGTAATCGAACCGAATTATACGTATAAAAGGACTTTACTAGGGATAGTGCTAGCCGGATATCTTCGAATAGCTTTAGTATAGTCCGGAGGTATTCTATATACTCTTCGAAAGTATCTAAGAAAATAATAATATCGTTAATATACGCCTTATAGAAATAACGATACTTAAATAGTCTCTAGTCTATAAATCGTTATATAAACGGTAATAAGTTTCGGAAACCTATTAGTACCACTTCTAGGCGTTCTAATCCTTTAGGGGATATAATCGTTATCCTCTTTTTATACTCTTCCTTTATAGGCAGCTAGTAGAAGAAAGAGCTAGCGTCGAAGGCGCTAAACCACTTCTTCCCCTATAGATACTAGATAATCTTATCCTATAATAGAATCGGGTATACGTCCGGCAGAACTGCCGCGTTAAGCTTTTATAGATCCATGACTACTCTACCTTTCTTTAGCTTCTATACTATACGCTATACTATAAATACTAGGAAAATAAAAGGGGTCGGTAATTTCTGCTATATTATATATCCGACTTTATATATCCCGTCGAACTTATTATCGAGCAGGTCACGATTTTCTCCGCTAAGTTAAAAAGGCCTTAAGTGTAAATTTATCTTTTATTATCCATCGATTAGATCGACCCGTATCCGTTTATTAGGGGGCAGAGGTATAATTCCTTTATCGCGCTATATATCGAAGGATTCTAATAACTTAACGATTTCCCGAGCCTTTAGTAAGTCTATTATATACACGTATACGCCGTCCTTCGTTATAATCTCGGGTATATCCTCCGGTTATTTAGTCTTTATATCGCTATGCTTTTCTTTATCTACTCTCGGTTTATCGTATTTACCGTTCTTTATCGTATCGTCCGCTATAATCTTTATAAGTTCCTCAGGGGTAGCTCTTAGTAAACGATATACTAATTCAGAGTCCTCGAACTCTCCGTGCTCTTCTATAGCTATTAATATATACGCGTTTACCTAGTTAACCTCTTCGACTTCCTTATTATCCTATAAATCTATTAGTCGGCCTATCCTCTTATTTCTACGTAACACTTTTAGTCTATCTAAATCGTTTATATAATAGACTACCTTAGGGGTATCTGCGTCGTAGATATATCGTATTATATCGTGTTTCGGGTCTAGATTAAAGTAAAATTCGTGGTTCTTAGGTAAGTTTATATACCGTATAGGCACGAATATAGCTATATATAGCGGTATTACCGTGGTCTATGCTATTATAACTTGGCGTTAGTATCTGCCTATAGGCTTCCTACGATACCTAACAATTAGGATTTATATACCATAATATCCTACTATCCGTAGTATACCGGAAGAATATAGGATATCGACACTAAAGGTCTTTAGGAAGGTTCCTCTAAGTAGTATATTTAGTTCCAGATCGTCGATTACCTAGCCTATAATTATAAAGTGACCTATGACTAGGGTGTCTTGGATATAGCCGCCGATATAGAAGTTAAAAGTGGTGACCTCCTATACTTAGATTATCCCCGTAAATCCCTTTATCGGCTTCGGGTTTATAGCTTTTCCGTATTAGACGTTCTTCCTATATTCTATTAGCTAGTTTCTATCGACTAGAATTAAGGTATATCCGGAGTCTATATAGACTTCCGCGGTCTCGCCGTCGGGTATAAACTTAATTACTATCTTATAGTATATATGTTACTCGAATCCGGGTTTAACTAACGCCTATGTATTAATAATTTCGTGTAGCTTAAATACGAAGTGGTAGCTAAGTTTATCGGGCTTAGGTAGTCTTAGTGGCTTTATATCGGCTATTATCGGCTCTACCTCCTTATCGGTGGGCTGTGTATATATGGCTTCGGATCCGTGCTATATATCGGTGGATTATATTTATATAGGGTCTTCCGTGTAGATCGCTGGTTCGGCTAGTTATACTGTTATTAGGTCGCCTATATAAGATTCCGTAGGCCCGGATAGCGTTTCTGGATCCTCTAGCGTGATTAGCCTAGTTGCCGCTAGGATAATAAGGGCTTTATAAGGTCCCTATCCCTTTAGCTTCGGCTCTATACAGGTATTTAAAAACACGTATCGAAAAAGCTATATACTACTAGGGAAGTAAGCGTCGTATTTTCTGCACTAGTGTGTCGGTGGCTTCGGCGATTACGGTAAGGCGGGAGTCTATAAGGTTTATCGTTAATATACTAAGGTTCGTTTTCCTAACTTACGTTTATACGTTTATCGGTTACTTATATAGGATCGGCCGGCTTAGCCTATAAAATAAGAATAATAAATATTAATTTCGCTATTAGCTAAATCCTCCTCGCTAATCTTATAAACGTATATCTCCTCGCCTTCGCTAAGTATTTTATTAATAAGAATGTAGCCCTTTTCGCGTAAATCTTCTTTGTCGGTATCTCTACCGGGGTTATCCTCCGTTATATACACTACTTAGTGGTCGCGATTACCGTTACTTTTCACCTATTACCGTATACATCGCTAATATAGGCGATACTCCTCGCGGAACCAGCGTCCGCCTCTACGAAACTAACGGCCTTTATAACCACGGCCGCCACGGTTATTATTGCCTTAACGACCCTAAAAAAATCTATCGCGGTTACTAAAGTTATTTCCTTATAATCGGCCTCTTCTAAAGCCGCTATAATTACCGAAACGGTTTCCGCCACTATTATATCGGCCTCTATTAAAGTTTCCACCTTAACGTCCCTAGTTCGCGTATTCACCTATCTTATTTATATCGTCTACGGAGGCTATATCTACTATATATACGAGCAGGCGATTCTCTAGGACTATCTATACAGGAACGTTAGTATAGGGTATACCAACGTTAGCGTAAGGCGCGGTCTATTATACCAATAAAGGTCCTAGTTAATCTACACGAAATATACTATACTATAATTAATACCTTAGTAAGAGCTATCGGTTAGTAATCTAATCCTCGATCTATTAGATAAATTCGTTAAGATACTTATTTATATCTGGTCGGGCGTAAATTTCTTAGAGCGATAGGTTAATTCCATTCTAGATTTCCTGCTATATATTAAGATTAGTTCAGGGACTAATCCCCGAGGCTCTATATAGGCGGGCGAGGTGATTTACCTATTCGGTAAATGCTTTGCTATTAATAATATCCCTGGCTATAAACCGTAAGTCTATTATCTTAGCCGCGGTAGTCTCCGGGTTAATTTACTATCGTCGGCGAAGCGCTGCGTACTAACCGTCTAGGGAACGGCGTACCTCGCTACGCTATATAGCCGTGAGACTAGTTAGCCACCACGAGGTAGCTTCGCCTACGAATAGGGCGTGCAGGTTAATATAAGCTTCTTCTGCTATATTAGGGGTGGTCGCCTATTCCCTAATATTTTCGATAAAGAGTTTAACGTCATGCTAAAGGACTTTATCTCCGGAAACCGACTATAGGATAGAGGTTAGCGATATATACCTAGGAGGACTAAAGAATCTAATTATAGTTAGTTTACGACGGAAAACCTAGGGGCCGCCGCTATGCTATATATCGCTATTATTAGCGTTATTTACTCCGGCGCCTCCGTTACCGGTGGCCGGAGCTTTATTAGCGAAGAAGCTTATTATGCGTTAGAATTAATTAGGGGTAAATATAACGGCAGGTGGCTATAGGCTCGGCTAGGGGGCTGCCTGCTATTATTAATCCCGCTGTTATTATTAGCCGCCCTGGCTCTGGGTGCCGGAGCTAGAGGCTGGTGTCTATCTATCGGTATCTATCTTGACTGCTTCGTATAGCGACGGTTTAGGGGCTGCTAAGGGTTCTTAAGATATATACGGCGGTGGTTAACTATCCTCTAGCGTTTATAGAGGTTATACTAAAGGGGCTTAGTCTATTGGCCGTTATATATAGGATTCCTCGAATAGAGGTCTACGGGGAGCGTTAATATTTAGAGATATTAATTAACTATTAACGGTCTATAGTCTGTTCTTAACCGATAGCTATCGACTATATCGTTCGACTACTTATCTGCCTACCTATATGCTCTATAAAGGGTTCTGGCTATTATTACGGGAGTGGGTCCTGCTATTAGTCCGACTTCTGCTAATATTTAGGTGTCTTAGTACTATTACGAGTATCGCCTTTACCGCCTAATTATCTGTCTCCTACTATATTAGGAAGGTTAGTCCGTTATCTATTCCGGGGGCTCTATTATTACGTCTGGCTATACGGATTATATCCCGATACTCCTTTACTGCTCTATCATATAGTGCTATTCCCTCTTATCTAATAATAGCGATGGCTCCGTTTAGTAAATTTTGTTATACGGCCTACTTAGGGTATACTTAAAGAAATTTATGGATATAGAATAATTCTCTCTTGGCAGTTATTAGTGGTTCTATTTATAGCAGAGATACTAATAATATAGGTTTATAACGGGATAGGAAAGAAAGTGATAGAGGTCTAAAGTTTATGGCTTAGTGTTTTATGTCTTATATAATTGGATATAGTAGGTGATAATGGGTGTAAAAGATAGGGAAGGTGTAATTATGAGTGGATAACGTAATCGACGGAAAATAAGGTTATAGAGGAGTGTAGAACGAAAAAATAAAGGAAAAATAGGCAGACTAGGTCTATGGGAGCGTAGTTTTAGGAGATTTACCGAACGCTTCGAGGTAACCGTTTTTTATAACGGCTATAGGCGTCTTATTAGTTATTTAAAGGGAGCTTTGGTGTTACTGATAGAGGTAAATGTCTACGGCTATCTGTTATAGACTAGTGATCTATAGTTAGTGGAAATCGTTAGGGGCGGCTATAGAAGATGATTTTAAACGGCGGGTTATTGATTTATATCCTGTAAATAAGGAAAAAGGATCTGGGGTATAGTATAGGGCGAACGATTATAATAATTCAGTTACTACTATTTACTACGCGGAATCCCGCGTTTATGGAGTTATAGACGTGTATAAGGAAAATAAGAGAAGTGAAGATGTATTCGCTAAGTCTGTGAGCTTATATAAGCTCTGTGGAGCTGTAGATATTAATCTGTAGCTTTGCTAACTAAAAGGAGAGTGTGTGTGACTAAGCTAAAGATGTCCCGTATTAACCCTAGTCACGTTACCTTATCACATACCACGTAATTCTGATGCCCTAGTCACGTGACCTTATTATACACTATGTAGTCCTAATGCCCTAGTCACGTAACCTTATTATACACACCACGTAATTCTAATTATCTACTCTAACGTGTATAGGTATATAATATTTATAGCTAAGATCTTATTTATACACGCGCTCGCGTTACGTTCTTATTTAGGGTTAAGTGGGCTGTAAATACTAAATAGGGGGCGTATAAATACTGGTACTCTGTAAATAGTAGATAGGCCGCTTATAAATAATGGTACTCTAGGATAACAAAGGCGTTATTACCGTAATAGCATGCTATATTCGTTAGGATACTTAAGATAGAAAAGAGCCCTCTTGGCTTAGTTTAAGCGGATCGAATACTATCGCCGTAATAGTGGTTTAAATTGGATTACGATTGCGATTAACGCGATTATTAGATTAACTATAATTATATAATAACTATCACATTGTTTTCGGATTATAAGGCACGAGCTGTTTAATAAGCCGTTGACCTTTTAATTAATATTTAGGCTTAAAAGCCCTAGATTTTACGTTATTTTTTAAGCTTTAATTCAATTAGAACTATTAGGATTAATCCTATGGCTCTAGGGGGGTGTGTTAGGCATTTATGCCTAAAGACCCCGAAAGCCTAATAAGCCCGATGGGTTATATTCGCAGAGCCACGTTATACACTGCTCCGAATACGCCGGTACTTCTATTAGATGTATTATAGTGCTTTTCCTCCTCTTTTATCTATATATTTAACATCGTAGACTAATACTCTTTTATAGTCTGTAATAAACATAAGTTATACTTCGTACGATGTTAGTGTCCTAATAGGAGCTTTACGCCGGGATAGCGGGATTAACGGAACCAAAGCGCTAGTTCTTCTAAAGCGCGGAGCTATCACGGGAGCTCTTCCAGGTCACAGAGCCAAGGGGCTCTTCTTCGGGCGTATACCCCGATAATAACTATCCTGACTATAGGAATAATAGCTGATTAGGCGAATAGGAACATGCTAAACGGCGGGACTCTTCCGTGGAGTCATACTTCTGCCGCGGCGGCGGCGGCTCTTCCGACTACTACTTCGACTCCGGCTACAGCTACCCTTAGTAGGCTACCCACGAGCAATGTTACCGTTAGTCTGATTAGACGAACAGGAAGTAAACGGCAAAGAGTCTTCCGGTCGCAGAGCGTATAGCTCCTATAGGGCTATCCGGCACGCCTTTAGAGTGACTCTCGCAAGGACCTTAAAACAGGAGGTTAACCCGATTAGGAAGAATAGGAACACTTTCTACGCGCGACTCTAACTACCTCGAGGAAGCTAATCGTCCCGGTATTATATCCTCCTCTTTCGACGCTAAGGCGTCTTCCTCTTTATATTCGACTATTAATCTATAGGCAGTCTCTGCGTCGGATTAGACTATTAGTGTGCAGGCAGTCTCTGCGTCGGGATAGTGTGTGGCTGTTAAGAAACAGGCAGCTTCTGCTCTTCCGAATCCGTGGTACTCGGGACCATTAAACCGGATCTATAAGACTATTAGTATATAGGCAATCTCTGTGTCGGGATATATTATGGCCATTACTAATAAGCAGGCAGCCTCTGCTCTTCCGAAGCACTATCGGGGTCGCTTTTCCGGAGACTCGGGCTCCGGGAAACTGTTTTTATAGTTTTTAGTATATACGTTATTTTTAGTGTTTTTGTTATTATTATATCGTAACCGGAATCAAACCTCGAAACAGAACCGTCTTCTTTCGGACCTCTTCTTCTAGTACCCACGTAACATAATATTCTTCAAGGCCTTTCCTAGAGCCCTTCGCCCGTTATTAGAGGACCAACTAGAACCGTATCGCATCGTATCCGAAGCTATATCGTATCTAAACGCTCCAGACTCGAAGACTCAGACTTGAAACTCGAAGCTTAAAAACCGAATACTTAAAGGCTTAAGACCAAAGACTCAAAGAACCAAAGACTCAAAGACTCAAAACAGAACAAAGGAAACTGTGACCGTATCGTATTAATTACGCGTTGTCAGGCCGTTTGTTTAGGCAGGCCGGAACTACCCTTATGCGTAGGAAAGGTCCTACGCCGATTATATCCGCCTCCGAGCACTAATTAAAGAAAGGCGAAGCCGTTACTATGCAGAACGGCTCTGCGTAGAGCTAAACAAACAACCAACTAATAGGCTAGCCAAAAAGGAAGGGTTAGGCTCGTCACGGTCCGTATCTAGAGCTAGGGTCCCGAGGAGATGGTCGCCGGGCCTCTAGAAGGGTCAGTAGTAGTCCGATCAGGGGAACAAACAGCTATAGATAGGCAGGCGGGCCTACGGTCGGCTCTTCTAGGTCGTCTAAATATCCGAAAAAGGAAAGATAACATAAATTATAATAATACTAGATAATAGGAAATAATTGTGAAAGATCGGATAAAGAGCTAGCTAGATATAGTGGGTGTATTCCAAAGAATAGCCGTATATAAGACCAGATCTCTAGGACCGAGTGGTTACGTGATATCTAATATCCTAACCCGGAACACGGGTTTGCCCCTCTATAGTAGTCTTCGATAAAGGTGCCGCCGACCTTATAAGCTCTTAACTTCTATACTATAACGCATATTAATAGCTAATTAACTTCGTAAACTATCTTAACCTTTTCGTGCTTATAAGTAAGTCGGAACTAGCGTACTTAGTCGAATAGGTTAAGCTACTAGTTAGGGTCTACGTAAGAGTATTTATTAATAAGCCGCTGCTTTAAGTTCTTCTATCTACCGCTAAACGCTTCGACTAGTCGAATTGTCTTATTAACTATAGGGCGGATACTAGCCTCCGTGAATATGCTAATATAGGAGATCTTATCGGCCTTACTAACGCGGTTAAGCTTAGTATAGTCTTCGTAGTCCCTAAGGAATTTAGATAGGGCCCTTCTATTAAAGCGGGGGGCTCCTATAGTAAAAGGGTTTAGAGGCGCACGAGATATAATAGTAGCCCGATTCTTTTTATTATTATATAGACTAATATACTAGTAGATAGCCGCGAGCGTCTCTAAGGTAAGGCTCGCCTTAAAGTTCTTTAGGATACTATTAGGAGACATGATATCTATGCTAGGTGCGTAAGCCTATTAAGGGGCGCTTAGTCCAGGGGAAATAGAGGGAATAGGGGCTAGCCCGCCGCTAGGAGTTAGGTTACCCTGACTAGGCGAAGGGGAAGCTGATACGGCTCCCTAGCCGGATACCGGGATATTCTAACCGTGAGAGATAGTTGTTAACGGGCCGATACCGGGGTCTATACCCCCTTAGCCGGGCGAGGCGGTTATAGAAGGAGGGTTAGATCTAGGAGCGGCGTTACCTTAATTAGGCGTAACTATAGTCGCTAGGGTTAGGATAGCCGTGTATATACTGTTATTATTAGGCTCTGAGTCGCTATAGACTATAACCGCTTAGCCGGGCGAGGCGGTTATATAAGGAGGGTTAGATCTAGGAGCGGCGTTACCTTAATTAGGCGTAACTATAGTCGCTAGGGTTAGGATAGCCATGTACATACTGTTACTATTAGGCTCTGAGTCGCTATAGACTATAACCGTAGAGGGAGGGTCGTGATAATCGGTCTACTATAAACCCGTTATATTATTAAAAGGGGGGGGGGGGTTAGTCTATTATAATAACTGGTTTAGGTAGATTAAGCGAATTGGGGTCTTTAAGAAAGAAAGAGTTAAGAAATAAGAAGTAGTTATGTATTAAGTCTATAAGTCTAAGGATAATTCCACTTAGCGATAAAGGGTGGGAGCCCTTTTCTTAGGGGCCCTAACGGCGCCCCCTATCTCTATATCTATACTATATCTGAAATCTATCTTATAGTTAATTTATTCGTTATTCTATTCGTTATACCTTTTTCTTAATTATCTTTCGCGTTTCTATCCATCTCTCCCTTATCGGCGGTAAGGGCCTATCTCCCTATCTATAGCTCTTATATTATTTCTAGTAAGGAGACTCCGTCCCTATTTTCTAGTTACTAGGTTTTATTAAAGCTACGTGGGGGGCAGGTTTCCCAGGCTATTATCGTAATCTTAATACTAATCTTAAACCTTAATGCTTTATTTCAATCTCGGCCCCTTAGCTATATACTTCCCTTTTCCATAATTAACGTATAGTTTGTTTAGGCAGGCCGGAACTCCTCTTAAGTACTTTTGGTAACCCTCATTAAACGATCAGGACCTCCTAGGCACCGAATAGATCCGCCTCCGAGCACTAATGAAAGAAAGGCGAAGCCGTTACTATGCAGAACAGCTTAGGTACTATAAACTCGGATAAGGCTTTAATAACAGGAGTGCTTAGGACCACGAAGTATATATAACTAAAATAACATATATAATAAGGAGACCTCCAAAAGAGGTTCCTGGGGGTGCTCGCTACTCTGATTAGGGTAACGTAGCTGAAACGAAGTGAATATAATGAATATAGCAAAACTTAGGGTTAAAAGGATAATAATTATATATAATAATAAGCATCCTCCGTGTCTAGGTGGCGTCGCCACGTATATATAGTATGTAAGATAAAGGAAAACGATACGCACGTCTTATAACGTCACGTGATATCCTAACGATATAGCACTAGGTCTCTAATCTACCCCTCTATAATAGGATGACTTTAACCTATAAGAAATCGTGTAATGGGGAGTGGATTCGTATATCTTTTGGCACTGCCGTTTTATATAGGAGTCTTCACGAAGGAGGACTTTAGTTAGATACTAAATCCCTTAGCTAAGCCTTATATTTTAAGCGATTATATCAGTTTATTATTATACAAAAGACCTATACTTAGCGGTTAAACTAGCACTAAAAGTATCGGGTAAATTAAGTAATAACTATATATATCTCGGAGGCCTTTTGCGATATTATAACGTAGCAGGTAACGACGCCGCAATATTAAGCTATAAAAGGTATTATCCGTATATAGCCTTCTGCGGTTAGCAGGAAGTCTATAAAATCGATTACCTACCTCTTGCCGGCATAGACAGAAGCTATTCGGGTTCGCTAGCTAATTTAACGCGGGATCTTGGATTAGACGTAAGTCTTATAGTTTACTATTCCTGGCCCCTTTGGTTTAACGCCCTATGACTACTCTTCCACTTACTTTATTCTATTAAGGCTAGTGTACCCTAAATAAAGATACTATAGATTACTGTCAGATTAGCTGGCTCTTTTCTAAATTAGTTTACGAAGAGGCTTTATTTTATTAGTCCGTAAATAGACTAGTAAGATAGAATACTATTAGCCTGGAAGAATAGCAGCTATAGGGGCGTTAATAACTAGGTAAAGCTTTATAATGGTTTAATCGTAGTAAATGCTTAGCGTATAGTGGATTAATAGATAAGGGTGCTTTATATAATCGTTTAGCGGCTCCTGATCCTACTAGCAACTATCCTAAGATATCTTCTTATTACATACTAGGTTATAGGCGAAGTCTTTGTAGTAGGCTATATCTTTTAACCGTAACTTAAACGGGCCGGTTATTCCTGCTATTATTATAATAACGTCTTTATATCTCTTAATCGGGAGTGTTATAGTACCGGCTATTATAACGTCACTAGGGCGGGCTAGTCCATGATATATAAATCTGCTTGTATTATAGAAAATGTTGATATTATACTCATAATAAGTAATAATCATAATAATCATAAGTATAATATCTAAGTCAAAATCAACAATATATGGTTATAGCTATATAACTAGACGTCTACTTTATAACCAGCTTAACCTATACTATAGTACTATACGTATTATACGTGTATATATACTTGGCTTATGATATATATTATATATATACACTAGGTATCGTAAATACGATATCTCGGTTATTACTCAAGCCAATAACGTGGCGTGATAACCGTCGCGTAGGCTGTTGACGTAACAGTCACCACCCAATCTTTCAGGGTCTTTTGCCAGCCCCGGATCCAGGAAGAAATCCTAGAAGTCAGTTCTTTACACGTATAACCTACGCGTTTGCGTAACAAGCAGTAATCCTACGGATCTACGAATTCAACAGCTATTTACTTAATATTCCTCTCTTCCGCGCGTACAGCCTACTACTCGTAGCCCAAATTCATCAAAAGAAAACGTGGGAGGTGGTACCTGAGTCTAGCAAAGCGGACTACTATAGAGAATATACGGCCGCCGAGAGGGTAGCCGCTAGAGCTCTAAGCCGGCGTGACACTATATCCGTATATAGTCACGCCTCCTTTATAACTTCGTTATGATTATCGTGACCAGTCCGCTTCTTCTTATTCCGGGACCTAATCCTCTTTACGGCGTCTTATAAATCCCGGTGTACCTTAATAGGCTTCTCTACGAGCCTCATAATAGGGTCGCCGGCTTAGAAGTCCGCTAATACTAACTCTAGGGATGGTATCCAGTAGCCTTATAGATTATAACTACGCTAATAGTATATAGGGCACTCGTACTTATTACAAAGAGATTATCTGCGTTTTCTTCTTTTTAAGCTTATACTATTAGTTAACGTTTTTCTTTTAGGGTAGGCGTTACGGCCTTACTAGGCTCCGTTATAGTCGCTCTACCTGGCCCTCTATAGCCTATGATTATCGTCGTCTTCCCCTAGGTTTAGGCCGGGAAGGCTATAGCCTTATAGCTTCGACCGGGCAGCGCTTTAAGTTATTCCGCCGCCTTCTTCCTTTTCGCCATAAGGGTGATTATCGTTACTATCTTAAGGTCTAGTATAGCCTTCTATATATTAACTCAGTGACCTATTGACGGTTATATAGTATTAAAGAAATCGTTAATCCAGATCCCCCGAGGGTTATTATATATCCCGATATTATCATAATTTTAAAGCAGGTGCTGCTAGTCGTTTAGCTAGGCAGCCACGTTCCTTGGGTTATTAGGCGGCTTACTCTTATATAGATCGTACTTCTTTTAGGAGTCCCTTGTACGAGTTGCGATATTGGGTTTAGCGTCGGCTTTTACCGCTATAAAGATCTCTTCTGGTTTATACCCTTTATAAAGGCTTTCTATCTCTGCGCTATAATAAACTCTTGAACTTATTTAAGTATAGCGTTAATACCCTTTTGGTAGGTCTTATAGTCCTTATAATCCTTTTTATATAATCAGTAGTCTTCGGTATAGACAGCTTTGCGTATAGTAGTTAGCTCGAAGATATTAATAGGGTGCCCATTTATATTAGCGATAGAGGCGTGGGAGGCAAATTCGGGACGCCTAGCCCGCTATAGGCCAGGAATTAGGTTATTAGGGCGTAGGAAACCCTAGGTTCCGTTATTACGGGCCCTGACTTCGTAGAGGCGTCCCTATAGCTCCTAATCTTCGTGGCTTATATAGATAGTCGTATTAGAGATTATAGTGGTTATAGTTATAACTATAGGCAGCTCGGCGTAAATTACTTTAATAGGTTATTAAGCAGATAAGACTCTTAATTATTATAAACAGCGTATAAATTAATTACGTAAAATTAGGCGATCAATCTATTAATTCAATCCACTCTCTGTGATTCCTTAATCAAAGTACAAAAATCCTGCCGTTATTCCTGCGGTAGGTCCACTCCTATTTTCGGGGCTGGAACAACTCGTTCCGAGCCTGGTTCGGGCCAGCCTGTGATTACTGCTGACATCTCTTCATCCACACACCTGTTCTGGGATTTGCTATCCGCGGCCTTATTCAAAGCCGTCTATCTTTTCTCACACTTTCTGGATTTCCAGTATAGCCATTAACTCATATCACTTGCCACGTATCTGTTGCTTCATCCCCGTTCCTAAACCGTTTCTCAACGGGTTTTTGACACCCTTTGGCTGTGTTCATTGGCATCTGCCAGCTCTCTACCATCCTCGCAGCGAACCACAGGCGATTGCGACCGTCCTCCCATCATATTACTGCTCATAACATACATATTCCCAACACAAACAGCCCGAACACCACGTTCTGAACATTATTCCGTCTCGCTTCCTCGTGGGCTGGAGAGGAGCCATCAGCCATTGTCACACCAACTACAGATCCGCCCGGGCAGTCTCTTCTGGTCTAAGCGGACGGCAGTGTCTCAACAGCCAACCTGATTCCAATTCAGTTCCGAGCCGGCCATTCCGGTGGTCGATTACGTGGCACTAGGGACCCGTTTGCGCTCGAAATCACTCGAGTCACCTTGCTGTTGCCCCAATGCTCAGTCATGTTTAGATCACAACTCCTCTGCTCGGTCGACTTGCCCCACTCGTCTCAGGCTCAGGCGTAACCATAACAAGGCGAATCGGTACACGTCTATGGCATTCTTCCCTCCATTCCCCATCGCGGCACGATCGCATCACAGACCACACCAGCAGGATGGATCCGCCCCATATTACTGAGTTCGCCTCAGAGCGTTACTTCTCCAAGCTCCACCAGCTCAGCGAAACATCTCCCGACCAGTGTTCCCGGTTCCAACCGAACTCATCCGCTCGTTCGACCTCGCCGATACCACCGTCTACGTTCATCCACCCAATTCGCACTTTCAAGACGACTGAGACGGGAAGTGATAGCCAACGTCCCTCCGACCAGAAATCAAGGGGCCGCTTTTTTAGCCTCAGGTCCAAGGTACCTCTCTTAAACGGAAAGCAAACCCAGGATGAGCAGCGGGAGACGCAAAAAGCATACTATCGCGGTGATACGGAAAAACCTGAAAGGTACAATTTCTCTCGCTCTTTCCCGACTGCAGTCTTCTGTCAATTATGTGAGCAAAGATTTGATGCTAACAGGACGGTAGCGGATCTTTCGAGCGGCTATTCTTCACACTCCCTAGCGAACTCCAGATACAAATCCTTTCCGCCCTCCCACTTGCCGATGTCCTCAATGTACGCCGTGTGTCTAGGCCATGGCACGCACTTATAAATTTCCACGAAACTCCTATTGTACGACATCATCTTGACCATCATGTTCCCCCTTACGCTCTTCGCCTCTACCCGGCCCATGACACATCCGCGGTAACATTCCAGCATCTCTGTGGCTTATGGCACCGACATCATGTCGCCACCAAACTATCTTCTCTGATGTGCGAATGGATAACCAAGGAGATATTCCTCCGAACGACTGAGGTACAGCGCCTGGAATTCGCTCCTTCACATGAACGAATGCGACGTCGCCTCATCCCTCTTCTCTTTACCGTGTTCCATTTCTTTGAAATGTATCGAAAACTTCATCTTCGGCATATTCTCGAACACGATGGCTATGGCTTGCGAAAGATGCCTTATACCCTCAACCCTATCGAAGCGCAAATCATGAGCATGTACGATGACGAAACCCTTCTCCGTGCCCACCAAATATTTCCCCTCGTCGTTTCGTCTTTTTGCAGACGGCTTCGCCCACCATCATATGTAGGTAGAGTGGAGCGCTCACTCAGGGGTTATCTACGTGAGAAGCCACCGGATGAAATTCACGTGGCCATTCTCTGCCTGGGGGGCCTTCGCCAGGTCGCAAAACTGTGGGAGATCAAGGGCTACAACAGTCGGCGAGCGGCTGTGGATTCATGGTACACCAGCCTTATCAGCGACTCTCCAGACTCATCAAAGCCGCGTAGGGGTTTGATGATGTTGAGCCGGAAGAAACCAGCAGTAGCCAGGGATGTGGTGACTAAGTCAACATCCACAGTGGCACGTGCTGTCCGGCGAGGAGCTGGGATAGGCGAGGGAACTCCATGGCCGACGGATGACAATGTCAACATTGCCTTCGATACTAGTCGTTCTGGGCGCGTATCCGCGGAGATGCCATGTCGCGATCATATACGCTGTCTTCTTTCCGACTTGCCAACTCTTCAGGAAATCTGGTTGGTGACGGCAGAGGCTATTATACTGGATCGCAATATTGTCGATGGGGCACAAGATATTAAGCGAAATGCGCAGGTCATGTTGGACTTGATTAAAGATGATGGGATTGCGCATGACGACGAATGGTCCTATGGGACGACCGCACCGGAGTCGGTAAAATATCCGTTACAGGGTATAGATGAGGAGCTCTACGAATGCGACTGAGGTCCAGTTTGTCACGCCCGGCCACTGTCTATTTTGTTTTTGCTTCTGCTTACGAACACTTATCCTCCTGTAAGGGTGGTTTCGTGGCGCATCTATATAATTAATATATGGGCAACGATATCGTATATTGAATCTATAATAAGATAGGATGTTCCGACTATACTAGTTTTATATTCCCACTACGGTTATAACAGACGTACTTCCTTGTTATTTCGGATCGCTTAATATATAGAGAGGCGCGTTATTCCGACTGTACCACTTGGTTATTGCGACTCTAGTTCTAATTAGATCTTGATCTTCCTGTTAATCTTCCTGCTAAGTTCGTTAATCTACATCTTCAATCTACGTCCGTCCATCTACGTCGTCGATCTACGGATTAGGAGGCAGCATATTCGTGGTCTTATACCAGGAATAAAATACCCGTGGGCCTGGGCGTGGAAGAGGACATAGAAGATCGAGAGGAAGGGGAAGAGGTATTGCACAAAAAGCGTACACAAAATTGGCAGTAGTTAGTAGTACTGTTGATTGAATTGACTGTGTGGAATAACTCTGATGTCCTGAAAAGTCTGCCCTTTATCCTATGGATAATAACATGTATATAAATTCGGGACGAAAGAACTTATTCCGTTCTTATTGCGGTCTATATTGCAAACAGCGTATAACTTAAAGTACGTAATTAGGGCTTTTATTTATTGATTTAATTAACTCTATAGAAATCTCGAATCTGTATACTATAATCCTGCCCTTAATCCTGCGGTAGACCTATATCTAGATTCGGGCCCGGAACAACTAGTTCCATGCCTTATACGGGCTAGCCTATATAATATATATTATAAACAGCGTATAACTAAAAATACATAATCTAGGAGATCGATCCATTGATTTTATTTACTCTGTGTAAATCTCTGATCTGCGTGGTAATATCCTGCCCTTATTCCTATAGCAAGCCTAGTCTTAATTTTCGGGCCAGGAAAAATTAGTTGCGTACTCACTTCGGGCTAGCCTCTATAATACACCCCCTAACTAAATAGCAATTTAATAGATGCCTATAGTTAAAGCTATCTATAGGCGTCTTCTACCTATATATCTCCCTTTTCCTTCTTAGTATCTACGTCCACATAGCTTTTATTAAACTTCTTTTCTAGTTACTCTAAATAATCCTATAAGAGTTTTTCTAGCTTATTAATATAGAGGCGCCCCTTTATATGTATTGCGCGCACTTATTTTCTAAAGTTAATAAAATTTTCTCTAGATAAAATCTGTATTGCTATATCCGCGATTATATTAGTACTTTTAATATAGCTTACTTTAATCCCCACGATCTGCTACGCCTCTTATAGCTAGCTTTTATATATATCTATATACCATAGACGCGTATTTAAAATTACGACCTTCGCTACTACTAGGCGTATCGTTTAACTACTCGTGGAACGCCCCACTTATTCGGATTTCGCTGAACTTATATGTACTACTAAGTAGGTGTTTCGCCCCCTAATACATAACCAACCCTATTGCATAGGTTAAACTGCTATAATAACAACCCTCTTATAACAATCAGCCACGTATCTTATTAATAATGAAAAATATAGGAGTATTCCCTTATAAGATTACTTTACTATATTGAATCGAATCTAGGCTTATATAAATATATATTCTAATATTAGTCATTTATATAACTATAATAAAAAAGACCTTAGTGTTAGTACTATACTCAGAATAAATATATATCTATATATACAGTATAGTACGATATACGCAACCTCCTATAAGCCAGGGACTTCCCGAGTCCCTAAAGGACTTCCTAAGTCCTCTAGGGTCCTCCCGAGCCCCCCGGGACCCTTAGGAGGACCCACGGACCTTTAGGTAGACCCACGAAGCTTTAGGAGGGCCCACGGACCTCCAGGGGAACTCACGGACCTCTCGAGCTCTCTAGGAACCCACGGACCCTTGCCTATACTTCCGGGGTCTGGATAGCGAATTAGCAGCTTGAATAAACCATAGAATAGCCGAAGGAAAGGGTTATATATACTACGCTGCCCGCCTCCCTCTTCCTTTCCTTTCTCTCTCTCTGTATCTTACTTCCACAGTCTTCACAGTCTTCTATAATTCAAACTGCCTCTTTTCCCCTATATCTTCCTCTTCCGTTCCATCTCTTCGTGACTGTTACAAACTTAGTATTTACGGTCATTCTAATACTAGCGTTTTGGATACAATCGAAAATAGAACCTCGACCTTAGGATATGTTTATTATATAGGAGTAAATAACCCTGTTAATAAGACCTTATTTAAATCATAAGTCGTTGCTTTATTGATAATAGAAGCCGAATATTTTGATAAGTTGGGCTACGAGTAGTAGGCTGTACGCGCGGAAGAGGTGGAAATCAAGCAAATAGCTGTTGAATTCGTAGATCCGTAGGATTACTGCTTATTACGCGAACGTGCAATTATATGTGTGTGTGTAAAGAGCTTACTTCTGGGACTTCTTCCTGGATCCGGGCCCGGCAAAAGACCCTGAAAGAATGGATGGCGACTGTTACGTTAACAGCCTACGCGGCGGTTATCACGCCAGTTATTAGATTAAGTAATAACTAAGATATCGTATTTACGATACCTAGTATATTTATATGATATATATTATAAGCCAGGTATATATACAGGTATAATACGTATAGTATTATAGTATAGGTTAAGCTAGTTATAAAGTAGACGTTTAGCTATATAGCTATAACTATATACTGTTTATTTTGCCTCGAATATTATACTTATTATTATTATGATTATTACTTATCATAAGTATAATATCAACAGAATATATGGCTCTTATAGAAGCTTATAAAAAAAGAGTCTATCTGCTACACAAAAGTTGTATATACGCACATAGCTAGATTAGTTAGCTGCTGGCAGACTTATAAAAGTCTGCCTCTGTAGTAGAGCTCCACGAGCTCGGACTTTGGAATAATTATCTTCTTTTCTAACAAACCTTTGCATAGACCTTTAGTCTCTAGCACATATTTGTGTATAGTAAATAGTAGTAACTGTTCGGTAGCTATCGTTCGCACCTATACTATACCCCGACATCCTCCTTTTCTTTTCTTTTCTTTTCATAATCAAACAAGTCTGCGCAGACCTTAGCAGGCATCCTCCCATAACTCTATAGTCGGCTGTATAAACTATAGAGAACATATAGACTTAATCCCGCGACCGTAGTAAATATTTCGCCGTCGTTATAGTTAAACCGAAGACGTTTAAAGCGTCGTTTTTCCTATCGTGTCTTCTATAATACTTTCCTTACCGTTTTTTCCTTTAACGTTTTCTAACGTTTTTCCCCCTATTTCCCCTGTTTTATTTTCCTTTTCTTCTCCCTAACCTTAATTTAACCGGCCACGTTATCACTATCATAGACGCGACTTCTACACGGTAGATAACCGCCATAGTCTTATACGATAAAGCCATATAGCTATAAAGTTACCCCTTTTTTCTACTATAAACTTTCCTGGCTATAACTCTACTATATAAGAGTTTTACTATAAATAGAACCTCTAATAACTACTAAAAAAGAACTCTTCTATATCTATAAATTTATATAAGCACGGCCTAACTAGGTAAGATAATAGTAATTACTAGACGGAGCAATCTCTATTATCTATTAGGAAGGATCTTTACTATAAACCAGAGCCGAAAAAGAATAGCATATAAGCAGACGCAGCAATTAAAGCAAAACCATAGACACAGGACCGACTTTCCCGCCGTAGTAGGAAACAGATAACTAGGCAGTAAAAGCCACACTTATAATAGTACTTAGATATTTAAAGATTAATAGAAGCCGATAGCTAAGCAGAATATACTCACGCTAATTAAGCTAAACCCTATAAAATATCCCTACGATAAGTAAGTAGGCCGTGGAACGATATAGATAGTAAAATTCGATTAAGAATAGACTTTACTCCGTTAATACCTAACTCACCTCCCTTAATATTAACGCACCTCGTAGACCTTTATTCGATTTTATAACCCCGCTTCCCCCTATACGAGATTCCCCTAACTAGATACCCCTATACTATAGTTATATAGAGCCGCAGAGTATAACCTAATAACCACCTCCCCCTATATAAAGCCCTGCTCCCCCTATATAAAGGCCTGCCACTTAACTACCCCCGTACTATAGTTATATAGAGTCCCTAAGCCTAACTATATAACCACCTCCCTATTAATTACGCGAAGCTTTATAAGTATTAGAATAAATACACTAGATAACCAGAATAGATATCGACTAAGAAACGCAAGCCTCTAGCTTAGGCACGTATTAACCGGAGCCCTAGTAATAAGCAACGTAATAGCTAACGCCACCCCCTATACTAGCCCTAGCCATAATTATACTATCCGCTAAGTAATTCTAATTGAGAATAAGTGTCTTTATAGGCAGACCTGCAACTAATAGCGTAGCTAACGGAAGTAATAACGCAAACTATAGCTCTTAAGGTGCTAATAATCCATAGGTTTTTCGCCGTAACCTAACCTTAATCGGTTTTTTTAGCCCGCTAAAGCACCTATCGCTAACCTTAGTACCATAATCAGTGTCTAGCAAAAACGTTCTATAGTATAATATCGAGTTATTTATCGAAAACGTTAAAGAATAGGTAACTATTCCCGAATCGATTAAGGAAGCCCGTATTAATTTGTATACTCTGTTTATCGGAGAAGCCGCCTCCTAGTAGCTAACTAGTCTTACTATAATATAGCGTAGCGAGGTTCGGCGCTTATTAAACGGATAGTATATAGCCTTACGCCGTTATTAGTAAATAAATCCGGAAGTGGCTATAATAAAAATAGCCGACCTACGCTTCATGGCGCGAGATATCGTTAACGGTTAACTATTCGCCGAGTAGGCGAACTAAGTTACCCGCCTATATAGAGCTTTAGGTGCTAGTACCAGAACTAACCTTAACGTGTAGCAGGAAATCTAGAACCGTATCGATCCCTTATCACGAGAAATCTATACTCGCCTAGATATAAACAGATACCTAGACGAGTTTATTCGATAAATTAAAGACCAGATAGTAAACCAATAACTTTTATTATAACACTAGCTATAAAACGGTATATTTCGGGCTAAGCAGCTAGGACTCCCCTTAACCAGCTAGGCAAATAACCCTATTAACTATATATAGCAGCCATAGACTAATAGACTCGCTGTATACTATATAGACGATAACGCGACGGATAAGACGACGGAGGTAAGCGAGTTAGCGAATTAGGGATGTTTTAGAGGAAGTCGAGGTAACTAAGGTAACCGTTTTAATAATAATAACTTCGGCTATAGATAATTATACCCTAGTAATTCTAATAACCGCGATCGGGTTTTTTAGGGCCGCCGGAGCGGCGATAATTATAGTAATCGCGGCCGTAGAGGCCGGTAATTCCGTAAAGGAGGCCGCTAGTTCCGTAAGGATAGACGCCCTTACTAATAACGTATAAAATAGTGGGTAAATAACAGGAACGGAGACCGCGATAGATATATTATATATATAGCTATAGATAATCCAGGTAAAGCTAATAATAAGGAGGAACTACGCGAGAAAGGATATATTTTAGTTAATAAAGTACTTAGTAAAGGAGAGGAGATATACTTTTACGAGATCAAAGAGGAGGAACTAGCTAACGAGATTAACGTCTATTATTCTTATTTCTCCGGCTAAACCGGCTATACTCCTATATAGTCTATAAACCGGTAAGCGTATAACCGCGGTATAGCCACCTCTATAATTAGCTAAAAGCATATATCTACTTAGAAAAAACGAATATAGCTAAAGGAACCGACTAGACCGAAACCATAGACGCACTAATACAGAAAATACATAGCATACTTTTTAAGCGGAACGTAGCTATTTAAGCACGTATTCTTAAATACCTGTATAGACCCGAAGCCGAAAGGATAGGGTCTATATAAAACTACCCTATAGATCACGAAACCGAAACAGGAGACAACGGAGGAGATAAACGATAAATCGAACTCAGAGACAGAATAGACTACCTAAGACGATAAAACAGGAAGCAAAATTACCTAACTACCGATAATCACGTAGTAAATTAATAAACTAGCTAATAAAATAACTAATAAACCGCAGAAACCCCTAAAGCCGGAAGCCCTAAATAGTTTCTTCTTATTTAAACCTAATAAAATTATTAACGTATAGATATCTAGAATATAAGGACTTAAAAGACATATATACTATAAAATCGGTATTAGATTCACCCCCTTAAAAGAGCCGATAAGCGTTTACGCAGACTTAGGATACTCTATAATTCTAGTCGATAAAAAATAGTTAAATAAGTATACCTAGAATATACGATACAGAACTACGGTAAAGCCGAAGCCTATAAAGGGAGTCACCGGAATAATTAACGTATAAGAAGTGGCTATATTCGACTTCTATATCGACGGTCGCGTATATAACACACCGATCTAAGGCTATTTTATAGTTATAGCTTAGGTGCTAGACGAACTAGAACCGAAACTGCTACTAGGTATAGTCTTCTTAAAAACCTACGGGGTCTCATGGGTATAATTCGTCGAAGACAGGGATAGCCAAAACAGGAGGGAATAATACGTCTTGGCGGTCACGAAGGGGATTGGATAGGGTATAGTGTCCGGAGATAGGTAGTTAAGTCGGCTCCGGGACTAGTACTATCCGGGCCGGTCTAGTATAGTATAATAGGGAGGATTACTAGCGGATAGATCGTGGTTCTAGGAATACTTTCGGGGGGATTCTATAAGGTTCTCGGGGAAAAGGCTCTGGTTATCTATAAAAGGGATAGGTAAAGCTAAACTCCTAACTTAAAGGTTTAGCGAATAATTTTAACTCTTAATTCGACCTATTAGTTTATATTACCTTCTTAATTATCTTATAACCTCTCTTTACTCTTTATATAAAAACCCCTAATATATTATTCGCTTAACCGTTCTAACGGGTATAACGACCGTTAAGAGTTATAAGTATAATTCACCTCTGCTAATCAGCTAATAAATAACTATGCCTCCTCGTACGCGCTTTAGTATTACTCCTTCTAAGGATAAAGATCACGAATCGGTTTATAAGTATACGCTATCTCCTGGTCCTAGAAGCGACACCACCGCGCCTCTACCTAGCGAACAGGAGACTATTATCCTATAGGGCCCTCTAGAGCTATAGCCAGAACCGTCTTTAGCACCTTAGCGTGAGCCTCCTATAGTCCCTTAGCGTGAAATACCCGCGGCTCCCCCGGTTAACACTATAAAGCCACCGTGTTACCCTTAGTCGGATATACGTTTTAATATCGAGGAACTAAAGAACTATCCTCCGGATTAACTACTCCCCGAAGAGTTAGACTTCCTCCTAAACCACTATAAGGAATATAAGCAGCGAGAGCGTAAGTTAGAGCGTCTAGAAGCTATTTATCGTGGCGAGGACCTAGATACTACCCCACCCCTTTACTTAATAAACCACTATTATCCTGGAGGTGGTCACGGCGATCTATTTAAGGTAAACCTTCCTACCCCGAAATAGGATAATAAGTTATATAACTAGTTTAGAACTTCTATAAAGGAGATTAAGGAACGCTTTTACCTTAATCTAGCTAGTTTTATAACAGAGTCGAAGAAGGTTTACTTTACCGCTAGTTATCTTAAAAGGAATACGAAATCCTATTAACGAGCCTATTAGAGGAGGACCTATAGTTCTTTAATAAAGGCGATATAGGCTAAGCTAAAGACCTTCTTAACTAAGTAATTAGTCGATAATAAGACCCGCGAGTTATTAGTTACGGAATAAATCTTTTCGGAACGGATCTCTTAGTAACCCGGTTAGACCTATAATTAATTTCTTAATAAGTTAGATTCCTTATTTAACGAGGTATCTATCCCCCTTCCTAATAAGTAGCGTATATAGTTTATTATATCTAAATTAAATAGACCTTTACGCGATTAAATTATTACTAGGATTCTGCCTAAGACCTTTTAGGAGTTAAATATCGCGGCTTATTAGGCTAAGGTTACGTTATCTTATAAGGGTAAACCGTCTAATCGGGATCGCGGCTATTACTTATATATATCCCGTGATTAGACCTCTTATAAGAGGAAGCGCGGAACCAGTAATAAACCCCTATTACCCTAAGCCAGCGGTTCTTATAAAAGCTCGCCTACGCCCCCTATTACTATAGCCGCGGCTATTACTGCTATTACTGCCTAACCGCGGGATAACCCTAGCGGAACCTCGGAGTTCTTAGGCCCTCGGAAATATTACGAATACGGAGAGGAGGGCTATATTTAACCCTTTTACCCTTATCTATAGAATAGGCGGGCCGGCTAAAGTTCTACCTTAGCTATTAACCCTAATTAGGAGGCTATAGCCTTTAGTCGACCCACTTTAGGTTAGGTATAAGCCCTACCCTAAGCCTTATAGGGTTAGGCCTAGGATAACGCGCCGTTAGAGTCGGACCCTCCCCCTAGTCTAGTAAGGGTAAAGCTTAATATATAATTAAACGGTGGATAGGACCGCCGAGTTATAATTCTAGATAGCGCTACCGACTTTAATATTATTAATAAACGCATAGTGTCCCCCGGTAAAATAATTACTAGACCTCTTAAGGAAGTTAGATAGTTAAATAAGGAATATATAACCTAGATACTCGGATCGATCTTATTTATAGTTCGGATTATAGATAGTTAGAATTATACGCGGATATAGTATATAGAGTTATATATTATAGATTTAGGTAAAGATAGATTAGAGGTTATCCTCGGGATCCCCTGGTTAACTAAGTATAATCTAATAGTTAACTAGGTAAAGAAGAGTTAGACTTTTCGGATTTAGAAGGAGGAGTTAAAGTTTATAGGTTCACGGAAGGAGTTAAAGAGGGCTACGAATAGGGTAAAGGTGACCGTTAGACTCGTTAGGTCTTAGGTGGCGCGGGTTAGCCGTGTTTAAGCTTATATCTCGGAGGACACGACCACGCCTACTCCCCTACCTAAACTATTACCCGAACCCCCGGAGGACCCCTTACCCGCGGGTTAAAAAGAGTTATTAGTAGCCGTGCCGGAGTAGTATTATAGGTTCTTAGATATATTTAATATAAAGGAGGCTAGTAAGCTACCTAGTTATTATTAGTAGGACTATAGGATCGAGTTAGAGGAAAGGAAGACGCCCCCGTTTAGGCCGATTTATCCGTTAGCGGAGGAGGAGTTAGCGGCGTTACGGGAGTACCTCTAGGGCGCCCTCGCTAAAGGTTAGATTCGCTATTCTACTAGCCCTACGGGTACTCCTATTCTTTTTATACCGTAAAAGGGTAGGAAGTTAAGACTATATATAGATTACCGGGGGTTAAATAAGGTTACTCGTAAAGACCGTATACCGCTCCCGTTAATATATAAGATTATAAACCGGGTTTCTTTATCTAAGGTCTTTACTAAGCTAGACCTTAGGGACGCCTATTATCGACTTCGTATAAAACCTAGCGATAAGTAGAAGATAGCTTTTAGGACTCGCTATAGTTATTTCGAGTATTTAGTTATGCCTTTTAGGCTTACTAATACTCTAGCTAGTTTTTAACGGTATATTAACTAGGTATTAAGTGGGTTAGTTAATACGATTTATATAGTTTACCTAGACGATATCTTAATATATAGTAAGGACCTTAAGGTTTATCGAGTATACGTTAAAGAGGTTTTAGGGAGGTTAAGGGAGTAATCGTTATACGCGAATCTAGAGAAGTATATATTTAAGACTTAATAGGTGGAGTTCCTAGGGTTTATTATTAGAGTGGATAGGGTGCGTATAGATTAGTCTAGGGTTAAGGCTATCCGCGATTAGTAAGAGCCGAACTTAGTAAAGACTATCTAAATCTTCCTGGGTTTTACTAGGTTCTACTAGCGTTTTATTAAGAACTACTTAAAGATTACGGCGCCGCTCTTAGACTTAACGAAGAAGAGTAGAGTAAAGGGGGTATTCGTGTTATCTATAAAGGAGAAGGAGGCTTTCGATAAGTTACGCTAAAGGTTTTAGGAGGCTCCGGTTCTACGGTATTTCGATCCTAAGTTACCTATTCGACTAAAGCCGGATATATCGGGGTTTACTTTAGGGGTGGTGATTAGTTAATATATAGATCGAGTATAGTATCCTATCGCGTTCTTTTTAAGGAAGCTTAGGGGTACGGAGTTAAACTATTCGACTCTAGACACGGAGTTAATAGCTATCGTTAAGGCATTCCGGTATTAAAGGCACTACCTAGCCTATAGCTAGACCCTAGTAGAAGTTCTAACGGACTACCTTAATTATTAGTACCTAATAGATAAGCTAAAGATTAAGCCGTAGTACGCGCGATAGCTAGAGGAGCTATTAGTATTTAACTTCGAAATTAAGTATTAACTAGGAGCTTAGAATCCGGCTAATAGTTTATCACGGAAGCCGTAGTATATTTCCGATTAGGCGGACCTAGACGCGGAATATTAGAAGCCTATTAAGAGGTTTACCCGTAAGTTTATATTAAGAGTGGTGGAGAAGGCGGGTATCGTACTTAGTGTTTCCGAGGACTTATTACTAAGTTTAAAGGAAAAGGTGGCCAACGCCTAAAGGGATAATCCCTTTTATATTTCTTTATCTAGGAAGGACCGGTTATCCGACCCGTAGTTAAGGGATAAAGAGGGCCTGATCCTTTTTAGAGATCGCCTCTTTATCCTAGATATATAGGGGTTAAGGAAGAAGATCCTATAGGCCTTCCACGATAAACCCACCGCTAGATATTATAGCTCCGGTAGAACGATTAAAAGGATTTCGGACTTATTCTATTAGGAGTATATATCCCGGGACGTAAAGAAGTTTAAGCCTACGTGTAGGGTTTATTAAAGGACTAAGGGGAGGCAGTATAAGCCTTATAGCCTATTAGCTAGCCTTTTAGTTCCGTCTTATCCGTTCTAGGAGATCTTAATTAATTTTATTATATGTCTCCCCCCTATTAATTAGGGCGGAAAGAAAAAGGATACGATCCTTATAATAGTTTACCGTTATATAAAGTATTCCCTTTATATCCCTTATAGTAGTGCACTAACCGCTAAAGGTTTAGCCGATATTTTATAGCTAAGAGTCTTTAGTGTTTACGGGCTACCGGATAGTATTATTTCGGATCGGGGTTCTTTATTTATAAGTAAGTTTTAAAGGACCCTATACGGTCTCTTAGGCGTCCACTATAGGATATCCACTATATTCCACCCCTAGACCGACGGGTAGACTAAATATTAGAATTAAAGTGTTAAGCACTACCTTTATAGCTATTACTCGCGGGAGTAGACCGACTAGGTGGATAAGCTATCCCTTACGTAGTTTACTTATAACACCGTATAGCACTCGGTAATTAAGTAGATACCCTCTATGGTATTAATAGGCTATAACCCTTATAGCCCTAATAACGTCCGGTTACCTAAGTTATTAGATATTAGGGCGGTATCCGCTAAATAGCGGGTAAAGCACCTAATCGCTAATCGTTAAGTAATAGAAACTTTTATTCGGAAGGCTTAAGAGTCTTATAAGAGGTTCTATAATACCGGGCGGACTTAATAACGGTTTAAGGTAGGGGACTATATTTTAGTCTCCTCGAAAAACATTAAGTAGAAGCGGCCTAGTAAGAAACTCTTAGATAAGTACCTCGGACCGTACCGTATCACCTTAGTTATTAGTTATTATAATCTCGCCTATAAGCTGGATCTTCCGTAGTCGATAAAGATTTATAATGTTTTCCCGATCTCTTTATTAGAGCCCTAGCGGTCTCGCGATAAGTAGGCTCCCGAGCCTATAAAGGTGGACGTGGAGCCGTAGGAGTCGGATAAGTATAAGGTAAAGGAGATTTTAGCTTATCGGTTTAATAGGAAGAGGAGGTAGTATTTAGTTAAGTAGGCGGATTATAGGTATAAGGATAATACCTAGGAACCAAGGCGTTATATCCCGGAGGAACTTCTTTAAGAATATTATAATCGGTAAGAGGAGAGGGCGCGGAAAAAGCAAAGACTATTATAACCCTATAGGGTCTTTTATCGTTATTATTAATTTATTATATTATAACCCCGGAGGGTCTCGTTACTATCTCTATCTCCACTAACTTATTATATTATATCCTAAACGCTAAAAGAAAATAAAATAGTAGTGGTCGCGCTATATATATAAGGTGCCACTCCAGGTTAGATTAACGGATCTATTTCTTTCTATATACCCATAGACTAACGAAATTCCTTTTATTATCACTATCACCGCCGGCTTTAACGCTACTAGCGACCCGTAGGAGGTCGCGGACTTAACGTATAGCTTTTATTAGTTTACGCGCCTTACGCGCCTAGATATTATATAAGGCAATCTAAGCCTCCGTAACGGCGTCTACACGACGATACTCGTACCTAGCCGTATTAAAACCACTATACCTTACCGGGAAAATGGGGTTTAAAGGTACAGTTATAGAACAGCTGTTAATTGTTGTGGGATATTGGTACACGATTGCGTAATTGTGCAACTTAGTAACCGCTAGTACCATTGTTCGCCGTTACACGGCGTTACAGGAAACAATACCTTTATAAATATTAATTATTGCATACGCCATAGTAATTTATATAGGAGATATAATAAGTGATATTAAGCAAGAGATATATTACTCTATACTAATGTCTATAGGAAATACCTCCCTACCTAAGTCCCCCAGAATTCATCTTTATCGTCTACTTTATATCTATCGTCCATATACCTATTATTTACCCTGTATTCTGCTCTCTGTTATTCCTTTTACTGCCGTTGCTGCTTTTACCGCCTTAGCCTGTCTTCCTCTTAATTATAAAGACCGACGAGATCTATATTATCGGGCGAATACGCCTCTTATTCGGCGGCTTAGGCCTGGGCTTATTCTTAGGCCTTAACGGCGGTATTCCTGGTAGCGTCCTCTTCCTGCTAAGCTTATTCGGCGGCCTCTATCTTAGCTGTTATAGCTAGGAATCTTTAGAAGAGTCTTTCCTCCCACTCCTAGGGTTAGGCGTCTTTATACGAGGATATAATAGGTGCTATAAGGTGGCCGTGTTAATTTATATATATCTTAGGGCCTATATAGACTCATAAAGTGATAAAGATAAAGATAAAGATAATAATAATAATAATAATAATAATGGTAGTGGTGCTGCTGCTGCTGCTACTACTACTACTGTTATTATTTAACTCTAAAGAGTTAATCTAAGGGAGGCGTAGTTAGCTATTAATATTAAGCCGATATAGTAATTACCTGGGTAGAAATAGAACGAAAGGATATAAATATTAAGAACCCGTGACCTATAACTACGGCCTTAAGATTATTATATCTATAAACTGCAGAGCCGCGAGCAAATACAAGAACTCAAGAACTTAATATAATTATAATCATTAAGAATAAAACTTATCTTAACCCTGACTAGCCTGGCTAACCACGGCGACAGAGAGATCGTAGGTGTAAAGGAGAGTTATATAGCGTTATAGTATCTATCGTTATAGTATCTATTATCTTAGAGTCCGCCGCCGACTTATCTTCCTAATCGTATACACTATTATATCCGCTAAACTAATACTAATCCAACTAACGGCCCTATTATTATTAATTAGGAGTATAACCGCCGATGAATTAGTACGGTTAACTACCTGGCTGACCCGGCTAAGGACCCGGCTAAGGACCCGGTTACTATTGACCCGGCTAAGGAGGGCTAAACTGATACTGTTATCGAACCTGCTAGGCGGGCTGCTAACCACTATAAGGGCTAAGGGGAGATTTAGGCAGTTTATTACTACCCCTATAATAACCCGTGATATTAAATCCACTGCTAGTATAGAAGAGGTTGCTAGACCCACTACTACGACTAAATAGAGGGCTGTCTTCGGTAGGAGAGCTAGATCCAGGGCCAGGGGGGGACCTAAAGAAATAGGCGCGAGTCGGAGTGGTATTAGACCCAGAGAGGCCGGTCGAGTTAGATCTAGGCGAATAAGAATAAATAGGATTGACTGGAGGACGAGGCGTATAACTAATAGGCGGCGGGGGGGGCTCTTCGTTATCCTATACACGGCTAGCCAGAATTCTGTTACTACGATTAACACGGCGCCGTTTTACCGGGGCTGTATACTAGGTGAATATCTCCTTATCGATAATAGCGAAACGGGGATAGATAGCAAGTGACTTATATATTTCGATAATCTCCTTATAAAAGGTTAAATCATTTTTACGGGTCTCGCTAGTAACTGCGTCGGCATTCAGAGCAGTCTCCTTATTAATTAAGGCGAAGAATATAGGCATAAGCGTGTTAAAGACGATATAAATAAAATAAAATAGGAGACCGTCGCGATCATAGAACGTGGTCTTAAAATCTATAATCTTAGTAACGACTTTATAATAGGTCTAGATAGTTAAACGGGTAAGACCTTATAGTAGTAGCTGCTTTAGTTAGCTAGTAGCGTTATGATTATAAAGGAGATCCTTCTCGTAGAGTATAAGGCACTCAGGATACTCCTTAGCAAACTCCTAGGCAAATCTATATATATAGATAAATAGATGCTTATACTATAAATCGCGATGCTAGTTATTATAGAGGGCCCGAAGAATATAGAAGTCACGAGCACTTATCTTATATACTGCGAAGACCTTAAGGATAGTATCGGCTATAAACTGGTTTGTATAGAACACGACTTAGTTCTTCCGGTACTCGATATCTAACTATAGCTGCAGGGCCTCCTTATCGTCGGGGGATAGGTGGGGCAGCATATAATCAGGTAGTCTGCTTAATAAGTCCGAGCCGGCACCTTACTAGTTAGGTTTTAGGAGCGTAAGATAGTTCCTGACCGGGTTAAAGGAGATTTTCTACTTAGGGGCATCCTTTAAGGCGATAGCATTAGCGCGGTGGGCTTTAAGATAGAGGTAGGGATACTTAATAAAGAACCTGACCATAGTCTTATCGGCGTTTATAGAACGGGGCGGCTAAAGCCTAGGAGTTGAATAATTAGGGCGGGCAGTTTCGGGGCGAGCAGTATGCTGCTGAATCTCAGCACCGCCACGATAAGTTTACTACTATGGCTAGGACTTATCCTGTTAACGTTAGCGCTAGGTAAGATCACGAAACAGGATATCCCTAGGAATATTACTATGCTGCGTGCCCTATATATCTTAGTATTAAAACTCCTTAGGCTTAACTGGCCTGGCAGGTAAGCTTACTGAGTAAGGGTTAACCTATGGTTTAGGCGCTTAAGAACTGGATCGGCTACTATGTCCAGCGCCTTTAGGAGTAGGCGTATAAGAGCCCTGACGATAGACTTAGGTAGTGGCTATGCCCTGTGACTATAATGGTTATAATAGACCTCGCTATTAACCGCGGCCTCCGCGGGCGCTTCCGCGGCCACGGCCTCGGCCACGGCCACGGCCTCGCGTAGGAGGAGTGTCTTCTTTATTCAGAGCAGATATAAGTCTAAGTCGTTAATAACTGGTGACGGATAAAGATAAATAGTAAGGGGTGATAATAGACTGCCTAAAGAAGGGAGAGTGATATAGGAAAGATTAAAAAAAAAAAAGAAAAAGACTATTAGGATCTTAGGACTTTTTTTTAAATACGTGGCTACCATTTAATAGCAGTAAACGACTAACGTCGTTAATATTCCAGCGCCTGCCGTTAAAGCCTTTAGAAGAAATAAGACCCTTTTATTAGCTATAGCGTGTTTATTAATATCACGTAAAAGACACACCTTTCCGCTAGTAACGAGGCAGGTACGACTACCTGCTCGAGATCCTACCAGAAATCATAGTCTTCCACTTTTATCTTCCAATTCTAGACGTAGTAGATATTTATCTTAGACTATTAATATCACTTTTAGTTACTAGTACCACCTCTAGTTTTAAGAAGAAGGCTCTTATTTTTCGGTAAAGGATGCCTTGTCGGGGTCTTTTCGATACCGGCGGCGACCCAGGGATATCTAAAGCTTTTGGCCGGCGCTTAATGCCGAGATTCGATTTAACCGCCAAACGATATGATTATTAGTATAAAGGCGGTGATACGTTAATAACTAAAGATCACGGTTTCGATAACCCTGGCCCTGGCGGTGCTGCTAAAGAGAGCGGTAGTAACGATAATAACGGTGATTTTCCTATAACTAATAAGGTGTATAGAGCTAGTAAAGATATTAGCGATACAGAGTCGATAAATACTATTAAGGGTTTGTACCTTTCCTGCCGGTATAGACGCATAGTAGCTAACGGTATTAGGTGTGATTAATATAAAGCTCCTTAACGCCTATAAACTTAAGGACGCTAGAGATAACCTCCCTACGGGTTTTAATAAAGTCTAACTAGTATAAGCTATTAAGTATAACGAACTACAGGATAAGCCGACTACTGCTACTACGCAGCCTTTTAACGAAGACGACGTTAGAACGACCGTAGATATTCTCGCTATAGATAAAGTGCGTTAGGCGACTAAGATACTCTAGTCGATATCCATTAATAACCCGACTACGCTCTACCCATATAAGCAGAACCAGTTCGAATTCCTTAACGACTTCTATCTTGCCCTTGGCCGTTTTGCCTATATCTTTAGGCTTAACCGTATAGAGTATAGTACTCTGCGCGAGATCCTTTACTTATTAGATAACGATAAAGCGAAGTAGTTACCGAACTAGTTATCCACCTTAAAGGACCGTGTTACTAGGCGATTCCCTCTACTGGATATACGATAGGGCCAGGTTCCCTTAATTCCTGAAAGGCTACTAACTAAACGCGTATCACGTAAAGACGAGGAGCGGCTGCGTACCGGTAAAATTATGGCCCTATTATATATAATAGATCTAAGCTGCTTATTCGTTAATCTTCTATTATCCGATATAATATAGTCTATACATTAAGGTCTTACTTACTTTATTAATATACCGACTAAGCTCTATAAATTATTAAGTTAGGTATCTTCCGCACGTACGACGTCGGGTCATTTTGCATATATTATCGACGCCGACGGTTACGAGGTCGATATAGTACTACCCTCGGATTTTATTATCTTCTGCTATACAGTGGAGATCTATGGTTATTAAGCTATATCGTTAAAAGACCCGTCTATAGGCTATATTAGCCGTGTGCGTGCTATCGGGCTTAATTACCGTAGCTGCATAGAAGCGACTAGTGCCATTATTCTTCAGGTTTAAGAGGCCTTCGGTCTTGCTGATAGGCGGCCTAGCATACTAATCCCTCGATATCCACTGCCTATATTAGACCCTGCTTAAGATAGTGGTAAGCTCCTATTAACTAAGCAGATCACCTGGGTGCCTAAAGAGTACCTCATCTAGCGGCTTATAGTTATACGGTGCGACTATTATACTAATAAGACTCTCGAAGACCCTAGCCCTATAATAAAGAAGCCAGGTCGCGGCGGTAAAGGGAAGCGGAAGGAGAAGAGTTTCCTAAAGCACCTACCTAGGGTGGTTAACAAGGCTATTCGTAGTAGCCTACTTATCGTTAAGCGGATTATTCGAGGGTTATAGGTTATCCCTCTATATTATACCTATCCTATCCGTGCTAAACTCGAGATTATAATATACAGCAGGGCTATATTCGAGGAGTAGGATAGCTAGCCCGATTCGGTTATATCCTGCCTAATCCTTTGCTTTATTAACGGCTTTAGCTTATACCGTAACTCGTATAGGTTATGAATTAGGGTGTACGCGATTATTGCGGGTCTTTTAGGTAAGGATCGTTATCGTTAGGCTAATATCTTCCTTATTACCCTTAGCCCGTATAGATCTAACTTCGATAATACCGTCCACGCTTTACGGTCCCTTAGTGCACTAGACAGGGGCGTTAGTAAGATTATTAACGGCATATAAAAGATCGTCGTTATACTAATACTCTGCTACCTCGGTAATATGCTATAGCAGGATAAAAATAGTGGGTTCCGAGGACCTAAAGCTTATAAGTTCTATCGTTTCTACTATATCGGCGAATAGGCTATTAAGTCAGGTAACCCTAATACGATCCTTAGCTTTAATATCGTGATATATAGCAGATACTATCACTAATATATCGAGATACGGACGGATATATCAAACCTCTAAATAGCCACTAACCGTAACTAATACGGAACGACTTAGGGTATCGGCGAGTCGGATCCGCTATTAGTAAGCCTAATACCTGCCCTAGACTTAATCCTCTCCCGACCCCCTAATCCCGTATACTTAGAGTATTAAGGCCTGGCAGAATTAATATATGCCCTTCTAATTAATAGTATCCTAATAGAAGCAGGCAAAAAGGAGTATACGCAATAGCTCCGTATATAGCCATTCCCGCCTAGCTAGGAGCGTCTATAATCACTAATCCACTACTTACGTAGCTACTCTCTGGCTATAGATATATAGTGGTCTGTTATAGTCCCTATATTATTACGGGCTTAGTTAGAGCCTAAGCATATCTATCCGTAGTTTATAAAGATAGCTTATTCCCGCTTATAGTACGGGCCTGGTATATAATGTGATCCTTCCGGGGTTATTAACTTCGTGATTCAGGCATATACTAAGCTGGCTAAGTCTAATAGCGTCCTTATAAGTTTAAGCGTCTCTAAGGCTAACCGCGATAATATACTAGATATTATTATAGCCTCCTATCGGTTATATTAGTAGCTCTATTAAATAGCTTCGTATTCGATTATATCGAATCCTTAAGCGTAGAGTATTATCGGAAGTCGTTAGTTAATAATACCGCCGAGTCGCTAATAGTTAATAATACTCCCGAGTCGCTAATAGTTAATAATACCGCTAAGTCGCTAATAGTTAATAATACCGCCGAGTCGCTAATAGTTAATAATACCGCCTCTAGGTAAGTGCTTATAACCAGCCCGTATAAGGGATTAATATAGACTCACCCACCTAATAATAGCACCTATAGTAATAGCAGCAGAACAGGATATACCGCGCCTAACTATTAAGGAATAGGATAACGTATAGGTAATAGCTCCTAAACGTGTAACATAATACACCTATAATATAATATAGCCGAATATATATATAGGCGTTTATTATCCTGTTATCGCGGAGGAATACGCCCTGCCTATTAATATAAACACATTGCTTAGAGAAAATTAGTACCGGTGGGTTAAATTTACTACGTCCCACGCACCCCACTTCTACCCCTACCCGTGGTATCTGCTTTTAGATCGTCTATCACTTTACAGGTATTCACTAATAGCTGGCTATATATTAGATAGTTTAAGAAAAAGGTGTACGAGATAAACTATATAAACGTCGAACGACTCTTATTAATAAAGGTTAATATATAAATTACTATCTATCTTATCCTCCGGAATTCCTTCTACGAATAAGATAGCGAGCTCATATAATAAATATCCCGATTATACTAAGACTGCCCTACCCTGTTTAATAATATATTACCTTGTATAGATAAGCGAGATATGCTTTTCGACGAGGAAGACGCCGAGCTTGATTTACTGTGTAGCGGGGATGCTAGCCACCGGCGGGCTACTATTATTGGCCGTGTTCTAGCTTCCGAGGTCCGTCGCATATACTATATTATTAACGACGACGAGCCACTCCCTACCCGGTATACCGGCATATCTGATTCGTTTAAACGGGCACTACGGCGAGCGTATATAGACGAATACTACACGGATACGATCTACGACTTTAATAGCCGGGGTATCTAGTAGTCTAGTAAGCTAGGCTTTATAGATAGGTACGTTAATACTTAGTACTAGTTAGTGGCCGCCCGTATAAAAATCAATCCTATAATAAGGCTTTGGCGATGATTGCTATCCTTAACAGGAAATATAAGTTGGATTTTACACTATTATTATACACTCCCCTGTTTCCATCGATTCCATCCGCGTAACTTTATTATTTAATTCCTCTACACAAATAACACTAAAGGAAGATATTATTTCTATAGCGTATTAACGCGCCGCTAAGGCACTAAGGCTGGAAGATTACTACCGCTACGGAATTATTATTATAGCGCCTTACTAATAAAAGTGGGGTGGTGTTAAGAGACTTCCTATAGTATTCACGTTCCTCTATATACTTCCCACGGTGTTTACGTTCCTCTATATCTTATTATAGTGCTCTGTCTTTTATCGCACCTGTAGTGTATAATATCCCTGGCTAACCTATACCCTCCCTACCTAGGAACTTCCGGCGATATATCTTCGCCCGCGGCGACCACGTTAAGTATCACGGCGATAAAATTAGCCGGATTAATCAGATCTTTATCTATTCGACTAAGGTTTAGGATAACAGAAAGCGGATCTTCGTGATTATCACCCCTATCACTATCCTCGACGATAAGGAAGAAATCTTAGGTCTACCGAAAGTCGAATACTAATACTACGAGCCCCTGATTATCGGCATTAATTCGATCTCACCCACCAAGCTTTATATCGTGGCTATCGACCTTGATATAGTAGTTTAGGTGAACTAGTAAGTCGAGTGGCTCTAGGTATAGTATCTAGGTCCTTTATTATCCCTTAGCCTTCGAGGTTCTATTAGTACTATTAATAGGCCGTATTATCTCACGATTAGCGCCTGGTATAAAAGGAGAATCACGGGAGATATACCTGCTATCGTTTACCTACCTACCTAGGTACTACGTAAGTGGGTATCGTTATAGAGGATCGTTAGGATAGAGTATAGGGCTAGCGATAGTAGTTCTAGGTCGTTAAATAGGTCGTTAAACAGGTCGTTGAACTTAGAGAAATTTGCCACTGATTATAACAGCTAATAGTTATTAAGGCGCTTCGAAAGTAACGAGTATATACGTACCTAGCCAATAAAAAGCGCTAGCCGCAAGGACCCACTTTTAAGCCGCGCAACGGCAAACAATTCCATAACGATTAACCCATCCAGCAACTATTATTCAATCTATAACTGTTGCTCTGCTAGTTACGATAAATTTTTTAGTAACGGTTGCTGCTATGCGCAACTATAGACAACTGTACCTTCCCCCCACATCTTCCCGGTAAAGTAGTTATAGTGCTAGTTATTAGTATATACTCGGCGCAGCTCCCCCTAAAGCTTATAAGCGGCACGCTAACAGAAAGGAGTTAATACGAGTATATAAACAGAAAAGGGGATAGATAACTTATAAGTTCCTTATCGGTAAACCCACCGCGTCTAACTATATCTATAAGCGTATCTTATATAGCGATAACGGCACGAGTAGCATAGAGGTTTATCTACGAATAAGTTAGTATACCAGGGCGGTCCACGGCGGGCGGGGAGTATAACTATACCTCCTTATATTTCTTACTATTCTGGTCTTCTTAATAGTAATAGTATTTAAACGACTATCGGCTAGAGTTACGGCACAAATAAAAGATAATAGGGTCTTAACTATCTAAGATAATATTAAGGAAACCTAAGCAGCACCGTTAATAAGGAGGGTCACGGAGGTCGCCCCTTATAACCACTTCCTAAACCGGGTAAAGGCCCGAGGGATCGCTATTATTAGAAGTCGTAGCGTCGCTATCGCCCCCGTTAGCCCCCGGACCTTTATCGGTAACGTTATCGTTACCGAAGATATTATTACCTAGGAAGCCTTTACCTTTACTAGGGATAAAGTTATTATTCTCGCTCCCGTCGCTACTAATATAAAGGACACCGTCGGCGCTACCCGATATAGTTATATCCTTATTATAGTCGATGATACTATTATCGTCGTCCTTATCCTTATAGTCTATTAGTACCGGGGACGGAGTCCTCTAATCGCCGGCAGACTAGCCACCGGTTAAACTATCGTCTAACCTAACTACTAGGAAAAACCGGGCAAGGACCCGGCTAACCTAATAGTCGGGGACCACGAAGGTCTCCTTAGTATAAAGGGCTAGGCCCCTCGCTTTAATAGGAGTTATAAGCGACTCTATACTAGGTACGGCCAACCCCTTCGTTTTAACGGGTATCTTAGATACTATACCGGGCATAGCGGACCCCTTATTATTTAGGCGCGGTTTAGCGGCCGGCCCCTTTACTTTAGTAGGCGTTTTAACGACTATACCGGGTATAGTTAACCTATTATTATTTAGGCGCGCTTTAGTAGGAGTTATAAGTAACTCCGTACTAGGCGTGGCCGGCCCTTTTACTTTAATAGGCGTCTTAGACGCTATACTAGGTATAGTTAACCCGTTATTAATACCACCTTTCTTAGTAGTCTTCTTAATAGTGCTATCCTTAATAACAGAGGACTTATTAATAGCGGTATTAAGGCTACCGCCGGCCTTTTTACCGTTCTTTAAAGGAGCAACGGCCTTCTTAGCGGGAGACTTATTAGTAGGCTAGAGTAAGCGGGCTAACTTATTAGCCGCGCGTAATTAACGCTTCTAAGGAGCCATGCTAGAATACGGGGGTTAGTTAAGCTCAGAGACACGTATAATAATCACTTATATTATTATTCTATATGGAATTAAGGTATATTATCGTTAGGAGTTATTATTAATAGACTAAAAGATAATTATAATAGGCTACTCTAGATATTAGGACTACCAGAACCAAGGAACCCCCGGGAACCTCGCGTAACGCGATAAGAAGACCTCCGGAGAACTTAAGACGAACCGCCAGGATAATGCCTCTAAAATAGCCGAGATATAATAATAAGGGAGTTAACTTATAGATAAAGCTCTAGGATAGGGCTATTATAATAATTACTCGAAAAGGTAAAAAAAGGAAAAGGAGAAAAATAATAATAAGCTAGGAGGACTAGCTAGGATATATTCTACGATAATCACCGGACCTCGAGTAAAGCCTATATAGTTACTCCTGCCTACTCTACGATCTAGGTATACCTGCTATATTAGGAGCGCACCTATAGTTTACTATTTAGATAATAATAAAGCGTCGCGTGCACTCCTTTAAGTCTATAGGCTTTATGTTTAGCTAAGCGATCCGATTATTCACGGATTATTTATAAGGTCCTTAACGAAGGTTTAAAGGCGGAGTATTAAAGGATCTATAAGGCTTTATTTAGGCTTTATCACGATAGTTTAGAGGTTTAGGGGGATTAATCTTTATATTTATATTTAGCTCTGGCTTTAATAGGTTATTTATAAAAGGCCCTATAATAGGATAGCTATAACCTAGATATAAATAATGGCTTATAAGCTAGAAGCCTAGTATAGGCTAACTTAAGCTATTCGTAGTCGGGTACTATCCCGGGCCGAGTCGTCTTTTTCGGAGCTATATCCGGAGGATATAGGTTAGACAGGAGAGGGTCCTTGCGAGGGCACCCGGTCCACTACGTTACTCCTAGGGATATAAGCACTAAAGGAGGGGGCGTGATATTATAGGTATAATTCGTCGAAGATAGGGATAGCCTAAATAGGAGGGAATAATATATCTTAGCGGTTACGAAGGGGATTAGACAGGGTGTGGTGTCCGGAGATAAGTAGTTAAGTTGGCTCCAGGACTAGTACTATCCGGGCCGGTCTAGTATAGTGTGATAAGGTGGACCACCGGCGGATAGATCGTGGTCCTAGGAATGCTTTCGGGGGGATTCTATAAGGTTCTCGGGGAAGAGGCTCTAGTTATCTATAAAAGGGATAGGTAAAGCTAAACTCCTGACTTAGAGGTTTAGCGAATAATTTTAACTCTTAATTCGACCTATTAGTTTATATTACCTTCTTAATTATCTTATAACGTCTCTTTACTCTTTACACGAAAACCCCTAACACGGAGTTAATATCCTTTACTTATCTAGATAATTACGTTTTACTAGCTGCTATAGCATAATAGTCCTAATCCTAGGATACCTGCGGAAGCCAGGACGCAGTCACTAACGCAGAGTAATAGTAGCGTAAATAACTATAATACCACTAAAGTCTATTATACTAATTCTAGTAAGATATAGCAGTTTGCCTAAAGACCACGAGTTCCACTTTAAGCTATATAGCCGATATAACGCCCTGCTATATACCTACGACGCCGATACCCTAAAGGTAGTAAACTTTATAAACGAAACTAACACGCCTAAGACCTTATATAGGAACGATAGAATAGGCCGTCTACGCGATTCCTAGGATAACGATAAAACCGAATAAGTCGAATAGGTAAACGCTTACGCGCTGGTAATAGCTAAGGGAGGCGAATTTAACGATTCGGAAATTATACGACGTATCTTAAGAGTAAGTCCTAAGCAGCTAAAGGAAATAATAAACCACGACTAGGGAGTACTAGCAGAGGGAACGCTACCTACGGAGAAACAGAAATATAGTATAATAAATCCCGAATAACCCGATAACGTACCGGAAATTATAATAAAAGACGGCGTCTATGTCTACGCTATTAACGTAGATAAAGTAAGAAGAATCGTTAAATTACTAAAATCCTTTAATATATAGCGCGACTAAGGTATTATACCGCTACTACTATACGAACGTATACGAGTCGACCTTATAAATAACTAGTAGATAGTAAACCTATATTCCCGGCTATATTAGCTTAGCGAAGAGGATAAAGATATTCTTAACGATAAATTCGACGGAATATATAAACTTAGCCGAATAACTTAGTAAAGGCTGCCTACGCCTTTCGCTTACCTAGCTTTTATAGTCTAGCGTATAGTCTAAGGCTAGAGAAAAGGTAGAGTCGTTATTAATCTTTATAAGCTAAACGTAGTAGTTCTGCTAGACGTATACCCGATCCCGTTATAGGATAAAATTATACAATCGCTATAAGGGAAGAAATAGTTTAGTGCTTTTAATATAAATTCGTTTTTTTACTAGCTGCTAGTAAAAGAAGAATATAAGGAATAAATAACTATCGTCTCCCCGCGAGGATTAGAACGACCGGAAGTTATGCTAATAAGTTTCCGAAATTCTCTACTATTTATATAAAGGTTTACAGATTAGCGGCTTTTTAAATATCGGTATTTTTATAAAGCGTATATTAACGATATTATTATTTTCTCCGATACTTTCGAGGAGTATATAGAATACCTAAAAACGATCCTTAAACTTTTCTAGGATATCCGGTTAGCCCTATCTCCTAAGAAATCTTTCTACGTATATAATTCTATTTATTTACTGGGTTTTAAAGTTAACGGTCTAGGTTTATATATAACCACGGACCGAATAAAGGCTTTACGATAAATCAAAATGCTAGAAAAACTATCGGATCTAGAGATATACGTCGGAAAAGTCGGATTCCTACGCTAATTTATCCTATAGTTTCGAGTTAAGGTTAAGCCGCTATAGAAGCGAAACACGGTACTAAATAATAAAGCCAAAGATATAGGCAAAATCACTCTATCCGCCCTAAAATATATAAGATAAAAGCAAACTAAGAAACTAACCTATAAACTAACGGAAATTAAAAGATAAGTATTCGATATTATATAGAAATAAGTTACCGAGGAGATAAGACTATACTATTATATACCAGATAAAACGACGTTTCTTAATTTAGACGCTAGCGGAAACGGCCTAGGAGCCTTTCTGTTCCACCTATTAACCCCCTAGGATAGCGGAAAAATCCCTGCGCACTTAATCTAACCTATTCTATTCCTCTCCTAAAAGCTAATAGTCATAGAAGCACGCTATAAATTAACTAAACTTAAAGTCTATACACTTATTTAGGCCTATAAAATATTACGTACACGCTTATAGTTATATAAATAACTAGTAGTAGTGTTAATAGACCACTAAGTAACTAAGGGAGTAGTGGAATAAACGTCGCTTAAAACAGTAGACGTTAATAAACTTAACCCACGACTAGTAGCTGCTTCGACTTTCCTTAGCCAGTTCCGACTAGACATACGATATATCCCGGGCGGATAGAACGTAGTCTCCGACGCTTTATCTCGGCTACCGATAATAAACGACAAAGAATTATAGGAGCTTATAGGAAGAAAGAAGGCGAAGAGAACGGATAAGCGGAAACCACTACACGTAAGCGAATTAAATAACGTTTAGGCAGATTAGGAAGAAGCCCTGGCGGCGTTTATCGCCTCTATAAGCCCTGAATTAACCGATAACGGATATAAGCAAGCACTTATATATATAGTAGTCGACTATATAATACCGGATAATCTAAAGGCAGAATTCTAATAAGCCTATAAAGATAACCCTAAATATAAGAAAATAATCAACGAAGTGGCGGCTTACCGGGAGGGAGCTCGTACTTTAAGCGGTAGACCTAGAAGAGCCCCGCCGATACGCTACGAAAACGGACTTCTCTATACCGTTAAAGAAACAAATAAACTCAGGTTAGTTATTCTATAAACTCTAACCCGAAGAGTGCTATAAATAGTTTATAATAATAATCACCACTTCGGAATAAAACGGATAATACACGCACTTAACGGCTTTAGGTTCTAAGGCAAAGTGCGCGCAGTCAAAGGTTAGGCCCGACACTATCTAATTTATCTAGATAACGCCATAGATTAATAAAAGCCCTTAGGGGAGCTATAGCTAATTACACTACCTATAGTTCCTTTCTCCGTAATTATAATCGACTTTATTATCGGCTTACCGCTTATCGAATACCTATATTTATTTTAGAAGATTAAGAGCAAACCGGTTAATAAATTAGATATAATATTAATAGTAATATGTAAGATAAGTAAAAAGACTATCCTTATCCCAGGACACTCTACCTACACGGTAAAAGATTAGGCAGAACTGCTTTTACGTATACTCTAGCTAACAGATTAGGGACTATCTATAAGTATTTTATTAGACAAAGACCCGAAATTTATTTCCGAATTCTAGTAAAAACTATTTAAAGCACTTAGAGTTTTATTAGTAATTTCCACCGTATAGCACGCTTAGATAAACGGATCGTTAAAAAGAAAGAACTAATCCGTTAAAATTATCCTACGATACTATATATCTATAAGTACTATCCCCTGGCCCGATATTATTCCGGTCATATAGCACGCTTTAAATTAAGCTTACACGATAACGCTTAATATATTACTAAACGAATTCTTATTTAGATTCCGGCTATAATCTATAGCAGAGCTTATTATAGGCATAGGAGTGCCGCCTATATTTAATAAAGAATAGATAGACTATATTAGAAGTTTATATTACTAGGAAGCAGAATATCTAGCTATAATCGTAATAAAGAATATAAAACAGCGATACGATAAAATAAAATAACTATATAACTTTAAAGTAGGTAACGCTATATATTCACGTCTATATAGAGGCTATAAATTACCAGGCCACTCTAAAGACTCCCGTAAATAGTCTTAATAGCGGGTTAGACCGTTCCGAGTAGTAAGAGTAGTAAACCCTTTAGCGTATAAACTGGATTTCCCTTATTCCTAGAGAGTACACAGAGTGGTCTCTATTATATAACTAGTACCGGCACTAATAGGAGACCCTTTCGGCAGAGAAAAAACAAAGCCCGGACTAATTATAGTAGACGGAGATAATAGAGAGTAGAGGTTATACGAAATTAAATAACTATAAAGACAAAGAGTAGTGCGGATCGGAGGCCGCCTATAAACGGAATACCTTATAAAGTAGAAAGATTAGCTAGCCTAATATAACGAATAGTATCCGAGAAAACTATTAATAAAGAACGCTAGCGATTTAGTATACGATTTCAAGAAAAGATAACTAATTACTATCGTCGAACTAATAGGATAAATAGAAAATAGTCTAACGGGATTAAGCAGATAAGTAAGGGATACGAACAGCTAAGTAAGGGAGTAAATAATAAGAGACTAACTAGCCAGGGTAAGCAGATAAACGGATTAAAGACTAATTAAGTTAATCCTATTACACGGCCGGCGGAGCGATAATATAGAATACTAAGAAATCGAATTATAAGGAGAAGATAGGGAGAAATCTTAAAGGAATCGAAAAAGGGGCGGAGCCGAGAGCCTTTAGACGAATATCGATAACTAACGTTACACTATATCCCTAAGCCCCTCTTTTATACGCTTATATATTTTCCTTTTAGTATCACTTATATCTTATCCCCACACCCCCTTTTTAAACACCCCTAAAAAAAAGAAAAAGAGAACTCTATTACCCCGAAATCAGAATTCCAGAACACTAACTTTCCGCTTTAGGATTAGCCTCCATTATCTTACTCTTATATTTATATCCCTTTACACACTTAGAATAATTATCGCGACCTTAATAAAAGAACCTTATATTATATATTCCCCACGACTCTAACCGATATAACCTATATTTAATAACACTCTAAGATTATCCGGAAGACTAAACGATATTATAAATATTATACCATATAAATAACGTATATCCGCAGATAATATATCCCCTAACGCTTATAGTAACGTACCTAACCTTAATCAGTAAAAGCTAATCTACGAAAAGTCCATAGAGAATATCCGACTACTAGAAAAAATCTCTAAATATCTAAATAGCAACTACCGTATAGAAGAATAGTTTCACGATATTTTTCTATTCCTATTAGCCGAGTAGAGAAGACTTACCTAGGAGCGACCGAAATTATAGGTTTTCGTATTAACCTAGACCGTAGTGACTAGTAGGGATAAGCGTAAACCGGGTAATTTACGTAAATATATTGGTAAAAATAAGCTTAGCCTCTATATCTTCAAGGTATAGGAGGTAGTATACTATATACAGAGATAAGGAATGAAGCGCTAAATTAGCGGATAGCAGAAGGAATAAAACGCCGTATAGAAACGAATCGATAACGATAATTATCTACCGGATAACAAAAACGTATTAGAACTATTTAATAAAGCATAGATAAAGACAGTAAAATACCGCTACTAGGAAAACCCGTAATAGCAGGAGGAGGATTAGGATAAGGATATAATTAAGGATAAGTATAGATAAACAGTTAAGAAAGGAGGTTTTACTATAAATAATAGCTAGATTTTAGTGTATAAAGATAACGAGTATAGACTATATAAAGGAAAATAACCAGCTAAGACCCTAATAAAGGCCGGCCTATTGAACACAGGAATGATCAGGATCGTAGACGATATAACCATAAACGATATAGACTAGTAGACGGATAAAGCGGACTAATAGGCGGATAGGGAGGATTATTAGGCAGATAATATAAACTAGTAGATAGACGATAACGTAACGGCGATATAACCTCTATAATTAACTACTATAAAATAAACTAACTACGAGGATATAATTAAGACTATATTTAAGAATTAAAAGCTTACTATCCTCGGATTAGACGGTATAATCGACTAGCACCTAAACGCTAGAGTTAATTAATTAATCGGATCTATGTTTTTTAATGGTAGAAGTCTAGAGGAGAGACTATAAGAAAAGCTAGCCCGAGTCGATAAATCCATTAGGCACTATATAATTACGCTAACACTAAGGGACGGAGGAACACCCAGCGATAACTGGCCAAATATTCTAAACCGGGACATAATTATCCAATAAATCAAGTTATAGCATATAGACGGTAAGGATAACAAACTTCGTAAATAACTTATATCACCTAGTAACTCGGTAGACTTTATCAATACAAACCTATTAAAGAAAAGAAAGACGGCTATACCTACTCTAACGGCTACCGTAGCTCTATAGCCCACGATAATAGGCTCCGCTAATAAACCTATATAAGCCACCGCGACTAAAGCCGATATTAAATTACTAGAGGACTATATAAATAACTATATTAAGCGACTAAAAAGAAGACTAAATAGCGAATAAGCTAAGAGACACGCTAAACTAGTAAAATAGTAAAACGAATAGAAGAGGGTAATTAATAAATAAAGTAAGGCTATAGGATTATAGATAAATATATAGAATAAAAAATTATCTAAGGATCTCGTAGATAACGTGACCGAATTAAGTAAAACGAACTTAACGCTAACTAATATTAGAAGTGCTTAGGTAAAAATACAGATAGAATTAAACAAACTATAATAGATATACGCCGCCCTAAAAAAAACCAGCCAGAGCTATGAAATTAGCTAAAACGTTATAAGTGTGAGCGGCTGGTCACGAGTTGTTTATAGAGTGAGGCCGAATAATTGAATTATCTAAAGCTAAGGAGAAAAGAAGGAAAGGGGAAAACTCTATAGGTGCCTATAACCTAAATATGATATCGCGGCGACCCACTAAGAGTATACTATGATTAGTCGGAAGATCCGGTGCTTTACCGGATTATCTTTACGGGGTTAGCCCGTAATATTACCCCCCTCCCCCCTCGGTAAGTCGTTAGTCTTTGGTGTGGGTTCGCGGAGCGTTATTATTTAATCGAATAACGCCTCTTTATTAATTATATAACGACCCTTAATAGCTTTTTAATCCCGAATAACCTCTTTATTCGTTAAAGAGCGCTCGAGGTAGGCCTTTATAGTTATACGATTAATTAATATGTTATATACGGCTATTATTATTATTTATAGACGGGTCGTAGGATCGTTCCTTCTATATAAGGAACCGATAGGCGTACCTTCCCTAACCGTGTGACTCGTTTATTAATAATACTAACTTTACCGTTACCTCCGTTATCTCGTTTTTTCTTCTCTTCTTTAATAATATCCTTTACTATTAATAGTACGTTTTCTATCGCCTACTACCCTTTTACACGCCGTTTTATTATTCTAACCCCTTATCTCTCTCTTTAGAAGATATTTAAGTTTTTAGGATTATCTCCGGCCCCTAAGGTACGTTTCCCGTTCTTCCTAAGAGCTTCGCGCGACGTTTACTAACTTATATGTGTGATATAGGGGGCTAATAATAATAATAATAATAATACCGGCGAGGAGGCACCTGCTCCCGCCCCGGCTAGTAAGGAGATCACTTCTCCTGCCTTGGCTATAGACCGCCGCGCCTAGCTAGCCCGAGCCGCTAAGGCTAAGGGTAAGCGTTCCGCGGGCGAAGCTTTTATAGTGGTTAAGAGCCCCGCGAAGCGCGCTCGTAGAATAAAACATCCTCTTAGAGGGACCCGTTCGGTTTTCTGCTACTCTTATATAAAGGCTATTACGAACGGCCAGGATAGGCGGCGCTGCCGTAACTAATCGGGACCCGGAGTAAGGATATCCGATCCTAAATACTATAATTACTCGAAGGGCGGTTATAGGTGCGTTCCTCCTCCGCCTAGGATAACTAGTCCGTCGGTAGCACTCCTAGAGGCGGCGAAGGTGGTTAACGACGACCCCTTCTATAGCCCTAAGGCGACGGAGGCGCTTATAGCGGCTTATTCGGCCTTCTAGAAGGCGTCCGGGGTTTTAAAAGAGACCTCTAGCACTTTATAGGAGGATAAGCCTATCTTAACGCCTATTAACTCGGGTACCGGTAAGCCTCGCTTATCGGTATAAGCCACCGCCTCCCCCCCCCGCGGGGACTCCTATATTATAGTAGGTAGACCTGCACCTATCGCGGCGCCTCCTACTATCGTTACGCCCGTTCCTAGCGTAACGATTATTTTTACGGGGGTAAAAGGCCTACGCCGGCTTAACCGGTTCTTATAGGTGGTTAAGAATATTATAGGGGTTATTCGTATTAAGGTAAAGGACGTTAAGTCCTTTAAAGGAAAGAAGAAGGATAGGCAGGCCGAGGTTATAGTATCTACGTCGTCTCCTATTATCGCTAAAAGCGTTAATAGTCGCGAGGATACTTATAATAACGTTAATCTCGATACCTAAACCCGATAGCTAGGGGCGGGGCTTATCCGCCCCGATTTAATTAACGTAAACGGCTTTACTATTATCCTAACCTTTACTTAACCCTTACTACCTTTCCTATAACTCTTCTTCTTTTTATACCGTTCGTATAGTCCGTTATTAACTTTAATCGGGCTATACTTCTCTTCGTAATAGTCCAGGGCGGTTAATTCTTATAGGGACTCTATCGGTTCCTAAGATATCTAGGCGTATCCTTCTTACTTTACTAACGCCTCTCTCCTTACGCCTTTACCTACCCTCCTATTCCTAGCGTATAAGATTTCCTTTACTATCTATTCGTCTTCTTCGAGGCCGTTATAAATTAGTCCGGGTTAGGGGTCGTGTAGAATTTAACTAGGAAGCGGGTCTTCGCTTACACGTTATAGGAGGTCTATATAAAACCTCGGGTATACGTTTAAAGGCACGTTTAGTTCTATAATAAGCGGGTTAATAACCTTAATAACCCTGTATTTCTAGTATAGCCAGCTTAACTTATATAACGGTCTTAGGGTAGAGTAGTTCGTAAGCGAGAGCTATATAAGGTCGCCTTTATAAAGGCGTTTAGCGGGGATACGGCGCTTATTCGCCGACTCTTCCTATTATAGCTACGTGGCCGTTATTAAGGCTTAGGCGAACTCTATAGCTTCTTAGAGACAGCGAAGCAGGTTATAGGCTATAAACTCCTAAGCGTCGCTGCTTAGTTCCTTATAGATCTGGATCGGGTCGATATAGTATCCGTGTTTAAGGAAGAACGGGCTTATCTTAGTAGTAAAGCTCTCTTAGTTATTTAACGCTAGTTAGGCGGCGGGCAGTAACCGGTCCTAATTATCTTATACGTAGCAGATAAAGGCTCGGAGGTACGCCTATACTTCTTAGTTTACTTATTCGGTGGCTTTATCGGTCTAGGGGTAATACGCAGTGCTTAATCGTTATTCGATTTTAGCTAATTTATAGAAGTATCGCTAAAAGCGACTCGTCTAGTTAGAACCTCTATTATTTACGATTAAGCGAGGTATACCGTAGAACCGAAAGTGATAGTATAGGAACTATTCGGTATAAGCTTCTGCCTTTATAGAGTCTATCGCTTTAAGGGTAATAGCCTTTATAAATCGATCGGTTATAACCTATAAGTATCTATACTTCTTCTCCTTAGCGGGGGGCAGATCCGTTATAAAGTCTATTAACAGGTCGCTCCTTATTCGTTCAGGAATCAGGAGTGGTTTTAAGAGTCCTCGTTAAGCGTTCCGCCACGTATAGCTCTAGTTATAAACGTCATAGTTACGTATAAACCTGCGTACGTCTCGGTTTATTCCCGGCCAGAAAAAGCATCTCGCTATAAGGGTAATTATATTATCTCGCCCCGGGTAACCTTTAATTATAAAGTTATATATAGATTAGATTACTCGTGTTCGTAATATACTCCCTTCTTAGGCTCCTAGTACCTATAAGCGATCTCGGAATATTAGTAGTCCTTATAAGGTGATCCCGTATTCGGTAATCTAGGCTTAGAGACCTAATAAGGGGGAAAACTATCGATCGCCTTTAGATACGGCTTATATAGCTTAGCGATACTAGTTATTTTCTTTTACCGTGGCGTCTTATAGCCGTTATAATTTATTATTAGCTTTAAATACTCGTGGGTATTCGCGAAGGAGGCGGATCTTTAGGGGAATTAAGGTCTCGGGGATTAACTGTATATATCGCGCTTATTCCTATTTATCGGAGAAGTCCTTTGGTTTATCTTATTCTTTTTACGAGAGAGCGTTAGCGGTGTGGTTATCGGCACCCTTATAGTATTCTAGCACGAAGTCGAACTAGGCGAGCTTACCGGCTTATCGGCTTTGCCTCTTATTAAGTATCTTCTTTATTATAAAGTATTCTAGGGCCTTATAGTCGGATAGGATCGTGAAGCGACTATAACTTAGGAGCTCTGCTCTTTAATACGTTACGTAACTTATAATCGCTAATATCTCCTTATCGTGGATAGGGTAGTTATACTCGGCTCCTATAAGTCGCCTCGAGTAGTAGGCGATTACGTAACGATATCCTTATTCGTCTTCTTAAACTAATACACCTCTTAGTACGAATCCTAAGTAGTCGGTTTCTATAAAGGTCTTATTGCTTAAGACCTATTATCGTAGGATCGGTTCCTCCTAGAACCTCTTTTTAACCTCTTCGAAGGCCGTTTATTTATTAGGACCCTAGGAGAATACTCGATCCTTCTTCGTTAGTCTTATTAGGGCGGATATAATATAGGCGAAGTTCTCTATAAATATACGGTAGTAGTTTATAAAGCCTAGGAAGCTTCGGACTCCCTTTACCGAGGTCGGGGCTTCCTACTCTCGGATTACCTTTAGTTTATCGGGGTCGTATAAAACGCCCTGGCCGGCGGTGACTATAAACCCTAAGTACTTTACGGTCTTTACGCTAAACTCGTACTTTACTAGGTTAAGCGTTAATCCTGCGTCGCTTAGCGATTATAGTACCAGGTTAACCTTCTTCTTATAGTCGCGGAGGGACCCGCTTAAGTAAATCAGGATATCGTTAATATATACGGTAACAAAGTCGTTAAGGTAGCGTTATAACGTCTTATTAATATATTATTAAAAGGACGCGGGGGCGCCACTAAGTCTAAAAGGGTATACTAACTATTTAAATAAGCCGAATCGAGTTTAGAACGCTGTCTTCGCTTTATGGCTAGCGGCTATTTAGATCTTATAGAATATAGTAACTATATTAAGCTTCGTGAACCACTTAGCTCGCTCTAGGTTTCGGAGTATCTCTATAATTAGTAGGAGAGGATAGCGGTCTCTCTAGGTGATTATATTTAAGGCACGGTAATCGTAATAGAATCGTAACCCTCCTCCTAGCTTCTTTATAAATAGAACTAGAGCTTTAGCGGCGGAGCTGCTAGCTTATATAAACCCCTTATCGATAAGGTCGGTAAGGGTCTTCCGCAGGACTAAGAGTTCCTCTCTGGATATATTATAAAGAGGGCCCTAGGGTAATTCTGGCTCCTTACCGTCGGGCCCTTATATAAGGTTCACTTTATAGTTAACCCTAGGTCGATAAGGGGGAAGGCGGTTTACTTATAAGTTAGAGAATAGGTCCGGAAATCGTCATAGTATCTTTTCTAGGATATACTTCCGGGGGTCGACTAAGGACTTACTTTAGAGGGCCTTATCGATATCCTTAATACTAATAGCGTAAAGCGCGAGTTCCTTTTTACTAAACCGTTATCTCCTTCGTAATCGCCGTATAATACCGGCGAATACCGACCCGGTTACTACCTAAGCTCCACGGATAGCTTTAATATTATCGGGTTCTTCCTCGCCTTAAAGCCGGATATCTATCCGGGCTACTCCGTGGTAAAGGCGACGTCTCTTCGCGTAATAAGTAATATCGTTATATTCTATCTATGGTTTCCCTAGGAATATATTATAATCTAATCCTGGTATTATATAGGCGAATAGTTATTATATATATCCACCGATCTTAAGATCGTATATAGCGATACTAGAACTCCTTATAGACCCTATAGTATCGGAGAACCCCGAGAGGGGTCTTCTAGTCCTATCGACTAATAGGAGGCGGAGGGACTTTATAAGACGTTCACTTATAGCTATATAATAGTTATATCCAGTATCTATAAGAGTAGTAACTAACTTTTTATTAATCCGCGCTTATATAAGAGCTAAATAACTACTACGCGACTATAATATAAACTCTTTCTAATCCCTTTATTCCTTTATAATAGGCTTTAGTGCCTGTTTTTATACTAGAGCTATTCTTTTTCCGAGTCTTTATTATTATCCGTGACTCCCGTATAGATCGTCTTATTATCCGAGGCTACTAAGACCTTCGCTACGCGGTTCTTTTTATAATCCTCGGCGTCTTTTTTCTTTAAGCGGTATTTTTTAGCGAGGTATCCTTTCTTTCCGTAGTTATAGCACTCTTTTGTTTTTTTCTTCTTAGTCTATATTCGATTAACTCCTCCTATCTTTATATCGCCGTTATAATTATAAGCGTGACTATTATTATTACTATTACGTGGCGCTTAGCCGAACCGTGGCCTTATAGCGAGGGCTTCGAGTCTTTAAGCGATGCTTTATACTTCGGTTACCTAAGCGTGGTAGTTATTCGGTAGTTTCGTGGTAATAAGGGCGGCGCGGAGGCGACTACTAAGAGCTCCCTCTAGGAATATAATCTTCGTAGTATTATCCTATTAACCTCCTCCGGCGATAGTAAGCTATTATTCGAAACCGGGTATAAAGCTTCCGAACGCTTAGTCTTCACGCTAGCGTAACATTCTTAGGGCGTTAGCCGCGCGGGGTTATTCGTTAACGTCTTTATATATACGGTTAAGGTAATTAAGGAAGTCTTCGGGGTCGTATTAACTATCGGTTCCGCCTACGGCCTAAAAGGAGGCGATAACGCGGCGGGGAGCTTTATCTAAGTAAGCGTTAATAAAATACCACTTCTCGCGAGCGTTCTAGAAAAGATATTAATCGAGTAGGAGCTTTTCGCGAATCTTAGACGATTAGCTCGTGTACTCGGAGCGTTTACCGTTAAACTTTTAGGGTAATAGAAGCGCTTTAGTCCTAAGGTTCGGAATAGGCGTTATATCGGGCGTGGGCATAGTAACGGGCGGCTAAGGGCCCTATATAGTCTTTTCTAATAGTATAGCGAGACAAGGCATGGTTATATATTATTAGTTTTATATCGCTTATAGTAGCTAGTTAATAGCGTTCTGTTATTCTTAGATCTAGGTGGTTAAGGTCGCGACTTAAGTCTATAGAGGGTTAATAATCTCCCTCCTCTACTCCGTAGCCTTAGGCGACTCGCCCGCTAAGCGTGACGGAGCGCCGGGAGATAGATCGAAGTGATAGTCTATCTTTATTAGCGTAGCGTATAGGTTTCGCTAAGCTTTAGATATATAAGCGGCTAGTCACGAGTTGTTTATAGAGTAAGGCCGAATAATTAAATTATCTAAAGCTAAGGAGAAAAGAAGGAAAGGGGAAAACTCTATAGGTGCCTGCGACCTAAATATAATATCGCGGCGACCTACTAGGAGCATACTGTGATTAGTCGGAAGATCCGGTGCTTTACCGGATTATCTCCACGGGGTTAGCCCGTAACAATAAGTAACACCTCCCCTATCACGGATAAACTTATACACGCAGCCACCGTAATAGCCTTAACCATAAACACAACCTTTAACCCAGTAACAGTAATAGCTATAGTCCTAACAGTAATAACAGCCTTAAGCCAATTAGCTAGCTAACGAATAGGCAAACTTATCGGACTAAGAACTACGATCCTTGCTTTTTCTTTTGTCTCGTTTCCCCGGTAGTCTGAAAGCCTTTTAGTAATAAGTATAATTTTCTTTTTACTAAAAAAAAAAAAAAAAAAATTATAACGGTACTAACATAATCGGGACGATTACATTTTAGGGGGGCGGCATTTACTATATAAAAGTTATATATACGCACATAGCTAGATTAGTCAGCTGCTAGCAGACTTATAAAAGTCTGCCTCTACAGCAGAGCTCCACGAGCTCGGACTTTGGAATAATCATCTTCTTTTCTAATAAACCTTTACACAGACCTTTAGTCTCTAGCACACATTTGTGCATAGCACTATCACTATCAGCTATATAAAGACATACTATAGAATCTGAGTCTAGATTCTAATAGAAGAAGTAATAATAATAACAATAATAAGACTCTAGAGATTTCTACTGTCTTAATAGATAGGGAAAGTGGAAAGAAGCTCGCCTAAAACCCTGAATTTTATAAACGAGTAAAGCCTATTAATAGGCAGTATCACTATTATAGGTAGTAGCTATATAATAATAATATAAAGATTGTATATATTAATACGAAACTTAATATAGCTAATATAATGACTGAAGCTTTAGTAAAAGAGACTTAGAATACTCCTTGCGGTTATATCAATATAGGTTATAAACACGATATAGTGCCTGAGTATAATTTGCCGCCTTGTAATAATATTAAAGAAATAAAATACTAGGTTTTAATACTTAGTGTTCTTAGTTCTTTATAAGGGCGTATAACTGGGTTTTTCACCTCAGGGCTTTCTTAAATATTAAAGGTTTTTCTGAACTTTCCTTTAAATAATATGCTATAATAATAGTATGGCTTTTTGAATTTGCCCGTGAATCAGAAAGAAAAGGTTTTTTAGAATCTTTCCTCTATATATTATAGTCGTAGATAGACTAGGGCTACTGCGCTATAATATAACTATGGCCTGACAAAGCTGCACTTATTATATAAGAGCCAGCTTACGGGAGGGTATTAATATTATATATATAGGAAGGAATAACTATAATAATTATAAGTATAATATTTAAGCTACAATAAATAGTATATAGTTAGAGCTATATAACCAGACGCTTACTTCCTAACCAGCTTAGCCTATACTATAATACTATACGTATTATACGTGTATATAGACTTAGCTTACGTTATATATTATATAAATGCACTAGGTATCGTAAATACGATGTCTTGATCATTACTTAAGGTAATAACGTGGCGTGATAACCGTCGCGTAGGCTGTTTACGTAACAGTCGCCACCTAATCGTTTAGGGTCTTTTGCCAGCCCCAGATCCAGGAAGCAATCCTAGAAGTCAGCTCTTTACACAGATATAATCATACGCTCGCGCAACAAGCAGTAATCCTACGGTTCTGCGAATTCAACAGCGTTTTGCTTGATATTCTTCTCTCCCGCGCATACAGCCTACTACTCGTAGACCAATTTATCAAAACTATCTTTATAAAGTAACTTTATTATTAAAATAGTAATACAGACTACTACGCGGGCTCGCGTAACCTTCCGAAATAGGATAAAGAGGGCTGCAAATACTAAACAGGGCGGCTGTAAATAGTAGTCCTTATTATTTAGGGTATATAATAAAGCAGAGACATCTTACTTAACTATAATTATTATAATATCCTTTATCTTTTTATATCTTTCTTTATAAGAATTCTAAAAATTGCTTTTAATTACTTCTTTCGACTAAGAAAGAAACAGGGTGATAACCGTTAACTACTTCTTCTTATAAAAAAGTATAATAGTAACTGGACTTAATCCCACTTATCGATTAATATTGATATATAAAGTGATAAACCTGATAAGAGTACTCGTAGTACGCTTAGCGTAATATAATAAGTAGCTTATATAGTTATATATTGATTCTTTGCCGTTATATAGAAAGATATTCAGTTATAAACAATTCTTAATAGCTAGTTTTATAAAGGAATATAAAACTCATAATTTTCATAATACTCTTTTATAATAATAGGGTAGGGTATATTTAGTATCTGTAAGAGGCTAAGTTATATTTATAAATCTAAGATATTTACTATAAACGTGGATAATAATCTACTATAGTATAAAGACTCTTCTATAATTTTTGGCTTTTCTAATAAAGGAAATAACTAATCGCTATAATTTCCTTATAGACTTTCCTTATTAGGAAGAACTATATCTTAATAGTCACTTATAAAAGGTATAACTAATATTATACAACCTTAATAACCGCGAAGTTTCGAGATAAAGAACCTCTTTTATATCTTTATTATTCCGAATGCCCCTATAGTGCACTAGTAGTCCCTTGGTATATAACCACGAGGCAGTTAGGTCGGTTAGAATCTAGCTATAGGCTCTAGTAAAGGGTTTTTATTTGCGTTACCTGGTCCTATTCGCGTGTAGCTCTTATCTGCCTTAGTATATACGATAAGGGTTAAATAGGGAGGGCCTAATAACCCTACTCCGCCCGGCTTATAGCTAGTCGATAATAGGCGCCGATAGCTCTGCCGCTAAGGCCGACACGCCCTATATCGCTAAAAAAGGGCAGGTAGGCCCTACCGTTAATAGGGTCGTAACGGATTAGTCGCCTATTATATATATAAAGACGGTACGGCGCTCCAAAAAGTATATAAAAATATCTTAGCAGATCCCATATAAAACATAGAAGCTATAAACCATGCATTATATTATATATAAGGCTATCACAGGTATAATTAATTAAAGTCAGGGATAGCCTAAACAGGAGGAAGTAATAGGTCTTAATAGTTATAAAGGGGATTAGATAGGGTTAGAGCGCTCGGAGATAGATAGTTAAGTCAGCTCCGGGACTAGTATTATCCGGACCGAGCTAGTATAGTGTAATAGGGAGGACCACTAACGGATAGATTATAGTCCTAGGAATGCCTTTATGGGGTTCTCCGAGGTTCTTGAGGAATAGGCTTTAGTTATCTATAAAAGGGGATTATAGAGGGGCAGACCCGTGTTCCGGGTCAGGACGTTAGATATCACGTAACCACTTAGTCCCAGAGATATAGTCTTATACGCGGCTATTCTTCGGAAGAGACCCATTATATCTAGCTAGCCTTTCATCTAATCTTTCACGATCATCACCTATCACCCAATACAATCATAATTTATATTATCCTTCCCTTTTTAGTTATCTAGACGATCCAGAAGAGCCGACCGTAGGGCCGCCTGCCTATCCAGCTATTCGTTCCCCTGATCGGACCACTGCCGACCCTTCTAGAGGCCCGGCGACCGTCTCCTCGGGACTCTTAGCTCCAGATACGGACCCGTGACGAGCCTAACCCTCCCTTCAGCTAGCCTATTAGTTGGTTGTTTATTTTGGCCCTAGCGGAGCCGTTCTGCATAGTGACGGCTTCGCCTTTCTTCAGGATAGGTAAAGTTAAACTCCTAGCTTAGAGGTTTAGCAAATATTTAACTCTTAATCCAATCTATTAGTTTATATTACCCTTTTAATTATCTTATAACGTCTCCTTACTCTTTATATAAAAACTCCTAATATATTATTCGCTTACCCGTTCTAATATATATAACGACTATTAAGAGTTATAAGTATAATTCACGCCTACGAGACAGCTAATAAATAACTATGCCTCCTTATACGCGCTTTAGTACTGCTCCCCCCGAGAATAGAGATCACGAATCGGTTTATAAGCATACACTATCTCCTAGCCCTAGAAGCGACACCACCGTGCCTCTACCTAATACGCAGGAGACTATTATCGTATAGGACCCTCTAGAGCTATAGCCAGAACCGTCCCTGGCACCTTAGTATAAGCCTCCTATAGTCCCTTAGTATAAGATACCCGCGGCTCCCTTATCTAATATTATAAAGCCCTAGCTTAATCTTTACTCGGGTATAGATTATAATATCAAGGAACTAAAGAATTATCCTACGGATTAAGTACTTCCTATAAATCTAGACTTTCTCTTAAACCACTATAAGGAGCGTAAGGAACGCGAGCGTAACTTAAAGCGTCTAGAAGCTATCCGTCGTGGCGAAGACCCGGACGCTACCGTACCCCCTTATAGACCCTCGGCGAACCACTATTATCCCCGAGGAGGTCGCGGTAATTTATTTAAGGTAAACCTACTAAACCTTAAATAGGACGGTAAGTTATATAATTAATTTAGAACCTTTATAGAAGGGATTAAGGAACGCTCTTACTATAGTCCCGCTAGCTTTATAATATAGACAAAGAAGGTTTACTTTACTACTAGCTATCTTAAGAAAAGTATAAAGTCCTATTAGCGTACTTACTAAAGGAGGACCCATGGCTCTTTAATAAAGGCGATATAGGCCGAGCCAAAGACCTTTATAACCGAGTAATTAGTTAATAGCGAGACTCGCTAGCTATCTATTACGGAGTAAATATTTTCGGAATAGACTTCTTAATAACCCCGTTCGACCTACGATTAATTTCATAATTAGTTAGTTTCCTTATTTAATAAGGTATTTATCCACCTTCTCGATCACTAGCGTATATAGTTTATTATATCTAAACTAAATAGACCTTTACGCGATTAAATTATTACTAGACTTTTACCTAAGACCTTCTAGAAGCTAAACGTCGCGGATCGCTAAGCTAAGGTCACGTTGTTATATAAGAGTAAACCTTTTATTTAGGATCGCGGCTATTACTTATATATACCCCGTAACTAGGGTTATAAGAGGAAATATAGAACCGGTAGTAAACCCTTATTATCCTAAGCTAGCAGTTCTTATAAAGACATGCCTGCGCCCCCTACCATAATAACCGCGGCTATTACTGCTACCTCTGCCTAATAGGGAGATAGCCCTAGTATAACCTCGGAACTCTTAGGCCCTTAGAAATATTATAAATCCGGAGATAAGGGCTATATTTAACCTTTTTATCCTTGTTTACGGAATTGGCGGGCCGGTTAAAGTTATACCTCCGCTACTAACCCTAGTTACGAGGCTATAACCCTTAGTCAACCTAATTTAGGTTAGGTATAGGCCCTACTCTAAGCCCTATAGGGTTAGGCCTAGGATAATATACTATTAAAGTTATCTCCTCCCCCTGGTTTAGTAAGCGTAAAGCGGAATATACGACTAAATAGTGGGTAAGACTATTAGGTTATAGTTCTAGATAGCGCTATCGACTTTTATATTATCTATAAACGTATAGTGCCCCCCGCTAAACTAATTAACGGACCTCCTAAGGATATTAGGCGGTTAAAGAAGGAATATATAACCTAGATACTCGGATCGATCTTATCTATAGTTCGGGTTATAAATAGTTAGAATTATATACAGTTATAGTATATAGAGTTATATTATATATTTAGGTAACGATAGGTTAGAGGTTATGCTTAAGATCCCCGAGTTAACTAAGTATAATCTAATAGTTAACTAGGCAGAGAAGAGTTAGATATTTCGAATTTAGAAAGTGGAGTTAAAGTTTATAGGTTTAGAGAAGGAGTTAAAAAGGGCTCCGAATAGAAAGAAGGTAGCCGTTAGGCTTATTTGAGCCTAGGTAGCGCGGGTTAACTATATCTAAGCTTATATCTTAGAGGATACGACCACGCCTACTCCCCTCCCTAAACCACTACCCGAAGCCCCGGAGGACCCTTTACCTACGGGTCGAGACGAGTTATTAGTAGCTATACCGGAGTAGTATTATAGGTTCTTAGATATATTTAGTAAAGAGGAGGCCGGTAAGCTACCTAGGTATTAATAGTAGGACTATAGGATTAAGTTAGAGGAAGGGAAAAGACCCTTATCTAAGCCGATTTATCCGTTAGCGGAGAAGGAGTTAATAGCGTTACGGGAGTACGTCTAGGGCGCCCTTACTAAAGGTTAGATTCGTTATTCTACTAGCTGTATAGGTACTCCTATTCTTTTTATACCGAAGAAGGGTAGGAAGTTAAGACCATATATAGATTATCGAGGGTTAAATAAGGTTACTTATAAATACCATAGACCGCTCCCGTTAATATATAAGATTATAGACCGGTTTTTACTATTAAAGGTCTTTACCAAGATAGACCTTCAGGACGCCTATAAGCGACTTTATATACAGTCTAGCGATAAGTAGAAAATAGCTTTTAGGACCTGTTATAGTTATTTCGAGTATATACTTATACCCTTTAGGCTTATTAATACCCTAGCTAGCTTTTGAACGGTATACTAACTAGGCTTTAAGTGGGTTAGTTAATATGATTTATATAGTTTACTTAGACGAAATGTTAATTTATAGTAAGGACCTTAAGGCTTATCGAGTATATATTAAGCAGGTTTTAGGGAGGTTAAGGGAGTGGTCGTTATACGCGAATCCTAAGAAGTGTGTATTTAAGATATAAAAGGTAGAGTTCCTAGGGTTTATTTTTAGAGTAAATAAGGTTTAGATAGAGTAGTCTAGAGTTAAGGCTATCCCTGATTAATAGGTGCCGAACTTGGTAAACACTATATAAATCTTACGCGGTTTTAGTAGGTTTTATCGGCGCTTTATTAAGACCTATTCGAAGATTACGGCGCTGCTCTTAGACTTAACAAGGAAGTATAGAGTAAAGGGGGTATTCGTATTATCCGTAAAAGGGATAGACGCTTTTAATAACTTACGTTCAAAGGTTTAGGGAGGTCCGGTCTTATAGTGTTTTAATCTTAAGTTACCTATATAACTAGAGCCCAATACGTTAGGGTTTATTTTAGGGGCGGTGATAACTTAGTATATAGATCGGGTATAATGCCTTATCTGGTTCTTTTCGAGGAAGCTTAGGGGGACGGAGTTAAACTAGTTAACTCTGGATATAGACTTAATAGCCATTATCGAGGTATTCTATTATTAAAGACACTACCTACCCTATAGCTAGACCCTAGTAGAAGTTCTAACGGACTACCTTCATTATTAGTACCTAATAGATAAGCTAAAGATTAAGCTATAGTATATATTATAGCTAAAGGAATTGTCGGTATTAGACTTTAAGATTAAGTACCGCCTAGGAGCTTAGAACCTAGCTAATAGTCTATCATAGAAGCTATAGTATATTTCTAATTAAGCGGACCTAAACGCGGAGCGTTAGAAACCTATTAAGAGGTTTACCCGTAAGTGTATTTTAAGAGTAGTAATAAAAGCGGGCAGAGCACTTAGGTTTCCGAGGACTTATTACTGAGTTTAAAAGAAAGGGTAGTTAATATCTAAAGGGAGGATCCCTTTTATAGTTCTTTATTTAGAAAGGACCGGTTATCCGACCCGTGGTTAAAGGATAAAAAGGGCCTAATTATTTTTAAAGGTCGCCTTTTTATCTTGAATTTATAAGGGTTAAGGAAGAAGATCCTATAGGCCTTCTACGATAAACCTATTACTAGATATTATAGCTCCGGTAAAAAGATTAAAAGGACTTCGGACTTATTCTATTAGGAGTATATATCCCGGAATATAAAAAAAGTTTATACCTATTTATAGATGTTGATATTATACTTATAATAAGTAATAATCTTATAAATATACTAGGTATCGTAAATACGATATCTCGCTTATTACTTAAGCAAATAACGTGGCGTGATAACCGTCGCGTAGGCTGTTAACGTAAAAGTCGCCACCCAATCTTTCAGGGTCTTTTGCCAGCCCCGGATCCAGGAAGAAATCCCAGAAGTCAGTTCTTTACACATATAACTACGCGTTTGCGTAACAAGCAGTAATCCTACGGATCTACGAATTCAACAGCTATTTGCTTGATATTCTTCTCTTCCGCGCGTACAGCCTACTACTCGTAGCCCAATTCATCAAAAATAGGGTTTACTAGAGGACTAAGAGGAGATAGTATAAGCCTTATAGCCTATTAGCTGGTCTTCTAGTTCTATCTTATCCGTTCTAGGAGATCTTAATTGATTTTATTACGGGTCTCCCTCCTATTACTTAGGGCGGAAAGAAAAGGAACGCGATCCTTATAGTGGTTTACTGTTACACGAAGTATTCCCTTTATATCCTTTATAATAGTATACTAACCGCTAAAGTTTTTGCCGATATTCTATGGTTAAGAGTCTTTAGCGTTTACGGGTTACTAGATAGTATTATTTCGGATTAGGGTTCTTTATGTATATATAAGCTTTAAAGGACTCTATATAGCCTCTTAGGTGTTTACTATAAGATATCCACTACGTTCTATCCTTAGACTAATAAATAGACTAAATATTAGAATCAGAGTATTAAGTACTATATTCGTAGCTATTACTCGCGGGAATAGACTAACTAAGTGGATAAGCCATTCCTTATATAGTTTACCTATAACACGGTATAATACTCGGTAATTAAGTAGACGCCCTTTATAGCGTTAATAGGCTATAACTCTTATAGCCATAATTATATCCGGTTACCTAAATCGTTAAATATTAGGGCGGTATCCGCTAGATAACGGGTAAAGCACCTGATAGCTAATCGTTAAGTAATAGAAACCGTTTTTCGGAAGGCTTAAGAGTTTTATAAGAGGTTCTATAATACCGGGCGGACTTATTAGCGGTTTAAGGTAAGGGACTATATACTAGTCTCCTCGAAAAATATTAAATAAAAACGGCCTAGTAAGAAACTCTTAGATAAGTACCTTAGGCCGTACCGTATTACCTCAGTTATTAGTTATTATAGTCTCGCCTATAAGCTAGACCTCCTATACTTAATAAAGACTTATAATATTTTCCCGATCACTTTGTTAGAGCCCTAGCGGTCTCGTGATAGTTAGGCCCCCGAGCCGATAAAGGTGGATATAGAGCTATAGAAGTCGGAGGAGTATAAGGTGGAGGAGATTTTAGCTTATTAATTTAATAAGAAGAGGAGGCAGTATTTAGTTTAGTGGGCGGACTATAGGCATAAAGATGATACCTAGGAACTAAGGCGTTATATCCTAAAGGGACTTCTTTAGGAATATTATATTTAGGAGGAGGAGAGGACTCGAAAAGTATAGAAACTATTATAACCCTATAGGGTCCTTTATCGTTATTATCAATTTATAATATTATAACCCCAGAGGGTCCCGTTATTATTGTTTTCTTTATAAATTTATTATATTACATTCTAAACGCTAAAAAGAGAATACAAATAGTAGTGGTTATTGTATATGTATATAGTGCCCGCCTATATTAGATTATTAGATCCACTTCTTACTATATAGCTATAGACCGGCGAAATATTCCTTATTATCGCTATTACCATTAACCTTAACACAGCTCGCGACCCTTAGCAGACCGCGAATCTAATAAAGGGCCTTTATGTATCTCCGGGCTTCCCGGGCTTAGATATTTATAACAAAAGGAAAGTCCGTACACTTCAGTCAAGGAAAAGATATCACAGAAAAGGCTTAATAGCTTAGTATCGCGGAGTGATCGCAGTATATTCGTTAACCAAGCGCTGACTTTAAACCAAGACTTTAACTTAAGGGATTAAACTAATCCCTTAACCCGCGTACAGAGATAGGTTCGGATCGGTGGTCCGTGCACGGCTATCAGTCCGACTATATACCGATAGGTCTGCGATTATCTCGTTACACTACCCCCCCCCCCCCCTAATAATAAGTCTCGTCCTATAGACTCGTATTATCGTGATACCTTTAATTACGCGCTTATCGCGATTAATTATCTTTATCTGGTTCCATACGAGCCCTGGTTAGAAACCCGTGGGAAAAAGAGTAGCCGCTCCTTTATTTACCTTTTCGGCGTTCTATCGCTCACTATATACCTCGTGGCTTATCCGAATCTTATTATAGAGACTCCGCGATACTTATTATTATTACCTATAGTTATCTAACCTTTCGCGGATATTATGCCTAGCCTTAGGTACCCGTTTAGCGATAAGTATATAGTTCCTCGCGTGATTTTCCTTATAGCTCCTAATCTTCCTCCTATAACTATCTTTAGTTATTATCAAAATCGCTGACCTCTCGCCGATTATTCTTCTACTCCTCCTAATTCCATCTCTATTATCAATATCATCATTATTAATAATATTATTATCGCCGACACCGACCGATCGTTATTATATCATCGGTTAATTTACAAGTTACCATAGCTCTTCGTAAGCTGCAGTATAATACCGATAACGCATAGGACTCGGCTATCAGGAATAAGGCTCCCTATTTATTTTATATTTCCTAGCTAGATTTATATATTAGCATTAACTACTTCGATAAAGCCGGCGACGGTATAGGAGCTAGTCCTTACATTATCTATACCCGAGGTTATTAATAATACGTCGGTATCGGTTCGCCGATTTATCGGCGATTTTCCTATACTAATTAGTTATTAGATCCCGAATTTTATATTAGGTGCTACTTAGTTACTATGAAATTATAGTCAGCGTATTTATGTAATAGATAATAGTTTAACGCCGATAGATCGGCGCAGCTCCTATAAGCGTATATCTAAGGCCTATAAATAGTTTCGCGTGGTTATAGACCGCGGTGAGAAGAAGCTTACCGCTAAGGATATAAGGTCCTTCTCCGGTCACTAATCGCTTAGCTATATTTCTAATAGTTAGTAGTCGTAGATACTGGTTCAAGACGAGATTTCGTCCTTACGTTCTATAATAAAGGTCGACTTTATATAGTATCTAGGTCCTATTAATAACGCTAAGGCGTCGGCGTTATTAGACTAAACTGAGCCTCCCTAGGAGGGCGACCTCCGTGACGTTAAATCGCTTATTTCTTTTATTAAGGACTTAGCGATAAACGGTTACCGCCTATTCGATTATAAGGATTGTCTATATAGCCTTAAGGCCTTCCCCTCGCTAGATAGGCTCGCTAACCTATTAGCGATAGTTAATAATCCTCGCTGCCCCCCCCTAGTATATCGTTTTACTAGTCGCTCGGCGGCCACTCGCCACGGTCACGCCTCCGCCAATAATAACGATAATCCTTTTACCGATAGTTCTAATAAGGCTATTACGCCCGTCTTTTATCCTACTATAGCTCGCCCCCGCCGTCCTGCTTATTAAGCCTTTACCGCTTTATCGGCCACTAACACCCCGGCGCCCCCTAGCGACGCTAAGTACACGCCTCCTATTTTTACGTCCTCTAATAAGGAAGACGTCCAATGGCGTTATATCCGCACCCCTTATCGCTATGCCCCCGCCGTAGCGTCGGCTCCTAATAATAATAATAATATCGCCGCTACTAATATCGGTAATAAAACTGATTTCTATAATTTTAGGAACTAATTTTTCTTTTAGTCGCCGAGCAGTCGTTAATAATAATCGCCTAAAATAGCGTTAAACTTTATTCTAATAGGTTTAGGATTTTTAGGACTAGTCGGAGCTTAACTCCGTTTATTTAGTTACGATAAGGGTTATTATAACCTATAATTAAGTTTTTATTTATATCCGATAACCCTTCGGCGGCTTATACTATCTCGTAGTCGTCTTACTTTATTTATATATATATATGTATATGATGCTTCCAATACCTTTTACAGATTCCTAGAGCGTTTTCTAGATGGTCCTTTAGTTCCTAGGTATTATACTCTACTAGCTAACGTACCTACCTATTTTATAAGATAGAACGTTTTACCCTATTCTTTTGTATAACTAACGATATCTTCTACCTCCTATTTATCTTACTCCTTCTCTAGAGGCAGGAGATCCTTCGCCGATAGCTCTACGGCCACTCGGTCTTTCTATAGTTCTAATACGGACACCGGGAATATATCGTGTATCCTCGTATACTATATAGGAAGGCGAGCCCTATACGCCTACTCGCCGATCCTCTTAGTTACTTATACCCGAATATATTGCGGTGCTAGCTTCGACCCTTACCGGAATCGGAAGTTCTTCGTGGATAATCTAATAATATTATAAGAGGCATTAAGAGGTCTTATTTTTAGATGAATTAGGCTACGAGTAGTAGGCTGTACGCGCGGAAGAGAGGAAAATCAAGCAAATAGCTGTTGAATTCGTAGATCCGTAGGATTACTGCTTGCTTCACAAAACGTGTAAAAACGTGTGTGTATAGAACTGACTTCTGGGATTTCTTCCTGGATCCGGGGCTGGCAAAAGACCCTGAAAGATTGGGTGGCGACTGTTACGTTAACAGCCTACGCGACGGTTATCACGCCACGTTATTTGCTTAAGTAATAATCAGGATATCGTATTTACGATACCTAGTATATTTATAAGATTATTACTTATTATAAGTATAATATTAATACCCCCCCGTAAGCTGACTCTTATATAATAAGTGCAGCTTAGTCAGATTATAGTTATAATTATGTTATGTTATAGTGCAGTAATCCTAGTCTATCTAAGACTAGAATATATAAAGGAAAAATTTAAAAAAACCTCTTCTTTGTAATTAAAGGGAAAATTCAAAAACCCTTGTTATTATTATAGTATATTATCTAAAGGAAAGTTCAGAGAAACCTTTGATATCTAGGAAAACCCGAAGGTAAAAAACCTGTTATGGGTTGACCCCACTTATACACAGATCCGGTAAGAAGCCGGAATAACTAACCAGCGCGCGAGGCCCACGCCCGGACCACGCGCTGCCCTTATAACGGACTCGCACATACTTAGCAGATCCTGCACCCCCCTTTTTATAACTCTTCTCTTCTTCTCCTTTAATTCTAGCTAATATAATTATTCGGCCTCACTTAGTGCAACTAACCTGTGCAGGTTATAGTTATAGTTATAGCGCAGTAATCCTAGTCTATCTAAGACTGGAATACATAGAGGAAAAATTTAAAAAACCTCTTCTTTTTAAATCAAGGGAAAATTCAAAAACCCTTGTTATTGTTATAGTATATTATCCAAAGGAAAGTTCAGAAAAACCTTTGATATCTAGGAAAACCCGAAGGTAAAAAACCTAGTTATATCCCCTTATAAAGAACTAAGAATACTAAGTATTAAAACCTAGCATTTTAATGCTTTAATATTATTATAAGGCGGTAAGTTATACTTAGACAACGTATTATCCTTATAACCTAGGTTTATATAACCGTAAAGAGTATTATAAGTCTCTTTTACTAAACCTTTAGTCATTATATCAGCTATATTAAATTTCGTATTTATATATACGATTTTTATTTTATTATTTTATAGCTGTTGCCTATAGTAGTGATACTGCCTATCGATATGCTTTACCCGTTTATGAAATTCAGGGTTTTCGGCGAGCTTCTTTACACTCTTACTATCTATTAAGATAGTAGGAATTTCGAGAGTTTCATTATTATTATTATTATTATTATTATTATTATTATTATTATTATTATTATTATTATTATTATTATTATTACCTCTTATATTGGAATCTAGACCTAGATTCTATAGTATTTCGTTATATACATTATAAAGATAGATTCCTTCTTTAGAAGCTTCTATAAGAGCTATATATTCGGCCTCTGTTATTAATAAAGCAACGACTTTTTGTTTAGTTAAGGTCTAACTAACGAGGTTATTTACTCCTACGCAGTAAATATATCCTGAAGTCGAGGTTCTATCCTCTATTATATCTAAAAAGCTGGCATTAGAATAACCGTAAATACTAAGGTCTTCTTTATTACAGTTATATAAGAGACCGATATTAGGATATGTATTTATATAAGCCTAGATTCGATTTAACGCAGTAAAGTGGTCTTACGAGGGATTACTTATATAGCGAGAACACTAGTTAACTGCGTAAGTTATATCTGGTCTTAAATACAAGGCTAAATATAATAAAGCCCCGATTTCCTGTTAGTATTTATTTATATTATTAGTTAACGCTTATTCAGGATTTAGTACTAGGACCTTCTTGTGTATATAAGGGGTGTTAACCCTTTTCAGACTTCGTTTATTATACCTTTTGAGTATCTTATTAGTATAAGGCAACTAACTTATAGAAAGAGTCTTATTATCTTTATTTATATTTATTATATGGCCTAGAAAGGTATTTATTTCACCTAAGTCTTTAAGTATAATATCTTTAGACATCTCCTTAAAGAAATGGTCTAAAGTATCCTTAGAAGGGCTTAGAGCCACTATATAGTTAACGTGGTATAAAAGAATAGCTCGTTCTTTTATTCTTTTAATTTTATTATATTTATAAAAAGTAAAAAGTCCGTTATTATATTCAGAGACCCGTTACCTAGTTTAGTTAATATCTTAACCAGGTAATTATACCAGAGTCTAGGACTTTGTTTTAACCCGTATAAAGCTTTATTAAGCTTATAGAGTGTTATATAATTATTATTTTTATTATTTTCTAAGCTATCTTCTCTCTCGAAGCCTATTGGTTATATAGCGTATATCAGGGTATCTATATCAGCATAAACGAACGCGTTTTTAACGTCGAACTGCCTGAATTTCTAGCCGCGTGATATGCCTAGTATTAAAGCTAGTTTATAGCTTTCTGGCCGGCACGTAGTTAAAAAGGTTTCTAGATAATTAAGACCTAGAACCTGATTAAACCCCTGAATAACCCACCGAGCCTTATATTAAATTGCTTCGCTAGAGCTATTATATTTGATTCTGAAGACCTAACGACCTCCTAGTACGTGGTAGTCTTCTTTTATTTTATTATAATTATTAGGCGTATTTCTTATATTTATTAAGTCCTAGGTCATTCTCTTTTCGAGTTCTGATATTTCTGCTACCATCGCGTCTATCCATTTATCTTTATCTAGGCAGTTTATAGCCTGTTTATAGGTAGCTGGTTTGTTAATCGAATTTATAGTTAAAAGAAATAGGGAATTTTCTTAAAACTATAGGTTTCTAAGTATTATATCTTTTATATAATATAGCAAGTACGCACTATTATTATAGGATATTAAATCCTTATAGTCCGGTTTTGATGGTTCTGAAGGTATTTGGACTTCTAGCCTGGTACTCTGGCTACTGTTATTATTAGCCGGGCTGTGGTTTATATTATTATTATTATTAGCTAGAACTTTATAGCCCGCTGCCCGTAGACGAAGACTCTTACGTCTATTATTATTATTATTCTCTTCTTCAGGTTAAATAGACTTAATAGAACGTTTCGAAACGCGCGAAGGAATATTTTATGAAAATTAACCGGTATTTTCACTAAAAGTGATTCCTTTATTATACTTAACGGGTTGATAAGGCCCGCGGTTAGAAACCTGTTTATTATATGCCTGAGTATTAACATAAGGAGGGAGGTTATTATTATTTTTAGGCGTATAGTTATTATTATAGTTATCTAAAGAAGAGTGAAGAAACTGATTCTTTAAGACATAAACGTCTCGAAACCAACCAGTCTTTTTAGTTACTGGGTTATAAACCTTATAGTTATAGTCATTGAAACCTATTAAGCACCTCGAAGTGCTCTTATATCTAGTTTATTTATATTCGGGTCGTTATTTTTATAATAAATAATAGAACCCTAAACCCGTATATTATTAATATTAGGTTTCTGACCTTGTGAAAGCTTAAAGGGACTCTTATATTTAAGAGCTGAATTAGGTGATCTGTTATATATATAAATAGCTGAGAGAACAGCTTCACCCTAAAGGTATCGAGGCAGCCCCGAGTGGAAAAGAAGAGCTTGAACCTTTTCTATTATAGGCCTTATAACTCGTTTAATAGAGCCTTGAGCTTTATAAGTGTACGGTGGCTTTATATTATGCTTTACACCTGCAAAGAGGCGTTGAAAAGAGGCGTTATTAAATTCTTTTCCACCGTCTATATCTACTTCTTTAATAAAGAAGTGATATTTATTATTATTATTATTATTATTCTTATTTTCCACCTGAGCTTTCCACTCTTTTATAGCTGTTACGACCGTCGTTTCAGACTTGTCTAAGAGCAGTTATGCCTATAGGAACCGGGTGGAACGGTCTAGTATAAATAAAATCCAACGCTTTTTATTATAAGAAAGAGGTTCGATCGGTCCGTAAAGATCTATATAAACCTTTTCTAAATAGGAAAAGTCTTTGTATTTATTAACTGAATCTTTATTTATAAGTGTAATAGACTTGCTCTTCTTATAGGCATTATAGCTCTGTATTTTAGTTAACTCTTTGTTGGTTATATTATAATCTTTTTCAAGAGTATTAGTATAAAGACTTTTTAAGGCAACAGGGTTAATATGACCTATCCTGTTATACCACAGCGTTGTGTTTTTAGTTATAGAAGTAGTCCGCCGACGGTTATTACGGTCTCTTTGTTTATAAAGCTCTTCTTAAGGCTAAAGAGGTTAAGGTTTCTTTGTTATATTATTTCTTTATTAAGGTTTAACCAACCCCTTTCTTATATTTCTTTGTTTATTTAATTTCTTTAAGGCCTATTCTTTAAACCTCTAAAACCTCTTTATTCTAGTTAAGTCTTAAGACTGTTCTTTAGGTAAAATACCTCTTTACAACAGTTTCTTTATGTTTTTTCTGGTATTTATTGTATTTATTTTCTAACACTTAACCCCCCCGTACGATAGTGCCCGTGCTGCAGCCCAGTATAGCCCGTTATAAAGCAGAGCCGTTATATAAAGAAAGAGGGGCTCTTTATTATTAAATAATAAGAGCTTTTTGTTTCTAGTAAGACGGCGAGCTTCACTATTAAGACGAGAGAGACTAATAATATTCGTGCCTATTTCCGGTATATAAAGGCACTCTCTTAAAAGGAAAAGCTTTCTAGTATCCCTGAATTTTATAACGCAGTCTCCTTCACCTTATATCTTTATTTCCTTTACCTAACCCTAACGAACAGTTCTCTCTTTAGAATTATAAGTAGAAAAGAGTCTTTTATTTATAATAATATACGCCGTAGCCCCGCTATCTACACAGAAATTCAGATCCAATTTAATACTGTTTTCTGCCTACATTTTATAAATCTTTTCTATTAACGAATCTATATTAAGGTTAGTATTATTTATATCTTTATTCTTAGAAGAGATAATAAATACCTAATCCATATCTATTAAATCCTGTGTAAAAGGATTAGGACGGTCTGGAAGAGGAATCGGAGGAGGGAGGACGTCTTTAAAGATAACGCCGGCCTCTTCGTTTTTATTATTATCTTCCTATTCTTTTTCCTTTTCTCTTTCTTTTTCCTATAGCTAATCCTGCTACTAATTCTATTAATCTATAATTATATTAACCGTAGCAGACTTATTGTTCTCCTCCTCTAAAGACGTATCTAAGGCGTGCTGTTCCTTGGCCTTTAGTATAAGGTTTATTATACGTTTCTCTCTTCGAGAGAGACTCGTCTTTCCTCCTTTCTTTTCCTTATCCTTTCGAGAGGACTAGGATTTATTTACCCTATTCTAGGTATTTTTCCTTAATCCTGAATTATCCTTTATTACCTAGTTCTTAGGTGCTTTTTTAGGATAAAGAAAGTAGTAGTTAGTCGGCGTATAGCCGGGCTTTTTATAGTTCTTATAGAATAAACCCTTAGTCTTCTTCTAGGGTTTCTTTATGTTTTTTTATAATTTCGAACCTTATATAAGGAGGGTATTTAACGGCTAATCGACCTTTCTTAAAGTATCTATTAATTCCGCTATTAATTTATCTAGCGTATAACTAGTAATATCGTGACGGAGAGCTTAAGTTATTTACCCTACTATAGATTCGTGCCTTTTATTAAGACTATTAAGAATCCAGGCAAAGATCACCTTATTAGAAAAGGATATACCTCTTTGATTTAAGGTAAGCAGTCTCTCTTATATTTTATATAAATACGCTTTAAGATTAGGGAATTCTAAAGGCGAGAGGTTAAAAAAAGAAGTTAGGACGATATACTCGGCCTGGAATCCCTTTGCTTTATATAAATCCTTTAGTTTATCCTATACTTTTAAAGCTTCGTTTATTCCTTAAACCTGGGTTAAGGGACCGTCTAAAAGAGTAGAGAGAATATCTCTAGCTGCCTTTAGAGACTTCTCCTTTTATTTTATAGAAGGATTTGCTAGAAGGGGCTTTATAATATCTTTAATATATTTTCCTTTGCGGGCGAAGTAAGCGTGTATTCCTATAGTCCAGTTTTGATAGTCTGTGCTGCCCTGGAGCTTCCGGACGGAAATTTCTTTTTTAGTCTTTTGTTAGGCTATTTTTAAGTAGCAGAACGATATTTTTTATTATTTATTTAGGTTAAAATTAACTGAGTTATTTAACGATTTATTTTTATTGTTTTTATTTATTTTCCTTTATTCCTTTTTCTTTATTACGTTATCGATAAAGGATAGAAATAAAGAATACTAAGCCAAAAGTCTGATTCTGATTAGCCTAGCTTCGAAAAGTGGGTCTAAAAGTGGGTCTAAACGGTAAAGCTATTTATAGATCTTATAGCGCGAAGAAAAGCGATGCTTGTATAAAGCGAATAACAGGATTTCTATGGGCGGACTTTTTACTAAAAGCTTATATACCATATTACGATATCCTGTTATAATAGATAGCGGGGTAGGTTAAGTGGCTTAATTATTATAGCTATTATTCGTGGAGTAGTTATAAGAGCCTTTATGTTTAATCCACGTATTCGTTATTCTTCTTTTTTTAAAAAGTCCCTTTATAATCAAAGGAATAGTATATCCGATAGTGATAAAGAGTCTTATTCCGACCGTATAGTTCTTCCCGGTCAGGAAGAGCTTAGCATAGCTCTTAGTAACCGTATTAGGAAGAATAAAGAGCTTTAAACCGTGGTATTAGCACGAACGGTTTAATTCGATTAGCTATCTTTGGGAGATAAAGGGATTTTGTATAGTCGGAGATAAGGATCTATGACCGGGGGAGGATAAAGGGATAGCCTAAAAAGGCAGGTGGCCCAAAAAGGCAGGGAGTCTTTTTAGTATTTCGAATAGAATAAAAGGGTAGAAAAGAGTAGATTTCCTTCTTTGCTAACCCGGGCTTATAATCTTTAGATAAATTAGGCTACGAGTAGTAGGCTGTACGCGCGGAAGAGAGGAAAATTAAGTAAATAGCTATTAAATTCGTAGATCCGTAGGATTACTGCTTACTTTATAAAACGTGTAAAAACGTGTATGTATAGAACTAATTTCTGGGATTTCTTCCTGGATCCGGGGCTAGCAAAAGACCCTGAAAGATTAGGTGGCGACTATTACGTTAATAGCCTACACGACGGTTATCACGCTATGTTATTTACTTAAGTAATAATTAAGATATCGTATTTACGATACCTAGTATATTTATAAGATTATTACTTATTATAAGTATAATATCAACATTATTAATTCGTGTTATTAGGTTCTGGGCTTCCTACTAGTGCTTAGTATAAGCTTATCGCTTAAGCCATAGAGGCCTCTTATAAAGAGGTTCTCGAGGCTTACGTGCTAACTACTAGATGGCTTTGTATTTAGAGAAGGCTTATCGTGTATTTAGAATATAAGAGCTAGCTTAGAGTATATAGAGGGGGTGGTAGCCTTTATAGTAAGGCTACCTTATTGACGAAGGTCCCTTAGTTACTCTAAGAGGAGATTATATAACTAATACCTTCCTATTAGGTGGTACCTATGGGTTCATAAGTAAGGACCTCTATACCTATATCTGTTTAAAAGAACTTGACGAATAATCTTAGTATAATACCCCCCTCCTTAGTCTACTAATAGGCCTCCTTATTAATCTTATAATAGCTTCCTTTACTCCTTACTTAAATCCTATAATATTTTATTTATTCTCCCTTTTTATACGGGTATAATAACCGTCGGAAGCTATTAGCAGACTTCGATTAAGCACCTCGCTAGTTATTCTCTTAGTAGGAACTCGCCTTTTATCGTAATATAGGCCCTAGACGCTATCCTCCTCCTAGTCCTAAACCAGTACCCGAGAGCTCCAGACTTAGCGACTAGCTTTCCGACCCCGAAGAATCTAATAATAACGGCGTTATAGTGGCCTCCTATCCTTTGCCTCCTAATCTATAGCCCTTAGATACCCCTAGTCCCGTTATTATTACTATTATACTATCCCTGTATCGTTTAGTAGGACGATTTTAGCTTACGCCTATCCCTTAGGCTTAGGGAGAGTCTTTAAGAGCGGTATACCCTCCCCTAGTTAAGTATCCTAACTTAGTAATAAGAAGTCTAAAAGGGAGAGGAAAAGAGATTTCCTTACCCCCGGCTAACCCTAAGCCCTAACCTTAGGTCCTACTTAATTATTTAGTCGGGTATTATAACTCTTAGTAGGAGGATACTCCCCCTAAATAGCTTACCGATAAATAATTAAAAGCTATCCTATTATATATCGGAGATAGGAAAGCTTAAGAATGACGGGAAGAAAGGTTATATTATCTATAACGTGGGGAAGACCCAGATAACGACTTCCTATTAGCCGATCCCCGGAAGCGTTATCGCCGTTAAGACTCCTTTTCGCTACTAAGTCGCGGGCGTTTATCTTCGCCGCGGCGCGAGTATAATAATTAGGCTAGAGTTAACTACCCCTAGCTAAAGTAAGATAATAAGTCCTATAATTAGTTCTAGACCTTTATAGAAGAGTTATAAGTAAGGTTTAATCTAGATTATTATTACTTTATTACTAAAAGGTAGAAGGTATATTATACTAATAGTTATCTATTACCCCTAATAAAATCCAGGTAGCGTGCCTATTAGTATCGAGTCTATAACCCTATCAAAGGGGGGAAGCCTAATCGATAAGTCGATATTTATAATTTCCTTACTAACTAGCTAATAGACTATAATACTTATAAGATATCTATCACGGAATAGCTTTTTTCGGATTAGACTATATAATATCCTAACTAGTCGTATAGCCAGTTCCTTAATCGTTTAGGCTCTCTTTTCAATAGAGTCTCCTTAGCTTTCCGTAATAAATAGTATATATAGCTTATCCTTATAAATCTATAAAAGCCACTTTGTGATTAGGTTATTATTAGTAGCCTCCTACGGGACTATAAGCACCTTAATACTCGAGCTTATTAAGCCGAAGTTAATTTATCCCGATTATTAAAGGGCGATGCGTTTACTATTAGCTATCTATTAGCCTATCATCTAGCTTTCCATAAAGGAATAGCTACCGCTAGTAGCTCCTAACCCTTTTAGCTATTACGGGTTGACCCCGTAGACATGATCCGGTAGAGCACCGGATCTTCCGACTAATTATAGCGTGTTCCTAGTAGGTCGCTGCGATATTATATTTAGGTCGTAAGCACCTATAGAGTTTTCCCCTTTCCTTCTTTTCTCCTTAGCTTTAGATAATTTAATTATTCGGCCTTACTCTATAAATAACTTATAACTAGCTATCTATATATCTAAAGCTTAGCGAAACCCACACGCTACGCTAATAGAGATAGACTATCACTTCGATCCACCTCCCGGCGCTCCGTCACGCCTAGCAGGCGAGTCGCCTAAGGCTACGGAGTAAAGGAGGGAGATTATTAACCCTTTATAGACTTAGGTTATAACCTTAACTACCTAGATCTAAGAATAACAGAATACTATTAACTAGCTACTATAGGCGATATAAAACTAATAACGTATAGCCACGTCTTATCTCGCTATACTATTAGAAAAGACTATATAGGGCCCTTAGCCGCCCGTCCCGACGCCTATACCCGATATAAGGCCCGTTTCGAACCTTAGGACTAAAGCACTTCTACTACCCTAGAAGTTTAACGGTAAACGCTTAGAGTACAGGAGCTAGTTATCCGAAATCCGCGAAAAGCTCCTACTCGATTAATATCTCTTCTAAAGCCCTCGCGAGAAGTAGTATTTTATTAACGCCTATTTAGATAAAGGTCCCCGCCGCGTTATCGCCTCCTTCTAGGCTATAGGCGGAACCTATAGTTAATATAACCCTAAAAACTTCCTTAATTACCTTAACCGTATATATAAAGATATTAACGAATAACCTTACGCGGCTAACGCCCTAAGAACGTTACGATAGCGTGAAGACTAAGCGTTTAGAAGCTTCGTACCCGGTTTCGAATCATAGCTTACTATTACTAGTAAAGGTTAATAGGATAATACTATAAAGATTATATTCCTAGAGGGAGCTTTTAGTAATCGCCTCCATGCCGCCCTTATTACTACGAAACTACCGAATAACTATTATACTTAGGTAACCGAAGTATAAAGTATCGCTTAGAGACTTAAAGCCCTCGCTATAAGGCCACGGTTCGGCTAAGCACTATATAATAATAATAATAATAGTTACGCTTATAATTATAATAGCGATATAAAGATAGGAGGAGTTAATCGAGTATAGACTAAGAAGAAAGAGATAAGAGAGTGCTATAACTATAGAAAGAAGGGATACCTCGCTAAAAGATATCGCTTAAAGAAAAAAGACGCCGAGGATTATAAAGAGAACCGTATAGCGAAGGTCTTAGTAGCCTCGGATAACGAGACGATCTATATAGGAGTCACGGATAACGACGAAGACTCGGAAAAAGAATAGCTCTAGTACGAAAACGGGTACTAGAGCCTACTATACAGGAATAAAGGGATTAGAAAGAGTTTATATTATAGTCGCGTAGTAGTTATTTAGCTCTTATACAAGCGCGGATTAATAAAAAGTTAATTACCGCTCTTATAGATACTAGATATAACTATTACGTAGCTATAAGTAAATATCTTATAAAGTCCCTCCGCCTCCTATTAGTCGATAAGACTAGAAGACCCTTCTTAGGGTTCTCCGATACTATAGGGTCCACGAAGAGTTCCGGTATCGCCGTATACAATCTTATAATCGGTGGATATATATAACGATTATTCGCTTATATAATACTAGGATTAGATTACGATATATTCCTAGGGAAACTATAGATAGAATATAACGATATTATTTATTACGTAAAAAGATATTGCCTTTACCACGGAGTAGCCCGGATAAATATCCGACTCTAAGGTAAAGAAGAACCCGATAATATTAAAGCTATCCGCGGAGCTTAAGTAGTAACCGGGTCGGTATTCGCTGGTATTATACGGCGATTACGAAAAAAATAACGGTTTAGTAAAAAGGAATTCGCGCTCTATATAGTTAGTATTAAAGATATCGATAAGGCCCTCTAAGGTAAGTCTTTAGTTAACCCCTGAAAGTATATCCTAGGAAAGATATTATAACGATTTCCGGACTTATTCTCTAACTTATAAACGAACCGCCTTCCCCCTTATTAACCTAGGGTTAACCACGAAGTAAACCTTATATAAGGGCCTAACGGTAAGGAGCTAGAACTGCCCTGAGGCCTTTTTTATAATATATCTAAAGAGGAACTCTTAGTCCTATAGAAGACCCTTACCGACCTTATCGATAAGGGGTTTATACGAGCTAGCAGCTCCGCCGCTAAAGCTCTAGTTCTATTTATAAAGAAGCTAGGAGGAGGGTTATAATTCTATTATAATTACCGTGCCCTAAATACGATTACCTAAAAAGACCGCTATCCTCTCCTACTAATTACGGAGATACTCCGAAACCTAGAGCGAGCTAAGTGGTTTACGAAGCTCGATATACTTACTATATTCTATAAGATCCGAATAGCCGCTAGCTATAAAGCGAAGATAGCGTTTTAAACTTGATTCGGCTTATTTAAATAGTTAGTATACCCCTTCGGACTTAGTAGCGCCCCCGTGTCCTTTTAACGATATATTAATAAGACGCTATAGCGTTACCTTAATAGCTTTATTACTATATATATCGACGATATCCTGATTTACTTAAGCGGATCCCTACGCGACCCCGAGTAGAAGGTTAACCTAGTACTATAATCGCTAAGCGACGCAGGATTAACGCTTAACTTAGCGAAGTACGAGTTTAGCGTAAAGACTATAAAGTACTTAGGGTTTATAGTTACCGCCGGCTAGGGCGTTTCGTGTAACCCTAATAAACTAAAGGCGATCCGAGAATAGAAAGCCCTAACCTCGGTAAAAGGAGTCCGAACCTTCCTAGGCTTTATAAACTACTATTATATATTCGTGGAGAACTTCGCCTATTTTATAGCCGCCCTAATAAGACTAATAAAGAAGGATCGAGTATTCTCCTAGGGTCCTAATAAATAAACGGCCTTCGAAGAGGTTAAGAAGAGGTTCTAGGAGGAACCGATCCTATAATAATAGCTTTTAAGTAATAAGACCTTCGTGGAAACCGACTACCCAGGATTCGTATTAGGAGGTGTATTAGTTTAAGAAAAGGAATAGGGATATTATTACGTGGTCGCTTACTACTCGAGGCGACTTATAGGAGCCGAGTATAACTACCCTATCCACGATAAGGAGATATTAGCGATTATAAGTTACGTAACGTATTAAAAAGCAGAGCTCCTAAGTTATAGTTATTTTATAATCCTATCCGACTATAAGGCCTTAGAATACTTTATAACGAAGAAGATACTTAATAAGAGATAAAGCTAATACGCCAGTAAGCTCGCTTAGTTCGATTTTATACTAGAATACCGTAAGGGTACTAATAACTATACTACCGATACCCTCTTATAAAAAGAATAAGACGAACCGAAGGACTTTTCCGATAAACGGGAATAGGCGCGATATATATAGTTAATCCTAGAGACCTTAATCCCCCTAAAGATCCGCCTCCTTCGCGAACACCTACGAGTATTCGAAGCTAATAATAAATTATAACGGTTATAGGATACTATGGCAGAAAAAGATAACTAGTATCGCTAAGCTATATAAGCCGTATCTAAAGGCGATCGAGAGTTTTCCCCCTTATTAGGTCTCCGAGCCTAGATTACCGAATACGCGATTACCTTATAAGGATTACTAATATTCCGAGATCGCCTATAGGTGCTAGGAGCTTAAGAAGGGAGTATATTATAAACGCGAGTAATTAAATCTATACACGACTCTATAATTAGAGGTTATCCGGGGCAAGATAATATAATTACCCTTATAGCGAGACGCTTTTTCTGGCCGGGAATAAACTAAGACGTACGCAGGTTTATATATAACTATAACGTTTATAACTAGAGCTATATATAGAGGAACGCTCGATAAGGACTTTTAAAACCACTCCTGATTCCTAAATAAATAAGGAGCGACCTGTTAATACACTTTATAACGGATCTGCCTCCTATTAAGGAGAAAAAGTATAGATACTTATAGGTTATAACCGATCGACTTATAAAGGCTATTACCCTTAAAGCGATAGACTCTATAAAGGCGGAAGCTTACGCTAAACGGTTCCTATACTATTATTTTCGGTTCCACGGTATACCTTATTTAATTATAAATAATAGAGGTTCTAACTAGATAAGTCGCTTTTAGCGATATTTCTATAAATTAGCTAAAATCGAATAACGATTAAGTATAGCATACCACCCCTAGACCGATAAAGCCACCGAATAAGCGAACTAAGAAGTATAGGCGTGGCTCTAAGCCTTTATTTACTACGCCTAAGACGATTAGGATAGGTTACTACCCGCCGCCTAACTAGTATTAAATAACTAAGAGAGCTTTATTATTAAGATAAGTCCGTTTTTCCTTAAACACGGATACTATATCGACCCGATCTAGATCCACGAGGAACTAAGTAGCGATACTCGGGAGTTCGTAGCCTATAACCTGCTTTACCGCCTCTAAGAAGCTATAGAGTTCGCCTAAGCCTTAATAGCGGCTATAAAGCTATAATAGGAAGAGTTAGTAAATAAGCGTTATATCCCCGCTAAACGCCTTCGTAAAGGCGACCTTATATAGCTCTTACTCGCGAACTACTCTACCCTAAGACTATCGTGTAAGTTAAGCTAGCTATACTAGAAGTATAGGGTTACTAAAGTTATTAACCCGTATATTATAGAACTAGATATACCTTTAAATATATACCCGAGGTTTTATATAGACCTCCTATAATATACTAGCGAAGACCCGCTTCCTAGTTAAATTCTATATAACCCCTAACCCGGACTAATTCGTGACGGTCTTAAAGAAGACGAATAGATAGTAGAGGAAATCTTATATACTAGGAATAGGAAGGTAGGCAGAGGCGTAAGGAGAGAGGCGTTAGTAAAATAGGAAGAATACGCCTAGATATCTTAGGAACCGATAAAGTCCCTATAAGAATTAACCGCCCTTAACCGCTACGAAGAGAAGTATAGCCCGATTAAAGTTAATAACGGACTATATAAACAGTATAAGAAGAAAAAGAGTTATAAGAAAGGCGGTAAGGATTAAATAAAGGTTAGAATAACGGTAAAGCCGTTTATATTAATTAAGTCGGGGCGGATAAGCCCCGCCCCTAGCTACCGGGTTTAGGTATTAAGATTAATATTATTATAAGTGTCCTTGTGACCGTTAACGCTTTTAGCGATAACAGGAGACGATATAGACGCCGCGACCTTAGCCTGCCTATCCGTCTTCTTTCCTTTAAAGGACTTAATATCCTTTACCTTAATACGAATAACCCCTACGATATTCTTAACTACCTATAGGAACCGGTTAAGCCGGCGTAGGCCTTTTACTATTATAAAGGTAATCGTTATACTAGGAATAGGCGTAACGATAATAGGAGGCGCTATAATAGGTATAGGTCTACCTACTATGATATAAGAGTCCCTGTGGGGGGGGAGGCGGTGGCTTATACTAATAAGTAAGGCTTACCGGTACCCGAGTCGATAGGCGTTAAAATAGGCTTATCCTCCTACGAAGTACTAAAGGTCTTTTTCGAAGCCCCGGACGCCTTTTAGAAGGCCGAATAAGCCGCTACGAGCGCCTTTATCGCCTTAGGGCTATAAAAGGGGTTATTATTAACTACCTTCGCCGCCTCTAATAGTGCTACCGATAAACTAGTTATCCTAAGCAGAGGAGGAACGTACCTATAACCACCCTTTAAGTAGTTATAGCACTTAGGATCGGGTATCCTCGCTCCGGGTCCTAACTAATCGCGGTAGCGCCGCGTATGCTAGCCGTTAGTAATTACTTTTACGTAAGCGTAGTAAAAGACCGAATAGGTCCCTCTAGGAGGATATTTTATTCTATAAGCGCGTTTCGCGGGGCTCTTAACCACTATAAAAGCTTTACCCGCGGAACGCTTACCCTTAGCCTTAGCGGCTTAGGCTAGCTAGGCGCGGCGGTTTATAGCTAAGGCAGGAGTAGTGATCTCCTTGCTAGCCGGGGCGGAAGTAGGTGCCTCCTTACCGGTATTATTATTATTATTATTATTAGCTCCCTATATTATATATATAAGTTAGTAAACGTTACGCGAGGCTTATAGGAAGAACGGGAAACGTACCTTAGGGGCCGGAGATAATCCTAAAAACTTAAATATCTTCTAGAGAGAGAGATAAGGGGTTAGAACGATAAAACGGCGTGCGAAAGGGTAGTAGGCGATAGAAAACGTACTACTAATAGTAAAGGATATTATTAAAGAAAGGAAGAAAAAACAGAGTAACGGAGGTAACGGTAAAGTTAGTATTATTAATAAACGAGTTATACGGCCAGGGAAAGTACGTATATCGGTTCCTTATATAAAAGGAGCCCCTATAGTGCACTGGTGGTGCCCTGGTATATAACCACGAGGCAGTTGGGTCGGTTCGAATCCGGCTAGGGGCGCGCGTAAAAAGATTTTTCTTTTTACGTTACCCGGCCCTGTTCTCGGGTAGCCCTTATCTGCCTTAGCAAGCACGATAAGGGTTAAATAGGGGGGGCCCGATAGCCCTACTCCGCCCGGCTCGTAGCTAGTCGATAATAGGCGCCGGTAGCTCTGCCGCTAAGGCCGACACGCCCTGTCTCGCTAAATTAGGGCAGGTAAGCCGTACCGTTAATAGGGCCATAATAGATTAGTCGCCTATTACGTATATAGAGACGATACCGTGCTCCGGAGCGCGTAACAATATCCCGGCGGGACCCACACGAAACATAGGAGCTACGAACCGTATATTATACTGCGTATAAGGCCGTTTATAGATAATATAAAAAGCTTAAACGTGGGTCCAGGATATATTGAATCCTAAAGATAGGGTTGCTGGCTTAGGATGGAATTGATTACTAAGGGTCTGTCTTAGTAATCGATGAATAAGAGGATAACAGGGACTAGGACGAAGGAGTATGGAGCTTATATTAGTGGCTTCGTAATACGAATAGTGTTAATACAGCGGCCGTATAGTATCTTCGCGGCGGCCGCGCACGTGGAACGAATTTTTATTATTATAAGGGGGAAGGGGTTTTTGTCCGAAAAGGTTTTCCCCCCTTCTAAAATCTAAGAGGGACTATTGCCTAGAAGGCTAGCCTAGTATTAGCTAAGCGATAACAGAGTAAGAATAAATAAATAAAAATATATAAAAGGAACGATCCTACGACCCGTCTACGAATAATAATAATACCTATATATATCACGTTAATTAATCGTATTACTATAAAGGCCTACCTCGAGCGCTCTTTAACGAATAAAAAGGTTATTTAGGATTAAAGAGCTACTAGGGGTCGTTATTTAATTAATAAAAAGGTGTTATTCGATTAAATAATAACGCTTTATAAACCCACACCGAAGGTTAACGACTCACCGAGGGGGGAGGGGGGTAATATTACGGGTTAACCCCGTAAAGATAATCCGGTAGAGCACCGGATCTTCCGACTAATCATAGCGTGTTCCTAGTGGGTCGCCGCGATATTATATTTAGGTCGTAAGCACCTACAGAGTTTTCCCCTTTCCTTCTTTTCTCCTCAGCTTTAGATAATTCAATTATTCGGCCTTACTCTGTGAATAACTTATGACCAGCCGTCTATATTAGCCCTCTGCCTCCGCCCTCGCCGCTTTATCCTCCGCCGCCTTAGTAACTACCATATCCGCCTCTGCTTTTATTCCGCCCTTTAATAGTCCCCTTATTATCCTGTTTACGGAGAGTTAGTCCTAAGACTCTGCTAAATGCTAGGCTATTATAGAAGTCGAATACTATTATTATTATTAGTTCGGTTATTATAAGTCTATATGCCCTAAGTTAGCTAATTTGTCTCCCGCTAATAGCTTTAGTCCTAACACGCCTAGTAGCAGTAAGTATTAACCTTATAACACGTATACACCGCCTAGCCGCCACGTGCCCCCACCTTAGTCTAGTCCTCACGATTAGCCCGTTAATTCGAAAGAATAAGTCGTTAGCTAAGTTTAAGCCAATAACCTATTAGTAGCCCCCTAGGATTAGTCCCTACCTAGCTCGCTATCCCTAGAAACTAGGACTCTTAAGACTAATCTCCTAGTACAGCTAGGTAATGGTTAGAAATAGTGTCTCGCCTCTATAGATTATAGAGCTAGTATTAACCTTATTAACCGCCACGCCTTACCTCTAGGTATTAACCTAACTAGCCCCCTAGAATATTTAAATTAGGGACGTTCCGAAGTTAAAAAGGATACCTACGGTTCTATTACTTTATTTATCAAGGCCACCGATACTTAGGGCTATACTCGTATATATCGTACTTTATTTTATATTATCGACCTTACTAAAGGGTCCTAAGTTCTTTTAGGTATCCCCTAATTAACTACCTATAATCCTTATATCGATTAGTCTGACCGCCTATAGAATTTTCGTATTGATAAAGAAGACTTTAGATTAGCCACTAATAAGAGAGGGATAGTCTAAAGTCCTAAAGAAATTAAAAAAGAAAGAAAACGCGCCCGTGTAATTATTCGTTTAGTTAATTTAGTAGTGGCCCCCTAGGGAGATACCCTCTTCATAAGCCGTGTTACTATTCCAGATTCCGACCTAGCCGCCTATTCCGATTCCGTTTCGCCTAACCCTAATACCCCCCTAGAGGATATTACCCCTAACGCCCTCCTAAAGTTACCTAAGTCCTTTTTGCCTGAATAATATCGAGATTTTATAAACGTCTTTAACGTCGTTAAGGCTAGTCGCCTCCCGCCGTATTATAGGTAGGACCGCGCTATTAAGTTAGAAGACGGTTAGACTCCGATGTTTAGTCCTATCTATACCCTTACCGACGAAGAGTTAGAAACTCTATAATAGTATATTAAAGACGCCTCCGCTAAAGGCTATATTCAAAATTCTACTAGTCCTACTAGTGCCCCCTTACTCTTTATCCCAAAAAAAGGAGGTAAGCTTTATCTTTATATCGATTATAAAGGACTTAATAAGATTACTTATAAGGATTATACCCCCCTCCCCTTAATTTATAAGATTTTAGATCGCTTATCTAAAATAAAGGTATATACTAAGTTAGATTTAAAAGACGCCTATTATAGGCTATATATAAGAGAAGGGAATAAGTAGAAAACTGCGTTTTATACTAAGTATAGTTATTTTAACTATTTAGTTATGCTTTTTAGATTTTATAATACCCCTACTAGCTTTTAACGATATATTAATAAGCCACTATATAGTCTTATAGATACTATTTATATTATTTATTTAGATAATATTTTAATTTATAGTTAAGATAAGGATACCCACCGTGTATATATACGCGAGGTCTTTTAGAGGTTAAGAGATTAGTCTTTATACGCGAATCCAGAAAAGTGTATCTTTAAGTGTTAGGAAATGGAGTTTCTTAGTTTTATTTATAAGCCTAATAGTGTCTATATAGACCCTATATAGGTAACAGCTATTTATAAGTAGGAGGAACCTAATTCTATTAATAAGGTATAACTTTTTATTAGTTTTATTAGGTTTTACCGCCGCTTTTATAAGGGGTACTCTAAGATAGCTAGGCCACTTACCGACCTATTAAAAGGGGGTCGTTAGCTAAAGGTCTTTACCCTTTCCGATAAATAAAAAGTATCTTTTAAGAAGCTCCGAGATACGTTCTAAGACGCCCCTATCCTCGGCTATTTCGACCCCCGTCTTCCTATTCGAATTAAGCTAAACGCCTCTAACTTCGCAATTAGCGTAGTTATTAGCTAACTTAAGGACTATACTTAGCGACCCGTCGTGTTCTTCTTTTATAAGCTTTAAGGAGCGAAGTTAAACTACCTAACCCCTAATACTAAGCTTATAGCTATTTATAAAGTATTCTATTATTAGCGATACTATATAGCCTACGCCTTAGCGATACTATATAGCCTACGCCTAAACCCTAGTTAAAGTCCTTACTAACTATTTAAACTATCCCTACCTTTTAAATAAGCCTTATATTAAGGTATAGTATACCCGCTTATTAGAAGAGTTAGCCGTTTATAATTTCGAAATCCGTTCCTATCCGGGTATCCAGAACCCTGCTAATAGACTATCCTGTAAACCCTAACACGCCGCTAACCCCGCTAAAATCGATTAAGAAAGGCGCCGTTCTATGGAAGATTTTATAAAAAGGTTTATCATTAGCCTCCTAAAGCTCGCTAATAGGGAGAAGCCTACTCTACTAAGTCTAAGAGAGGAAGTTATTAAAGCCTAGAAAGATAACCCCTTTTATTCTACTAATACTAAACTACCTACCTAATAGACTTAAGATACTAATAGTATAGTCTATTTTCGTAGTCGACCTTTTATTCCCGATAAGTCTGGTCTTCGAGAAGCAGTTATATAGGCTTTTTATAATACCCTTACTGCTAGCCACTATAGCACCGGCAGAACCAATAAGCGTATTTCCGACACCTTCTTTTAGGAGTTTATATCCTAAGATATTAAGAAGTTTATCCTAAGTTATCCTATTTATTAACGCACTAAGCCTAGGCATTATAAGCCTTATAGCCGGTTTACTAGTTTACCTATTCCTTGCCGTCCTTTTTAAGAAATATCGATTAGCTTTATTACTAGCTTCCCCTTAGTCACTTACTAAAGTAAAAAACGAGATATAGTATTAGTTATTATTTACTATCTTACTAAGTACGCCCTATATATCCCTTATAATAGTGGATTATTAGTAGATAAGCTCGCCGACCTCCTATAGTTATACGTCTTTAGTATCTTCGGTCTACCTAATAGGATTATCTCCGATTAGGGCTCCCTTTTTACTAGTGAGTTTTAGACCACCCTTTATTATCGTCTTAGTATTAGCCGCCGGTTATCTACCGCCTTCTATCCCTAAACCAACGGTTAAACGGAATATTAGAATCAGAACTTAGAATACTACCTTTAATCCTATTATTACCTTTAATAGGACGACTAGGTAGAGAAGTTATCTCTCGCTTAATTTATATATAATATAGCCTGGCACTCCGCTATTCGCTAGACTCCCGCCTTCGCCTTAATAGGATTTAACCCTAAAGGCCCTAATAAAGTTAAACTACCTAACTCCGGAGAAGTCCGCGCTATATAAGCTAAATAGCGTGGTAGTTACTTAGTATTAAACCGTTAAGCTATATAAGTCCTTATCCAGCGCGCGTAAAGGACTTAGAAACGTTATTATAAATCCGGTTATATATATCAGCACTTCTAAGTAGGTGACTATGTATTACTTTCTTCGAAGAATAGTAAGTAAGGCAGACTAAGTTATAAGATTTCCGATAAATACCTTAGTCCTTTTAAAGTTATTAGTATAGTGGGTAACCACGGGTTAGCCTACCGGTTAGAACTCCCTTTGTTTATAAAGATTTATAACGTCTTCCCTATTTTGTTTTAGAACCTCAGGTCTCTTGCGATAGTTAGCCTTTACCCGTCCTTATAGAAGTTAATATTAAGCCTTAAGAGTCGGATAAGTATAAAGTCGAAAACATCCTTAGTCACTGTTATAATAGGAAACGCTACGCGTATTTTATTAAGTAGACTGACTACGGAATCGAAGATTATACTTAGGAATCTAAAGGTCACCTACCGGGCTCCCTCTTATAATAGTACTATAGTTAAATACCGTATTAAGTTAGTTAGTTATTATTAGTATAGGTCTGCTATATAGTAGCGCCTCCGTTAATTATTAGTATCTTAGCACTTTAGAAAAATAAAAACCAAAAAAGCCCCTTTCTATCGGTTATTATATAGCACTTATAGTGCCTAATCCCTCTCCGTCTTATATACACTGAGCCTGACCCACCTCAAAGGTGGTTATTCATTTAGTATAGGTACCTGCGGTCGGCCGTTTTCTGCTAATTTTACTGCTAAGTTTCGTGACTTACGTCCACAGTGCCGTACCAGGTACCGCAAACTTAATAATTATTGAAAAGTCCTTAACAATTATCAAAGGTACTTCTATAATATATAGGCGGGCTAGCCAAATTATAAGTCACTGTCTTGCACCCCACTTATTATACGGTATAAATCACTATTTATACTGGCTTTTAAGACTGTGTTCTAATATATTTGCCCTGTGCCTATGTACCTATGTATCTTTATGCCTATATACCTATATACCTTTATGTCTATTTACCTATATACCTATATACCTATATACCTATACTCCCTTTAGAATATATAAAATAAATACTATTAAGGTTCTATTCTTTACGTCTATAATAATATATAGTTAAAATATATAAATAATATAATTAAGCTCTATATAAGTATAATGTTTAGAAATAAATACTATATAATAAAAAGTTATATACTTATAATATATAAAAAGTCTTAGATTTAGGGTATATAAAGTATATACTTTTATATAGTATATTTACTTTATAGCTTATATAACTACTAATAATACTTATATTTTAAATTAATATTATTTATATTTATTATAATAAACTATTTTACTTATATTTATCTTTAAAAGTATTATTAATTACTATATACAGCTCTAAAAGATTAAATAAATATATAAGAGGTATTAAAGAAATATAGTATAATATAATATAATATAATATAATATATTTATTTATTTATTTATTTATTTATCTTACTCCGCTATCCTATCTTAACCTATATATATAGGAGCCTAGTTAGGCTATACGGTCCTTCCTAGATTACTATAAAGGGGAAAAACCCTAGGGTGAAAAACCTCTATACACTTCCTTATAGTAGAGTGGTGCCACCGCGGTGCCGATATAGCCCCGGTTCCGCTATATTACGTATCTGGATTATACCTCTAGTCTAGTGGCTAATAGGAAGGAGCAGGCTAAGGTGTAGGTTAGCCTAAGTAAAAGGGTAATTAGGCCTCCCGGGGGGGTCGGTTAACCTCGAAGGGCTGCCGAAAGGCGTTTATAGGAGGACCGTAAGATACGGTCCCTTACGTCCCCGGGGGGCTAATCCCTTATTTTATTATTAAAATAATAAAGCAGGAAGGCGTTACCTGCCTCCTTTAAGGCAGGTGCCTTTTAGATCCGGTAGGCAGGGCAGGGCCCCGCCTATAATCATAGATAGTTAATAAATATCCTCGCCCTCTTCCTTTTCCTCTTCCTTTTCCTTCTTCCTATAATATAACTAATCCCTTTATAGGTTATCCGCTAACCACCCCCGTGCCTATTCCCCCGTATTTTCCGTAGCGGCGCCTTATTACTAATAACGCGGCTTTATAGCGTTGCTTTTCCTTTTTTCTAGTTAATTCGCGGTAACGGTATATAGTTTAAGTAGCGGGCTCGCGGTAGGGTTACGGTAAAGGTAGTTAATAGACTAGGTAGTTAAATAATAAAGAAATAAGTGATAGCGATAATAATTAAACTATAAGTGGTCCGATAGCGTAGTAATGCCTTTACGGGCGCTCGCTAATACTAACTCTAGATACCACCTAAAAAGACGTCGCCTAGGAAGGGTAAGGGTAAGAAGAAAGCACTTACCGGTAATAGTTATATGTATTAGGCCGGGTCTGCTCGTGTTATACTATATATAGTTAAGGTAGTACCGATACAGGAGCTTAGTGGCTAACTTAGGGTAGGTGTCTACGCTATACTAAAAAGCTTAGGGGTAAGGAGCCTAAGAATATTAAGAAATACGCTAATACTACCGGTATAGGCACGGCCTATATCTAGTACGCTAATAGCTATCGGATATACTAGAATATAAATCGATTCGGGGTTAAGGCGGTGCTACCTTAGTATTATTAGGGAGCTATTAGGCCTAAGCTAATAATAAGTGGGTAGGTAATAGGTCCCCTTATCCGCTAAAAAGCACTAATTACGCCTTATAAACCGTTACTCGGCCTTCTTAATAATAATAGCCGCCGGCGATAGTATCGCTACTATAAATAGACTCCTCTTAATACCGTAATAGTATATTACTAACTTCTTATATAGGCCTAGTAATAACTAAAGGAGGCTAGCGCCTCTTTTATACGGGCTATAAACCGCGCTTAGCCCTCCGGTTATATTACCGGTAGCACCTTATCGGCATCTTAAGGATATATATTAGCTAAGGTTAATAGAAAGCTTAATCTAATCCTGGATTATCTTATAAGTGGTCTTATTATAGTGGCTTAGTAGTGCCTACGGCTAACTCCTTATAGGGCCTTAAATACGCTCCTAGTAATATTAGCGCCTCCGATAATAATACTACTAGTAATACAGTTATAGGCGCCTCCGCTAAGGAGGATAGTTTAAACGATACCTCTAAGTAATAGGGGTAGGGTAGTAGCTTTTTAGTGCTAAGGGGGTCCCGGCCTAGAATAAGCCCTTAAAGATAACTAATAATATCCTACGCGGTGCCGCGTTTATCCTATTATTATACTACTATATTCCTATAAATAGTTATAATTTCGAGGGCTAGCCGAAAGTCGTTTAGCCTCTTCTACTAAAAGAACCACTTCGCGATTTCCTTAGTTTTAGTCTTATATTTAAGTGCGTCGTAAAGGTCTCCTCTTATCGTGAATAGTCTCCTAACGGCCCTAAAAAGGTCTTATCGCGCTTTATCTTAGATATTTTAATACTAAAGGATTATATACTTAGCTATTTCGGCCCCCTTATCGCCGTAGGGGTAGCGCGGTATTAGGAAGCCAGGGACCCTGGCCTTAGCTAGGAAGGCCCTTAGGCCTAGCTTCTTTATCCGGATCTACGTAAGCGCCGAGCTCTATAGTTTAAGGAGGCCTTTATATTTCCGGAGGGCGCGCCGTGTCGGGGGACGGTTCGGCGCCGTTACGGTATAGGTCTAGTAGTTCCGGCCTTATATCTAGGCCCGGCCCTAATCCTTTAAGAGAGCTTTATAAGGGGTAATAGTAGGGCGTACGATCTAGGTTACTAAAGCGGCGTTCTAGGTAGTCTAGGCTAGGGCGGCCTAGGTCCTATAGTATCGGTTTAGTGCCGCTAAGGCACGCGTCGCGGCGTAAGCTCCGGCTAATAATCGTTCCGCGGCCCCCTTTTCCTAGATACGGAGGACCTTTTACGCGCTAAGGCGTAAGAGGTAAAGGTTAAGAGGGGGGATAAAGGTCTCCTTTTCTAGAACCCGGATTAGCGTGGCTTTATATACCCCGGCGATAAGCCGGAGGCACCGGCTTTATACTAAGGTAATCGCTATAGCGGGGCCCTGCTTAGGGCCCGCGCCGATTCTATAAATAGCCGAGGCGTAGTAGGCGGCGACTAGCCGGATTACCGCGAGGTAAAGACGCCGTGTATTAGCGAAGCTATACCCCTACGCTACCACGCTTAGCCTAGATAGGGTATAGGTTTAGGTAGTAAGTCGGCTCTTTACTTCTTTAGTATATCTCCGAAAATCGAGTCTCTTATTAAGCTAAACGCCTAGGAAGCGGGTTAACTTTAATAGTAGGACCGATACGGTGCTAAGGGGGAGTAGGGTAGATAGGGGCTATTAGGACTTTATAAAAGGGATATATATACTCTTCGCGGGTTTAAATTATAGTCTACTCGCCTCCGCCTAGTCTAGGTAGGTATCCTATATAGTAATAAGGCGGCGCCGTGTCTATACCTCGGTTTTCCTAAAGGCTATAATATTCGTATTACCTATAAACCCTATAACCGTCGACTTAGGCACTTTATTAAACTCTTTATAAAGGGTGGATATATAGAGGATAAAGAGGATAGGCGAGACCGGGGAGCCTTAGGGCACTCCCCCGAGGAGGTACCGTGGTAGTATTATTTTACCGTTAAAAAGGAGTTATACTAAGCGGTTATATAGGAAGCTATGGATTAGGTTAATTAGCTAAGGTAAGTAACCTTTCCTTTAAAGCACTTTAAGGAGCCGGGTATAGGGGATTATATTAAAGGCGCCCTTAATATCGAGTTAGAGTATCGACGCGGTGCCACTATAGGCCTAGCTTACCTATACTGCTTTATAGACCCTCTATACGGCGGTCTCTATACTTTAGCTAGGGCGGTTACCTATCTATCCTTCTAGGAGGAGCCTATATTCCTCTATTATAGCCGCGATACGGTTAGTAAGGATCCCTTTAAGGACCTTACCTAGGGTGCTAAGGAGCGATATTAGGCGCTAGCCCCTTATAGTCTTATAGTCGCTTAGTTACCTGCCCTTTTTTTTAAGGATCACGATAATAGCGCTATAGCACCGTGTAGGGAAGTGGCCTACTACTAAATAAGCCGTAAAGATAATACTAAGATAATAATAAAAGGGGGGCCCGTACGCCTTAAGGATCCCGGCCAAGAGCCTATCCGGGCCTAGTACTGCCTAGGCCTTTATCCTTCGGAGGCGCCCCTAGATATCCACGGGGGTAATATCGCGGCGTACCTCCTACCCCGAGGGAAATAGCCTCCTAAGGGGGCGGGGGTTAATAGGTTAGGGGGGGGGGAAGAACTTCTAGCTAAGGACCTCGGCCTTATCTTTATATAACACTATTAGTTCGCTATTACCGTTATCGCGGCGGAGTAGTAGGACTAAAAGGGGGTCCGGTAAGGACTATCCTTTAGTTCGCGCCCACTTTTATAAGCGCTAAAGGAGACTATCGTTTTATTAAGTAGAGTATAGGAGGTGCCGCTAATATTATCGCTTTACTAACGCGATAGTATTATTAAGCTTCTGCTCCGCTTCCTAGAATTCCTTTTACCGGTTCCGGGACTTTCTAGCTATATACCGGCTATAAAGTCTTCGGGTATTACGAGTTAGGGCGGTAAGCTCTACGTTCTACTAGGGGCGGGGGGGGTAACTATAGGATCCGGCGCGGCGCTATAGTGCTACCTTATTAGTAAGGTTAGTAAGCTTTTTAATTAGTTTATTTAGTGCTATATTAATCTTTTCCGCGGAGGTAAGCGGGCCTAGCTAGCGGATCCGGGTAGGGGTAAGTTGGTTTATAACTAAGGGGTCGAAGTCCTTCTAGACCTAGCTTAGTTAGTAAGGGTCCTATTATAGTATTATAGTTATCGCGGGTACTAGTATCGTGTATATATAGATACTTTAGGAGTAATAGTCTAAGCTAATAACCGCTTTATCGGTGCTATTATAGTTATAGTAAAGCCCCTATAAGGCCTATATAAGGTCGATAATACTAGCTTACCGGCCTAGGCGGTGCTAAGTCGTTATGCTAGGTAGGGTAACTAGGTTTAGGTCTTAACGGGTTATAAGGTCTAGGAGGGCGTTAGCTCTAGGGTAGTAATATAGCGGCTAGGACTAAAGGGGGTGGTGGAGGTTAAAATCGCCGATAAGGATATAGCGGCCCTATGGCGGCGTAGTATTAAGGGTATCGGTAAGTAGAGTATTTTAGGTCGTCTTAGCGGATTAATAGTTCTTAGAATATATAGACTAGACTATAAGGGTATTATCTCCGGTTCCGAATATAACTGTATAGGAGTCGTGGTAGGCCCGTTATACCTATATATACGGGGGGTGCTTTTTATATATATAAAGGAGGGCGCGGCTACCTCCTTAAATTAGTCGGTAGGCCCTATAAAGAGGGGTAAGCAGGGCTTTTCGTAAAGGGGTTAAGCCCGGGCTCTTAAATCGTAATTATATTATACTCGGCGTGGCACCGGAGTAATAGCTCCCTCCGCGCCTACTTCCTCCCTATATTCTATATAAAAACGCGGATACCTATTATTAATTAAAGGGTTAGGGGGGTTAGGCCGAGGCCGGTTTAACGGCTATAGCTATTACCGCTATTTAGTTCCGGAGCTCCTACTACGGTGTCTTATCTATACCGTGTTAGATTATATACGTGCTTATCTAGCCGGGTACCGGGGAGCCCTCCTAGCCCCTAGTTCTTTTAGGGGGGCGGCCTTTAGTTCGGCGGGTTATAGGTTCTTAGCTTAGGGGCTAAGAGAAGTTTAGCTAGGGTAGGCTTAGTTAGTACCGCGGGTATACTACTTCGGTTTAGCGGGTAAAGTTAAAGTCTTATACTCGGTACTTATAGGCTTCGTGTATCTTTATTAATTCCTTTTTTAAGAGTAGGTAAGAGTTATTAAAAGCCTTATAGTTACCGTTATAGGCTATACACCTATAAGGTTAGTCCGGTACCGCCACGCTATATTATCTAAGTCCCTGCTAGTATATCGATTCTGGTTTAGCGTAGTAGCGGTATACCCTCTTTATTATAGCGTAGCCGTTCGCTTAGTAGCTAAACTAAAGGTATTTATAGTAGCGGAGGGGGCTAAGGTCTAGGTCGTAGGGCTAATAGATATAGTTACTACCTTTAAAGAGGAGGGTATTATATATAAGGCTCGCGGCGCTTTCCGGAGTAGTCGACTCGATTAGTAGCAGGGTAACCCTTTTAGTGCTATAGCGGGGTAGCCGGGTATAGGCGTAGAGGATATTCGCCTCGGGGTTTATAGCTTATAGGGATACTAATAGTTCTTCTTTAGATAATACGCTAAGGGTATTACGGGGGATAGCTTTTATAAGTACCGGGTAGGTCCTAGTAGCTAGGGTCGCCCCTTTATTAAAGGCCTTTTTAACCTAGAGCTCCGCCTAGGTAGACTATTATTATACCCCTTTAATAAAAGTAAGGTAGATATTACCGCTAGGTAGCTTCTATGCTATAACGGCGTTATATTAGGGGGTTATAGCGTTTATAGCTTAGATAATCTTTTTAGGGGTCCGGTTTTATAGTTATTAGTCCTTAGGGAGGTCCTTATAGCGGATAATTAGCTTTTAATAGTATTTAGCGGTTATTACTTTAGGGGGGGCGGGGTCCCTTAAGGGTGCCGTGGCGGCGCGGGCGGCGATAGCGGCCTAGGTTAGTTTAGCCCTGCCTATCCCTATATAAAGCTCCTCGCGGATAATTTATTTTACTATTACGTAAAGCCGGGCTACCGGTATTATAGTAATAGCGCTACGGAGATACCGGAGTATTAGTAGTTCTTCTATTAGCTCGATAACCTAATTAATCGTATTCCTATTAGCTAGTAGATTCTGGATTACCGCCTCGACTCTAGATATATCTTAGTTCGGGGGCCGCGGTGATCCCCTTTTAGTCTCGGTTCGGTTCCGTGTAGTATTCTGGCCCGAGGGGGGCGGTTTATCGGGTTATCCCTGTGTTTAGGGTGGGTGGGTTAAGGGAAAATTCTGCGAAGTTAAGGTCGGAACGATCCCGTCTATCGCGTCGACTCGCGATACGGCTATAGCGCCGCCCTTACGGCGTCTCTACGACGGCATCCTGGAGGGGAGGCGGTAGTTATCTTCGGGTTCCCGATAGTTTAATCGATTTTACTCGCGTTACGCGCTCGTGGCCGTCGAAAAGGCCGAATCGTTGAATATAATATAATATAATATAGTACTCGATTAACGATAATATATAAGAAAATTAAAAGACACGAGTAAATAGTAATTTAAAAGTATTTACGTAATATTATATAATCTAAGCTTTATACTAATAAGGTATCTATTTTCGATACTTAATAATAAATATATATATTATTAATTAATCTAAATATTAAAACTAAACCTATAATAGAAGGTTATATAACTACTAATAACTATATTTATAAGAAAAAATAACTAAGATCTTACTTAAGTATATATAATATAGCTGTTATAGACTAAGAGTAATATATTAGAATAGTATAAAAAGTTAAAAATCTAGTTATAAGTATATAGTTAATTGAAATGCATTATATTATATAAGGTACTATATTATTTAATATACTATGCTTTTAATAGAGTATACTATTAAGAGAGAGAGTATATTAAGGCTAAGAAATAAGTAATTAAAAATATAATAGCTAAAATAAGTATATAAGGTTAAGAGAGTAGCCGGGGATTGCTTTATAGGACTATATAGCCTATAAATAATATATAATACTATATCACAGGCCGTGTTACTTAATAGTCTATACTTATAATAAAATATACTCTTTATAAGAAATAGTAAGAGGTACTTAGAGGCTAAAAGACTATTAACTTAGAGACTATAGAGAGAAATAAATAGAAAGAATTTAGAGGAGCGACCAAGGGATAGTAGTATAACCAATAAGCATAGAATAATAAAACTTAATTTGAATTATATAATATTTTATTACGGCTATTAATATTAGTACTTACTGTCTTTATAACTCTT